>NC_057743.1:30952789-30975821 GCF_004010195.1 Chiloscyllium plagiosum
TCCTGTTCCCTGGATGCTGCCTGACCTGCTGCGCTTTTCCAGCAACACATTTTCAGCTACACCAACCCAAACCTTACTGCAGCCAGAGTCTCGCTCCGGGATACACCAACTCACACCATACCACAGGCAGAGTCTCACTCCGGCCTACACCAACCCACACCATACTGCAGCCAATGTCCCGCTCCAGGCTACACCAACTCACACCTTACTGCAGCCAAAGTCCTGCTCCAGGCTACACAAACCCACACCATACTGCAGCCAGAGTCCCACTCCAGGCTACACCAACCCACACCATAATGCAGGCAGAGTCTCACTCCGGGCTACACGAACCCACACCTTATTGCAGATAGTGTCTCGCTCTGGGCTACACCAACTCACACCATACTGCAGCCAAAGTCCTGCTCCAGCCTACACCAACCAACACCATACTGCAGCCAAAGTCCTGCTCCAGGCTACACCAACCAACACCATGCTGCTACTGGAGTCTGCTACAGTTTACAGTATACTAGCCCATGTTGCCCCAAATTGCTGCTCCAGGCGTCAGAGGCTGACCAAACTGGTAGCCATTTTGCCTGCCGCTCCTTCCATCGAAGCCACCCTTCCTATTGAAGAGCTCTCTTTAGAAGGTAGTTTAAGCTGAAATTAAAAATAATGAGAAAAGAAGGCGAATAAAACGCAAAAGAAAAGAAAAAGCAGATGGAGGCGACAAGCCTGGGCACAGGAGCCAAGATGCTGCTTACTCTGCTGCTGTTTGGTCTAGAATATGATACTGCTGATGTGCTCTTTCACTCCTTCAACCAGTGATAGTGATGACATGCCAATAGAGAATGATCTTCCACAGTGGTAGCAGGTAAGCTCAGCTCAATGGTAGCAAGTCGTAAAGGTATAGACTAAAATCCTACTGGACTCCAAGATCTAGATTAAAACTCCAAAATGTAGTGTGGAACCACTGTCTTGTTGCCATTGCTATGTTTCTATGGTTCTGATCAGAATCATGTGTGGGTCTGAGTGACATACGCTATGGTGTGACATGTGGAAGACTCTAACAAGAAGTTCAGCAAGACCTATCCAAATGTTGAGAGCTCCATCCTTTATGCTTTTCACAAATGGTATGATGAGATTACCACTAGGCAGCAGGAAGTTTTCAATTGAGGGGGATTAAAACTTGCTAACCATCTTGTCAATGGCCTAACTCTAAATTAAATTCCCTTAAGAGTTAATAATTAACTTGTAAATATTTTTGTAGCCATGGTGATTCCTTTTAAAACAGCTTTCTAAATGAGTTTGTGTCCAGCAATAATGGATCTTTTCCTGTTCTTAGATTGTTTTGCAATCCACTAGATTAATAATAAAGTTGCAAGTTTGTCAGAAATATCTGGAGCTTGTTTTGTTTGAATATACTTAAGGGAAATGCCCATAGTTTGGGAGGGAGACTTTTGGTTTGGGCTTTACTTTGTGTGAACCAATGCTTCAGAGAAGGGAAAAATGTGGTAAACTCGATTGCCTTACAGTGCGGATTTTTTGGTATCTCTGGACAAAAGTGTTGGGATAAAACCCTGAGTGTTACCCAAGGCTGAATATATTTCAGCTTGGGTGCATAATGGCTCAGGAAGAAATCTGAAGTTCTACTTTGTAAGTTGAAGTCTCAAGCACCATAAACCTGCTGCAGTGTAGGATTAAGGAACTCTGATGTGAATATTGTACAAGTGGCATTTCAATACTGCGCCAGGCATGTGCTTTTGGAGGATCATCCAAAGACTGTTCTGTTTTGTTTTCAATTTTTGAAGTGGAGTTTTGGGATGAATGGGATTATACTTCTAATATTTGTTGTGGTTCTGTTCGCCGAGCTGGGAATTTGTGTTGCAGACGTTTCGTCCCCTGTCTAGGTGACATCCTCAGTGCTTGGGAGCCTCCTGTGAAGCGCTTCTGTGTTGTTTCCTCCGGAATTTATAGTGGTTTGTCTGTCACTTCCGGTTGTCAGTTCCAGCTGTCCACTGCAGTGGCCGGTATATTGGGTCCAGGTCGATGTGTTTGTTGATAGAATCGGTGGATGAGTGCTATGCCACTAGGAATTCCTTGGCTGTTCTGTTTGGCTTGTCCTATAATAGTAGTGTTGTCCCAGTCAAACTCATGTTGCTTGTCATCTGCGTGTGTGGCTACTAAGGATAGCTGGTCATGTCGTTTCGTGGCTAGTTGGTGTTCATGGATACGAATCGTTAGCTGTCTTCCTGTTTGTCCTATGTAGTGTTTTGTGCAGTCCTTGCATGGGATTTTGTACACTACGTTGGTTCTAGTATTTATTTTAAAACTTTTGAATTGGTGTTGTAAGTAGATTATTTCATTTATTTCATTGTATTTTCATTTCCTTTGTTCATAAACTTCTTCTTTACAGTTAAAGTAAAATCTGCAGCATTGTGTCCTTAAATTTCAAAGATAGATTACTTTATTAAAATCAAAACAAATACAAGTATGGACTACAAGCCAGCTTTCTGTCTGGAATCTAACTTGCCTGAATGCCTCTTTAAATTCAAAAGAAAATTTTGAGAAGTGCAACAGGATTTAATTTTGATTTGGAGATGCCGGTGTTGGACTGGGGTGTTAAAAATCACACAACACTAGGTTATAGTCCAACTGGTTTAATTGGAAGCACTAGCTTTCGGAGCACAACCACCTGATTGCAGCGCTCCGAAAGCTAGTGTGCTTCCAATTAAACCTGAAGGATTTCATTTTGTGGGACTAAACCTTTAAATTCCCTGCCCTCACTCTCTACCATGCAATTAGTTCTAAAATAATTCTGATAATTATAATCATCATTTTTCAACTAGATTTTCAATCAAATGTCTCTCATGACAGTAGTCGTGACTCTGTCAGGGGGAACTGCTGCTACTCACTGTCAGGCATCTTTGCGTAATTCTTTGGAGTGCTTTTAAAGGAAAAAGTCAGAACCACTCAGTGGTGCAAAGTTTGGAACAGCAATGCAGCAACTGTCAATGAAACTAAGCCGAAAGACCAGCTTTCTAAAAGATCAGTACTGACAACCTGAGAGTTCTGAATTCTTTTTAAAGGTTTTTCTCAGTTCTGAAGTATCTCAGTCTGAGACCTACTTTTAGGATACCAAGCCCAGGATCCAGTGAACTAGCACCCATCCCCACTCTGGGACTAGATTTTGTCATCCAACCCTAATTGTCCTTGACAAATTGCTGGTGAGGTGGAATTCTGACCATCTGGTGTGGCTGGTCCTGCAGTGATGGTAGGAAGGGATTCCCAAGTTGTTGACCCAGTGACACTGAAGGAAAGGTCCAAATCTGGATGTTGTGGATCTTGAAGGAAATTTACAGTTGGCATCTTATAGGGCAGAGCAATGGCTCAGTGGTCAGCATTGCTGCCTCACAGTGCCAGTATCCATTCTGAAAAAGGGTCACTGTATTCAAAATTCTCTTTTCTCTACACAGAGGCTGCTAAGTTTCGTTAGCAATTTCTAGAAATAATTTTTTTGGTTTTGTTGGAATACTTTGACTAAATTCTTCCATAATCATGATTTCCCTGAGGTTCTCAAATTTGTTTTCTTTCACATGGGTGATCAAAATAACTGACCTAACAGAATTCTTTCCCTTGCAAATTCTACAAATGTCGGTTTAAGTTTCTTGTGGTCCTAAAGTTTACTTGACAGGCTTCAGTGCTAAGCTCATGTACATTGTGTAATACCTTTCTAACAGTTTTAAAAACTACAGATAATTCTTCTGACAAACTTGCATACTCAGTATAGTTGTACCTGTCAAAACACCTTTAACATTAAGGTCCAACATCTTTTGGCTACTTTGTATGTCCAGCTACCTTCTCAAATGAGGTGAAATATTTTTCCAACTCCATTCTCAGTAAATTTAAGCACCAATTGTAGACTCTTAGTTAAACCAAAGCCTTCATTGAATTCAGAATCGCCCTCCAAGTTCTACTTCCTGTTTCCTTCTTTATTCTAAACCTTTCTCTAGTCAAATCATCTAATGTCTAATGTTCTTATCTCTTTAGAGTTCAATTATTCTTTCTCCAGTAATCTCTGTGTTTCTCTCTCTCTCTCCCTCTCCTCACCTTGCATGAAAGTCAAAGATTTCAAATATTCCACTTTTATAGCTTCTATTTCAGGAAAATTTTGAACAATATTCAAAGCTATTTTAAAACTCAATGCCATAAACATCAGGACAGCATAACATATTTAGGTACAGCACCTTCATATCCACCATTGCTTAAAAGAGACACAGATTCATCCTAAGTTCAATGAAATCAGATCACAGACAAGCTGCCAATTGTTAGGGTCACAGCCCATGATACTACTGGACCAATCAGATTCCAGAATGAAACCTGGCTTGATAGATCACTTTTAAAAAAATAGTAATGTGGTGGTCTTTCACTGAAACCCAAACACATAAGGCTGCTGACTTGTTTTTAATAATGAAATGAAATAAAATGAAAATAAATCAGGTTATCTAAATATAGTACAGTTTAAAAGATTGCAAGCACTTAGCAAAACACCCTCACTTTACAGTAAATAGAAATCCAGAGAAACGTTTCCTTTCTGTAAATCTGTGGGTTGACTTAACTGCTTCTTCTCAGTTTCAGTCCTAAGAGTTCCAAAGCTTTTTTTCTTTGACTCACACCAACTGAGATCGTTACACTGAAGTAACTTATCCCCTCTCTGAACAAACTCCTTTTCTTGGGAGAATTTACTTTTCATATATGCTTACATTTGACTTTAGTCAGGTCCCTTTTGAATGGAATTCAGAAACTTTAAAAATAAAATAAAAGGCTTGCTCCACCCATCTTTTGCTCTTGGCTGTTTCTTTTCCTTCTCCTTTTGTAACCTCTCCCAATATAAATAAACTGCCATTGACCCTCCAGGAGGCCATTACCCATCTGCTGTCTGACACAAACTGGTTTAAAATTATGGTTTCCAAAAGACTACCCTAATTAATTATTAAATGCCCTCACAAAGAAATTAGATCAGCATTGATATGCTACTGGTTTGAAATCCAAAATGTTAAAAATGATTATATTTATACACTTTTCATCACATTATATCAGTTGTATATGTTATGTGGGCAAACACAGAGTAAACCATAAATTGCTTCAGGAACTGCCACTAGCTGCTGAAGGCCTGCACAGAGTGACATCTCTCCCTCCATCCATGCTCCTGAGCTCTTTGTGCCATGTTGTAAATTGAGATTGATGGGAAATGGCACTTAAGTTATCTTTGTTTGTCCACCTAAGGGCCTCAAATGGGAATGGGTGAGCCAGCAGGTCTAGACATTGCCTTCCTGACCATAAAATTGCTCACATCATGGTGTTGTAGCAAGTGGCAGGGTAGTGGAAAGGTCACGAGAATTTTATGGCATCCTTCCACTGCAAACCAGCTGGTGGAGGAGAGCAAAATTTGGCATATTATGTAAGCTGTATCTGCTAGAGCCAATTGTCTCTACAATACAACATCTTTGCCACTGAACATTAAGTTGGGTGTTGTATTATTATAGAGACCAAGTCCATCCATGTTTTCAAACAATATCTAAGCTATCTAAGGTATTAAATAATAGGGAGGAGTGAATCCACTGGTCAATATCATATAGCACTTTCAGAATGTTAATTAACTCTGGTTCCAGTGGGATCTGCATTTATTTGTTATTTTTGCATAATGTTAAAAAGCCCTACTGTTTCATGATATTCTAGAAAGTAACTTGTACCTTTCATTCACAGGTCTACTAACAGTCCCCTTCCCCACTTGCCACTGTGCATTGTAGTGTATTCGTTATAGATTATAGATAGATTATAAATTACTTACAGTGTGGGAACAGGCCCTCCGGCCAACAAGTCCACACTGACCCGCCGAAGTGCAACACACCCTGACCCATTCCCCTACATCTAACACTATGGGCAATTTAGCATGGCCAATTCACCTAACCTGCACATTTTGGGATTGTGGGAGGAAACTGGAGCACCCGGAGGAAACTCACGCAGTCACGGGGAGAACGTGCAAACTCAACACAGAGAGTCACCTGAGGCGGGAATTGAACCGTTATCTCTGCCGCTGAGAGGCAGCAGTGCTAACCACTGTGCCACCGTGCCGCCCACATGTCAAAATATATGTAGAATTAGAAAGAATAACTGGAAAGTACTCATTGAGAAACTGGCATCAAAGTATAATTTCAACACTTAAGTTGGACTGATTTTCTATTATGGACTGAGTGACAACTTTGTTGCCTTCCAGAGATGCTAAGTTACCAACAGTTGTCTGGTATACTCTTTAAGAAACCTTTCCGGAGTTGTACATCTAGAAATGAATACTAACTGCCTACTTAACTGTGGTTCCGTCACAGTCAAGCACCATTGTATTTTCAGTTGAGTTGCACAAACATTGAGTAGTCCCTGAAGAGGTGGCTCGATGCTTTCATAACCTGAGAGAACACAGGCCAAAAGAACTACCTCATGGTAAAATAAGATAGTGAGTGTGTGCCAAAAGTAATGAAGGGGCAATTTTGGACTGGTTTCAGCAAAAAGAGACCCAGGTAGAGGTATCAAGGAGATTCCTGTGAACAAGGGGTGGCGGTGAAACCCTGAGAGAATTTACAGAGTCAGAAGATTGCTGAGTCGATATTCTTGTTTTCTTCATTTTCTGATGTTACAATGGTCATGTTGGCTAATAGCAGGATGATCTGAGATAGCGAAGAGAAATATATAAGAATAATTGTTTCATTGGTCTCTGGGCAAATGAGCTACATGTCCTTTTTGTCTACATTTAAGTTATGCATCCCCATCCGAAATGAAGTCAGAAGTCACACGGCACCAGGTTATGGTCCATCAGGTTTATTTAAAGTCACAAGCTCTCAGAGTGCTGCTCCTTTACCAGGTGAAGTGAGTTTACGTTCATCACTTCACCTGTGAAGGAGCAGCGCTCTCGAAGCTTGTAATTTGAAATGAATCTGTTGGACTATAATCTGGAGTCGTGTGACTTCTAACTTTGTCCATCTCAGTCCAACACCGGCAGCTCCACATCATATCCCAGATTAAGAGAAATTAGTGCAGAACAGGAATTAAATCTGGTACCTCCCTACAGTGGATGACTCAATATCATACTGGTCAAAGTCATTACCTAAGCCAACAGAGTAGTCTGGGTGAGAAATCAATTTACAATTATGTTTTTGGAGAAACATTACAATCTTTATGATTACCTACAGAACAGGATGAAGAGAGAGTTATTAGATTACCTACAGTATGGAAACAGGCCCTTCAGCCCAACAAGTCTACACCGACCCTCCGAAGGGTAACCCACCCAGACCCATTCCCCTACATTTACCCTGAACACTATGGACAATTTAGCACGGCCAGTTCACCTGACCTGCACATCCTTGGATTGTGGGAGGAAACCGGAGCACCCAGAGGAAACCTACACAGACACGGAGAGAGTGTGCAAACTCCACACAGACAGTTGCCTGAGTCAGGAATCAAACCCAGGTCCCGGGCGCTGTGAGTCAGCAGTGGTTAGCACTATGATGGAGGTTAACTGAGCAAAAATGTACCATTTATACAGATACTTAAGAACATGTTTTGAAACAGAAAACAAGTCTGGAACATGTCCTGAGCAGCAGGAGACAGAGAGTAGTAGTTGAAGGGAGTTTCTCGAAATGGAGAAAGGTGACCAGTGGTGTTCCACAGGAGTCAGTGCTGGGGCCACTGTTGTTTGAAATATACATAAGTGATCTGGAAGAGGGCACTGTTGGTATGATTAACAAGTTTGCAGATGACACAAAGATTGGTGGAGTAGCAGAAAGCATAAGAGACGGTCAGAGAATACAGGAGGACATAGATAGACTGGAGAGTTGGGTGGAAAAGTGGCAGATGGATTTCAATCCAGACAAATGTGAGGTGATGCATTTAGGGAAGGCTAATTCAACAGCGAATTATACAATGAATGGAAGAGCCTTGGAAAAAGTTGATGGGCAGAGAGATCTGGGAGTGCAGGTCCATTGTACCCTGAAGGTTGCTGCACAGAGGAGGGAACCTGATTGAGGTTTACAAAAACATGAAGGGTATAGACAGGGTGGATAGAGACAAGCTTTTCCCAGGTTGAATGATTCAATAACGAGAGGTGGAACGTTTAAGGGGGGTACCCGCGGCAATTACTTCACAGAGAGTGGTGGGCATTTGGAACGCGTTGCCAGCAGAGGTGGTAGAGGCAGGCATGGTAGATTCATTTAAGATGCCTCTGGACAAATGCATGAGTAGGTGGGGAGCAGAGGGATACAGATGCTTAGGAATTGACCAACAGGTTTAGACATTTGGATCAGCTCAGGCTTGGAGGGCCGAAGGGCCTATTCCTGGGCTGTAAAGTTTCTTTGTTCTTTGTTCTTAAATATCACTTCAGGATCTACTGGGTCTCTAATCAACTTTTCATGTGTTTATATCTTGGAAAATTATTGGATACGTTTGTACACCACATGGTAACAAAGAGGACACATGAGGGAACTTATAAACAATGCATGATCTCTGAGTGACAGAATCTTATCCCAAAGACTCTGCAAAGCAACATTAAAGATTAATTGTAAATCAATACATTATTCATTCTAGCACAGAGATGAAATAATCTGTCTAAGCATTGAAGCTTCCCAAGATCAAATAGTCAGTGTCTATAGAACCAGCAATCCACACAATGTGCAGTGGAAAACAGCCAGTAAGATACAGTGAGAATTTAATTACACTGTTAGAAATATAGATCTGTCCTAGTCTAATCTTTAAGAAATTCAATGCAGATGTAAAATGTAGATGAAATAATCCAAAGATTGGCTTAGTAAGAAGTGTTGCATTCAGTTATGTGTTTGAAGTGAAATGCTTCTTTTTTAATGGAAGTGGAGACAGGAACACAACAGTGACAGCATTTGCTGGTGTAGTGCGGTTGGTTTCAGTACTCCATAAGTTTGGAGAAGGATACAAGAGCTGGGAATCTGCTGCTGATGGCTTTCAGCATGGCCCACACTGATAGCTATGTTCAGAAGGGCAATAGAACAAGCATCACATATATCATTTGGAAGCATGGGACAATCATTTCATCAGTCAGTTTCTAATACTGACTTGGAACATGATGTGTCAATTTACACATTGTAGACCCTCTCCTAAGCATGCACCGATGAGCATATGTCCAGCAAAACAAGAGACCCATCCCTTGTTCCCAACCAAACCCTCTCACTATCCTTAAAGAAAGAGATCAGTATGCAGCTTTCAGGTCAGGTGCCTCTCGCTTTCTTTTGCTGCTGCAGGTTAATGGGAAGTGTTCCTGTAGGAAATGATATTTTTTCAAATGAAAAGAGTTGTGCTGAGACCTTTTGAAAGTGTGGCATTGATTCTGAAAATGCTTTGAGCCAAAACCTTCCTCTGGCTTAAGTCTGTCTTTTGGCTACAGTGTATCATGGAGAGGGAACAGAGGCGGCAGAGGGGAGAAACTATTTACAGGGAGGGAGAGGATGGCCAGATAGTCAAGACAGCACATCTCATAACCTCCACCTCCTCCTCTTTCTCCAGGAGCAGTGTCTGTATTCACTATACTTTACCTAGGACGTGCTACCTGCTGGGATGTAGGGAAGGTTGTAATTGCTTCAATTTTTCTGATATGAATTTATAGTAAGGAATCACTAAAAAAACTACACAAGATGATCATCCCACCATAAGACTTACCATGGACTACTCTTCAGAATCAGTCTCATTCTTGGACACGTGCATCTCCCTCAAGGACAGCTCCTCAGTACCTCATTTTACCACAAGCCCACGGGTAACCTCACAATGCTGCACTTCTCTGGCTTCCACACTAAACATGTTAAAGAAGCTATCCCCTTTGGGAAAGTCCTATGTATAAACAGGATCTGTTCAGATGAGGAGGAATGTGACGGGCGTGACTGTGAGCTGTTCCCAACACCTTCAAGCCGTCATGGAGAGTGGTTGCTCAGTGACCAAGATGGCTCCTCCCTGTCACTGAGCTGTATGTGGACAGTCTTACTGTAATGCTGCAATGCTCAAAGATGCCCTTCATTGCCTTGCTGTTGAAAATCAGTAACCGTCCACTACTTATGTCTGAGTCACTTTGGGTACCACTGTAGAGGAACACCAAATCAGGTAAAGGCACCCACAAGACACTAAAAGTAAAAGCACAAAGGTGAATAGTTAAGAATTGAAATAGAATCCCTACAGTGCAGATAGAGGTCATTCAGCCCATCAAGTCTGCACTGACGCTCTGAAGAGCACCCTATCCCTGTAACACTGCATTAACCAGAGCATCCAGTGGAAACCCGCACAGACATGGGGAGAATGGATCAATTCCACACAGACTCTCCCAAGGCTGGAAACAAATCTTGCACCCTGGTGCTGTGAGGCAGCAGTGTTAACCACTATGTCACCATGCTGCCCCAAAGATCCAAATGTCATTAGTTAAATTTGTTATGGAATGGCTAGTTTTTACTGTCTTTTGGTAAAGAGGAATTGAAGCAGTGATGGCCTCTGTTTGAGGGATGGAAAGATAACAAGAATATCGGTAGATTTTTTCAATTGCCACCAGCATCTGATGTCAAAAAATGTTGTTCTGGAAAAGATCAGCAGGTAAGGCAAAATCCGAGGAGCAGGAGCGTCGACATTTTGGGCATAGGCTTTTCTTCATGAATGTCGGGGGTGGGCTGTGTGTCCAAGGGGGCTGAGAGATAAATGGGAGTGGAATGGGGCTGGGGTGAAGGTAGCTGGGAATGCAGTAGGTAGATAAAGGTGGGGGGTGACGGTGATAGGTCGAAGAGGAGGGTGGAGGTGAGAAGGAAAGTGGACATGTAGGACAGCTCAAGAGGTGGCTCGAAGTTGGAGGGTTGGATCTGGGATAAGGCAGGGGGAGGGGAAATTAGGAAACTAATGAAATCCATATTGATCCTGTGTGGTTTAGCGGATTGGTAGATGAGAATTTTGCGGTGGAGGAGGCCCAGGACTTGCATGACCTTGGCGGAGTGGGAGGAGGAGTTGAAGTGGTCGGCCACAGGATCATGGGGTTGTTTAGTGCATGTGTCCCGAGATGTTCCCTGAAACATTCTGCAAGTTGGCACCCTGTCTCCCCAATGTAGAGGAAACCACATTGAGAGCAATGGGCACAGTAGATGAGATGTCTGGATGTGCAGGAAAATCACTGTAGGATGTGAAAGGATCCTTTGGGACCCCGCCTTCATCTACCTATGACCTTCCCAATTACCTTTCCCCCCAAACCACCCCCCTCCCATTTATCTCTCAGTCCCCTTGGGCAATCCCTTACATTCCTGATGAAGGGCTTATGCCCCAAACGCCAACTCTCCTACCCCTCAGATGATGCCTGATCTACTGTGCTTTTCCAGCACTGCACTCGTCAACTCTGATCTCCAGCATCTGCAGTCCTCACTTTCTACCAGCATCTGATGTGCCAGTCGGAAATAGCCATTTTGAGTGACGATGACCGAGTCTCTCTTCCTTTCTCCGCTCCTTCTTCTTTCTCTTGCTTCTCCCTCTCTTTTTCATCCTGAGGTATTTGCTGATGACCTGTTGTACAGGGCTATGCCTCATTATAGGAGAAAGTGAGGTCTGCAGATGCTGGAGATCAAAGTTGAAACTTTATTGCTGGAACAGCACAGCAGGTCAGGCAGCATCCAGGGAACAGGAGATTCGACGGTTCGGGCACAGGCCCTTCTTCAGGAAGAAGGGCCTGTGCCCGAAACGTCGAATCTCCTGTTCCCTGGATGCTGCCTGACCTGCTGTGCTGTTCCAGCAATAAAGTTTCAACTATGCCTCATTATAACCAGGTTGAAGGGGATACTGTAGATTACCAAAACCCGAAAGGCATGCTCCGAGGAATACTGGATGGCTCTCACTGAGCTGTCCAAGTAGCAGAACTCACTTGCAGTTTCTAGTCCCCCCCGACCGCCCCCCACCCCCCCACGTCCCCCCCCACCGTGTTGCTGGAAAACTATTCCCTAGTTTTACAACATTGTGTCTGATGACTCATCTTATATCAATGCCAGCCTTTAAAATATTTATAGTGCTGGCATCTGAGCGAGTGACTGCAAGTATCACCTCCACATGTCACCAGGAAGAAACAGTTACTTGTCAGGTTAAGTGACAGTGTCAGGTCAACTGACAAGGCTTGTCAGATCAAGCAGTTAGATCAAGTGACTGCTTCTTCCTCAAAATTGTTTTTTATCTGAACATTCATTGGCAAGAATCTTTGGTTAGACAGGCAGGGGGAATATATCCTACAAGATACCCAAGGAGTTGTGTTCTTGTTTGAAAACTGCATACACTGAGTAGGCAGCTGCCCCAGCAATTTTAAAGATTGATCAGCAGTGAATCCCCAAAGTCTAGGTGCACAGTGCATTACAATCACCACTTTTAGGGCTTTGGTATGTGAAAGTAGAAATGAGGGCTGGGTGAAGAAAAGTAGGAGTTGATAGAAAGCAGGAGAGAATAGGTGCACCATATGGAGGTTGTACCTCAGACAGTGACAAGGGAAGATAGTGAAGTGAGATCAGAGAAGTTGCATAAGCCAGGAACATGTCATCATTCTGATGCCTTCAGCAACACCAGTCACAATGGCTGCAATGACATTGTGTTGAACACCGTCTCTTCCACATGGCTGAGCCTCTTACCCTTTTGGTCTTTGGTGCCACCTGATATGTGCCACCTTGTCCTGCAAGTGAGAGGGAACAGTGCCAGTGAATATTTTAAACTGTGCAAAAAGTTAGATGTGTAAGGAAGCAGTGAGGTGTGGATGTGAGGCCTCCAGTAAAGTGACATTTGTGAAAACAGGTAGAACATATGACTGTTACGCATTAAGCCTGATTGCAAGGGATTGCTGACAGGGGTGAGCATTGAACAGTGCACATAGTTGGTGGTGCATTATGTGGGAAATGTCATTTGAAGATGCACTTTCACCACTTGTGTGGTGTCAATGAACTTTTTCCAGCACTTTAACCAGGTATTTGGGACCATTCATCTTTGACTTCCTGCTTCTCATTTCTTTGTGTTTGTTTGGAGAGCCTCTGGCACTCTGCAAAAAGATGATTCCCTCCTCTATTTCACATCCTTAACCAAGGTCTCCAGCAGTGCAAGCAGAAGCCTTCTTTCTGATACTGTTAATGTGCCTGCTGCAAAATTCAATTTCCAACTGGTGTTACAACTCAAATGTACCTCCCCTTTTAGAGGTGAAGGTAAGTACAGACTAGCTTCTATCAAAGTTTTAGCACAATGTTCCTGAAGAAAGGGTGAATGGGTAGCAATGGAGAAAAATTGAGATTAGATGCATGAATTGAATGTATTTATTAAAGTACATGCCTTATTCTTGTTTATGCTTTCTTATCTTCTCAAGTTACCAATATCTGTGAGTTTGAGCTTGTGAGTGCTTGGACTTCTGACACGCTCTGAAAGCCTTGGGAATGATTTAGGTTCTCGAAATCAAAGCAATTGGTAACATGCATAAAAGACGTTTTCTACTTGTCTGTTATGGACCACACTGTTTTTCTTGTAATGAGACATTCGAGCAGACAGCACTATACTCTAGGCCAAAAGCTAAGGTTAGAGGCTCCTAAATGTGCACAGCTGAACTATTGGAAGTTTATTCAACTAAATATCTTTTGAGTACAAACCACTGATTATGGAAGATCCCCCCCCCCAAGGCCTTTACTGTAGGCTCATCTGCATGTAAATGCTAATTATGTGGTTCTGTTGGACAAGAGTCAAGAAGATTTCCATTCATAAATCTCCATGCCAATATGTGTAGCCTCAGTTCTTCCAGTATCCACCCAGTGTCAAATATGTTTTTATAATTACCACATGGGTTTCATTATTCCCATGTAGAGAGTGATGGGATTAATCCAATTATCAGAACTCCATCTTAATTAAAAATAGCAGTAATTTACAGTTCCAGAATCCATGTTTGGAGAATTGAGCCTTTCCAATGTTATAATTCTAGTGCATTGCTACACTTTAAGTCAGGCATTTTCTTCCTTGGCTATAATTGTACATAATTCCTCAGGAGTGATCTCACCAAAATACAATGTAATTGCAATAAGATTTTTTTACCCATGCCCCAATTCCCTTGTACAAAGACTAACATATCATTTGTTTTATTTATCTGTTTGTTGTATCTACATCAGACCTTTCCATGATCTGTGTAGGAGGACATTGTCTCACTTTAAAAAAAATATCTTGCTCTATTTTTTCTACAATAAAGAATAATTTCACATAACTTTCTCACAATATTCTATTTTGTCATGTTTTGTTCACCCACTAAAACTATAGCTCCTTGTAGCTTCTTTGGATCATCGGGTCATACAGCACAGAAACAGACCCATTGGTCCAATCGGTTCATGCCAAACACAATCCTGAACTAAACTAGTCTCACCTGCCTGCTCCTGGCCTATATCCCTCCGAACCTTTCCTATTCATGTACCAATCCACATGTTTTTTAAACTTTGTAATTTTACCCACATCCATCACTGCCTCAGCAAGTTCCTTCCACATGCAATTCACCCTCTGTTGAAAAAAAATGCCTCTTATGTCTTTTTTAAATCACTCTCCTCTCAGCTTAAAAATGTGCCCCCTCGTCTTGAATTCCCCATCCGAAGGAAAAGACAACTACCATTAACTCTATCTATACCACTCATGATTTTATAAACTTCTATCAAGTCACCTCTCAACCTTTTGCACTCTAGTGAAAAAAGTCCCAGTTTATCCAGCTTTTCTTTATAATTTAAACCTTCCATACCCAGCAACTTCCTGGTAAATCTCTTCTGAACCCTCTCTAGCTCAATAATATCCTTCCTGTAACTGGGCACAGTATTCCAGAAGAGGCCTCACCAAGGTCCTGTACAACCTCAACATGACTTTCCAACTACTATTCTCCAAGGACTGAACAATGACGGCAAGCATGCCAAACACCTTATTAACCACCCTGTCTATATGTGATGCAAAGTTCAAAGGATTATGTACCTGCACCTCTAGGTCTCCCTGTTCTACAACACTACCATCCTTTTCATAGTTTACTTTCCCACATAACTGTACCGTGCTAACACTTGCACGTATTAGATTCCACCTCCTTATCACAGTCTTTAATTAGATTATAAATTGAGGACCAAATAGTGATGCACTGATCCTGGCCTCACTTCAGTAATTACAGCCGCCCCCCCCCACCCCACTTAAAAAAAGGTGTGTTATTCCTACTCTCTGTTTCCTGTTCATTGATCAATCCTCAATCCATGCCAATATTATCCATAATATCATGAGCCAAGACTTTGTGTAATAATCTATTGTGTGACATCTATTGAATGGTTTTAGAAAATCTGATTTTACTACATCCACTGGCCTTCTCTTATCTATTCTGTTCATAACAATGTCAAGAAAACTCTGTAATAGATTTGTCAGACTTGATTTCCTTTTCCTGAATCCATATAACTCTTTTCAAACACATAATAGTTTTGTAAGTTCCCTATTATTGCATTCCTAATAACAATAGGCTCTAATAGTATATATTCCAATGCATGCCAATGTTATGACAACTAATTTCAGGCAATCTGACCTATTGTTTCCTGTTTCTTTCTTCTTTCTCTCTCCTTTCTTTAAATTTGATTTGATTTAATTTATTATTGTCATATGTACCGAGATACAGTGAAAAGTATTGCTTTGCATGCTATCCAGGCAAATCATACCTTACATAAGAACATCAGGGTAATAGAACAGAATGCAGAATATAGTATTAAAGCTACAGAGAAGTGCAGAGAAAGATCAACTCTACTATATGAGAGGTCTGTTCATAAGACAGTAGACTCATTTTAGTCATGTTTCACATGCTTTATTTCTATTTGTTCACAGAATGTAGATGTTGCTACTTAGGCAAGCAATTATTGCTTATCCCTAATTGTCCTGAGAATTGGTCCTGGGCCACCTTCATGGACTGTTGTAGTTAGTATCAGGTACATTCGTAGTAATGTTAGGGAGAGTGTTCCGGATTTTGATTCAGTGACAATGAAGGAATGGTGATGTATTTGCATGTCAGGGTGATGTATGGTTTAGAGTGGAACCTAAAAGTATCATTTTCCCATCTGCCTGCTGCCCTTATCCTCCTCCGTGATAGAAGTTGCAAGTTTGGAAGCTGTTGTTGAAGGAGAATTAATGAGTTACTGCAATTCATCTTGTAGATGGTATACACCATTTTTACTGAGTACTGATGCTGGTGGGAGTGAATGTCGAATGTGCTGGATGACATGTCAATCAAACAGACTGTCTTATTCTGGATAGTATTAGGCTGCATGAGCATTCTAAAAACTGCACTGTTCCACACAAGTCCCTAAATGATGGATAGGCTTTGGGGAGTTAAGGGGTGAAATAGTCTTTGCAGAATTTCTAGCCTCTGGGCTGCTCTTGTAGCTAAGGTATTCATATGACTAGTCATTTCAGGCTTTGGTCAATAATAACCCCCAAAATGTTGATTGTGGGGGATTCAGTTGTGGTAATGCTCTTGGATGTCAATGGAAGATGTTGTGAAACTTGAGGGAGTTCAGAAAAGACTTACAAGGATGTTGCCAGAGTTGGAGGGTTTGAGCTACAGGGAGAGGCTGAACAGGTTGGGGCTATTTCTCTGGAGTATCAGAGGCTGAGGGGTGACCTTATTGGGATTTATAAAATCATAAGGGGCATGGATAGGGTAAATGAATAAAGTCTTTTCCCCACAGTAGAGGACTCCAAAACTAGAGGACAAAGGTTTAAGGTGAGAGGGGAAATTTTAAGAAGAACCTGAGGGGTAACTTTTTCATGCAAAGGGTGGTGCATATATGGAATGAACTACCAGAGGAAGTGATGGAGGCTGGTACAATTACATCATTTAAATGACACTGGATGGGTCGATGAATAGGAAGGGTTTAGAGGGCCAAACACTCGCAAATAGGGCTAGATTTATTTAGGAAATCTGGTCAGCATAGACAAGTTGGACCAAAAGGTCTGTTTCATGCTGTACAACTCCGTGACTCTTTGATTAGTTTCCTTCTTGTTGGAGACCGTCATTTCCTACTATTTGTACAACACAAATCTACTTGCAACTTATCAGCACAATTCTGCATATGAAAGTGAACTGCTGCTATATTGGAGGAGTTGTGAATGGTGGGGGGGAGGGGAGAGAAGTGTGCAGTCATTAGCCAACACACGTACATCTGACTGATGAAAGGAAGGTCACTGATGCAGCACCTAAAGGTAGCTGGACCTGGGACACTACCCTGAAGAACTGCCGCAGAGGTGTCCTAGGATTGTGATGATTGACCTCCTACAACCACAAGCTTTCTCCTTGCCATGAAGAATAACGCCATTCTTGGAAAGTTTCAACCCTGGTGCCCACTGACTTCAATATTGCCCAGGCTCCTTGATGCCATATTAAATCAAACGCTATCTTAATGTCAAGGACAGTGACTCTCAGCTCACCTTGCAGGGACTGTTTTAAAATCCAGGCAATTCTGTAATATTGATCCTGCATTTTCTCTCCCTGTGGTTGAGTGGATGATTGTTGGAGAATTGAGCCCAATTAATCAGAGATCAGAAACACATAAATCGGACTGAGAACTGACAAGGATTTATTTAGCAAACAGCGATATCGTGGAAGAGACTTGACCCCACTGAAACAGTCACTGACAGGCTGTTTAGAAGGAGCCACAGCTTCTTCCCCGAACAGAGAATACAGTGGAGTTTTATACCCTAACAACAATGAAGGGTGAGTTATGAGACAATGGTGTGAGTTGTAGAACAAAGAGAAATAAAGTTCATTCATTGAAAAGATTCAAGTGTCCAGTGTCTGACAATGAGTTTCTTAATTGACTCAGGAGATTCCAATCCTTGGCTGAAGTAGGTGTTAATGGGTTTCATCCTGGTACCAATGTAGTCGTATTGCTGAGGGGGCAAATGAAATACTTTTGGTGCGTCCTTGTCTGGGTACCCTTTGTGAAGGCTTGACTCCTAGTGGGAGCAGAGATTAGAGTGGTGCTGGAAAAGCACAGCAGGTCAGGCAGCAGTTGAGGAGCAGGAAAATTTACTTTTCAGGCAAAAGCCCTTCATCAGAAATGAGGCTTGGAGCCTTGGAGATAGAGAGATAAGTAGGAGGTGAGGCTGGGGAGAAGGTAGCTGAGAGTGCAATGGGTGGATGGAGGTGGGGGTGAAGGTGATACGTCAGAGAAGAGGGTGGAGTGGATAGATGGGAATGAAGATTGACAGGTGAGACAGGTCATGAGGATGGTACTGAGCTGGAAGTTTGGAACTAGAGTAAGGTAGGGAGAGGGGAAATGAGGAAACTGGTGAAGTCCACATTGATGCCATGGGATTGAAGGGTGCTGAGGCAGAAGATGAGGCGTTCTTCCTCCAGGCATTGGGTGGTGAGGGTGTGGCAATGGAGGAGGCCCAGGACCTACAGGTCCTCGGCAGAGTGGGAGGGGGAGTTGAAATGTTCAGCCACGGAGTAGTGGGGTTGATTGGTGCAGATGTCCCAGATGTGGGCGGCACGGTGGCACAGTGGTTAGCACTGCTGCCTCGCAGCGCCAGAGACCCGGGTTCAATTCCCGACTCAGGCGACTGACTGTGTGGAGTTTGCACGTTCTCCCCGTGTCTGCGTGGGTTTCCTCCGTTGGCTCCGGTTTCCTCCCACAGTCCAAAGATGTGCAAGTCAGGTGAATTGGCCATGCTAAATTGCCCGTAGTGTTAGGTAAAGGGGTAAATGTAGGGGTATGGGTGGGTTACGCTTCGGCGGGTCGGTGTGGACTTGTTGGGCCGAAGGGCCTGTTTCCACACTGTAAGTAATCTAATCTAATCTAAAAAAAAAGATGTTCTCTGCAGCGCTCTTCAAGAAGACGTCGGTCTCCCCAGTGTAGAGGAGACCACATCGGGAGCAACGGATACAATAAATGACATGTATGGAAGTGCAGATGAAATGTTGATGGATGTGGAAGGTTCCTTTGGGGCCTTGGCCGGAAGTGAGGGGGGAGGTGTGGGCGCAGGTTTTGCAATTCCTACAGTGGCAGGGAAAGGTGCCGGGAGGGGAGGTTGTTGGGGGGGTGGGGTGTGGACTTGACCAGGTTGTCGCGATAGGGGAGGGGAGGAAAATATATCCCTGATGGTGAGGTCCATTTCAAAGTGGCAGAAATGTTGGTGGATGATGCAGTTTATGCAGAGGTTGGTAGGGTGGAAGGTGAGGACCAGCGGGGTTCTGTCCTTGTTGCAGTTGGAGGTATGGGGTTCAAGGACGGCGTTGCGGAATGTGGATGAGATGCATTGGAGGGCAGCTAGTGGGAGCAGCTGTGCCCTAAGGACATCAGAGGCTATTGTGGAGTGCAAGGCTCATTGTCAGTTAATCAGAAGATGTATATTCTGTTGGTCTGGGGCTGGATGAGTCTTGTCCTGACGTATGTGTGATGTCTGGGGCGGCTGTTTTGGCCAATTGGAGGCACTGTGGGTAGGCTTAATGGCTACGTGCAGACATTTTGTGTTGTCTGTTTTGTGGCCATGTCACTGGGGAGGCCGGGCCCTGTAGTTTCTCCCACAATGCTCTTCAATTACAAATGGAGACAGTGACTGATTGAAATCATTATATCATTGAGTGGAGAATCACAAATCGACATCCCATCAACAAAACTGAGATTAACCCTGCATTATGATATAAATTGTGATTGTTCCCAACAAATAAAGAAAACCAGGTGAGATTTGACAATTGGTCAAAATGGTAGGAGTTGACAGCTTGGATCACATTGAGTATTATATACCATCGGGAATAAACTGACGCTCCAACCATCTCTGCCTAAGAAATTTTATTTGCTGTCAACGAATTCACAAAATAATATTATATAACTATTCAGGAATGATAAGTTTTGCATGGAATGTCTTTACAGCAAGATTGGGATATGGAATTGAGATTTTCACTTAAAACTAAAACTGCCTCACATTACATTCTATGTTAACATTAACCAGCGTCTCTAACGTGACATATCCATTAATTCAGGAACCATCATGTGTCACATGTTATTTGTTCACCTTTGTGCCAAGGGGCAATGAGGTAGCATTGAGATAATTAATAATACTGAGATGCAGTACCAATGTCTGCAGAGCATGACTGTCTCCTCCACCCTATAGTGCTAAATTGGTAAGCTGTGTCATCCAAAGACAGGCACAATTTCTGAAATGATAAATGAACAAACTTTCATTTTTGCCATCTTACAAGAGTAACAGTCGCTAAGAAGGTCACTTGAATCTCAATACTCAACCAGACTGGATCAGTTAGGTTTGAAATATGCCTGTGTCTTTCTTGAATCTCCTGAGAGTACCAAATGAGTGATGTTCAACAACGTTCAAACTGTGTAAGCTGTGAAAACTTCGTTACAGTGCAGTCAGTAAAGTACTGTGACAGAGTCAGTTGCCTTCACATTGCAATGATTAACAATACTAATAAAATCTGCAGGCTAGATAGGATTTTCACTGGATCTTGGTGAATCCGCGTACACTCTAGATATTTTCTAATCCAACTATTCAAAAGTGTTATAACACACTTCTGGAACATGTAAGGGCTTGAAATCAAGCCTCCTGGCTTAGAGATAGGGACACTACCATTGCACCACCAAGATCCCCACTGTGTATGCTGAGCACTATTAAAATTTGTTGGATTCCCTGATGCCTTTGGTAATCCTGGAATCCATATCTACAGTATGGAAGCAGGCCATTCAGTCGACACCATCCCTCCAAAAAGCAACCCATCCAGACCCATCCCTCATTGTTGTAACCCTGTATTTCCCATGGCCATCCTCCTAACCTCCACATTTTTGGACTGTGGGAGGAAACCAGAGCACCTAGAAGAAACTCACGCAGAAATTGGGAGAATGTTTGTGTGGAGTTAGCATAACCTCCAGAGGGTGGATTCGAACCCAGGTCCCAGTTGCAGTGCTAACCACTGAGCCAGGTCAATCCTGCTGTACATTAATCAGGCTGTATTTTCTTACATAAGTACAACAATGGTGCTTTAGAGAATTTCTTGAAAGTGGTAGGATGTTAAGAAATTGCAAGTCTTCTTGATTTGATGGGACAAATGACCTATTTCTGTGCTATGCCATACTGCTGTTGAACCCCAGAAAGGTTGTATCGAGTGTTACGTTTGCTTATCTCTGGTGGACGTACTACAATTTCAACACTCCCTGGCTAAAATTCAGCAAGTTTTCACTCCTAATCACTACGTCACTGTTTCCATTAGAAAGCATTGAATACTTGGACATTAGGTAAGGACAGAGTTAGACCTGACTATGATTTCCATTATAGTTTAATTACCTGCCAACACCTATTTCCTTATTTTGCAATTGCTTAAATTCAACCACATCAATTTGATCCTTTAACACTGGCAATTTATGGTCTAAATCCAGAGAATTAATTATATATAACTTTTCTTTGTAAACAATTGTTCACTGACAATAATTTGGTTCGATTTTTCATGCCAGTCGAGTTAATCTAGCAAGAAAACCATTCCACAAACAAACGGGCTTCCATGAAAAATAAAAATGTGAAGAATGTTGTCGGATATGGTCATTCTGAAAGGATTAATGGTGAGCACTCCAGCCATCTGATGGTATCTAAGGACTTGTATTGGGAAAGACAGAACATTGTAGGAACCTTCTCAAGGAAAGCCTATTATTGTCAACTCCTCATAGTCTTTGCAACAACGGATGGAATCTTCCCAGGCACTGAATGGCATGGACATTGACATGAAAGTTGGGAAAATTAGGTGAGATGGGCAATGAGGTGCTTCTAGATGTTGAGAGCAAAAGGTCCCACTTTCTAAGTAAGTCATAGAGTCATGGAGATGTATAGCATGGAAACAGACTATACGGTCCAACTCGTCTATGCTGACCAGATACCCCAACCCAATCTCGTTCCACCTGCCAGAACCTGGCCCATGCTTTCACATCTATTCCTCCTCCATTTCTCTGTACCCTCAATACATCACAGCATCAATGCCCATAATTCCTGCTTCTGGATGGATCTACTGATCACGTTCCCAATCCAAATGCTCCAAACCCTTCATATTCGTGTATCCATCCAGACGTTGAATCGTGAGATGGGACCCTGTCTAGTGAATGTTACTAGTCTTGTTTACATACTGTCATGAATTATTTCGTGTAATGTGTTGGAAATCCATTGTTGCTATTCCTGCTGAGACACAACGCCATACATCATGTCATGGCTGTCAGCTGGATCAGTCAAGTGGAGTGGACATGTTGTTGCATGGCACCGTGCTACATCAATCTCATATGTGCATTGAGTGCCAGTTGCCTACGTGGCAAGCACACTACATGTGCATCAATCAATTGGCCACAAGGTCTTGGGGATGTAGCCCTCAGATAGTTGAGGGGAGAAGGCCTTCAGTCAGGGAGTCCAACACAGTAAGTCATAGAGTCATAGAAATGTACAGCATGGAAACAGACCTTTCGGTCCAACCCGTCCATGCCGACCAGATATCCCAACCCAATCTAGTCCACCCGCCAGAACCCGGCCCATATCCCTCCAAACCCTTCCTATTCATATACCCATTCAAATGCCTCTTAAATGTTGCAATTGTACCAGCCTCCACCACATCCTCTGGCAGCTCATTCCATTCATGTACCACCCTCTGCACGAAAAGGTTGCCCGAGGTCTCTTTTATTTCTTTCCCATCTCACCCTAAACCTATGCCCTCTAGTTCTGCACTCCCCGACCCCAGGGAAAAGACTTTGTCTATTTATCCTATCCATGTCCCTCATAATTTTGTAAACCTCTACAAGGTCACCCTTCAGCTTCTGATGCTCCAGGGAAAACAGCCCCAGCCTGTTCAGCCTCTCCCTGTAGCTCAGATCCTCCAACCCTGGCAACATCCTTGTAAATCTTTTCTGAACCCTTTCAAGTTTCACAACATCTTTCC
Source organism: Chiloscyllium plagiosum (assembly GCF_004010195.1). Taxonomy (NCBI): domain Eukaryota; kingdom Metazoa; phylum Chordata; class Chondrichthyes; order Orectolobiformes; family Hemiscylliidae; genus Chiloscyllium; species Chiloscyllium plagiosum. The sequence continues at coordinate 30,975,780 of NC_057743.1, forward strand.
GATAGGAAGGAGACCAGAATTGCACGCAATATTCCAACAGTG
>NC_057743.1:30979301-31083533 GCF_004010195.1 Chiloscyllium plagiosum
AGTCATCTATTACAAGGGGGCATAGCTTTAAATTAAGGGTTGGTAGGTATAGGACAGATGTTAGGGGTAGGTTCTTTACTCAGCGAGTTGTGAGTTCATGGAATGCCCTGCCAGTAGCAATGGTGGACTCTCCCTCATTATGGGCATTTAAGGGGGCATTGGATAGGCATATGGAGGATAGTGGGCTAGTGTAGGTTAGGTGGGCTTGGATCGGCGCAACATCGAGGGCCGAAGGGCCTGTACTGCGCTGTATTCTTCTATGTTCTATGTTCTATAAACCTTTATGTAACTGGGTGCTTCTAAACAGCCACCAGGTACACAGGTGGGATGTCTAAATCCTCAACTGAAATCTGCATTAAGGTTGAATAGTTTATGCCAAATCTCATGGCTTCATCTCGCTTCCCCATAATGAGGTGAGGGTTGCATCCTCGGGGTGGTAGGCTTTGACAACATAGATGGCGTTCCCCAGGTGTAGAGTGCTATAGACTGTGTGCATGGCATTGCCAGTGCCATATGATAACACAATTGAAAAGTGTTCCATTCCATGTGTGTACATGTCATCTGTGATCATCTTTGAGGCATGCTGCAGATAGCTATGGAGTTACCATGATGACTATATCCTTGAGAATTCTCATGTTCCTGCTTCATGACATGGGCCAGAAATCTTACAAGGATGTCTGACTGCAGATGGGATGACCATGGCTGGTCATTATGCAACCCCCCTTCCACTAAGACGATGATGGAGCAGATGATAGGTCACCTGTAGATGAGGATATGAGGGTTGGAATGATCTAGGGGCCCTGCAGTACTGTCCAGACAAATGGACCTCTCAAATGCTGTGCCCTGCAGGCAACGAGGTGATAAGATGGACTCTGAAGAGCTGGGAAAGTGAGAGGAGACTAAGGACATTGAGCAAGAGGAGTATTACCTTCTGCATGATAGAGTGCAGCAGCATCAGGAGCACCAAGTCCCTGTAGATGATAAGGTGGATCGAGTCTTGCGATGATTATATAAATTGTTGTTTGTTGAAAGGCATCTGTTCCAAGAGGCAAATGCAGCCTATTTTTAGCTATTTATTGTTTGGTTTTTCTCTTGCTGAATAAAAGTGAATATTTTAAACTTTTTGAAAGCTTTCCAGTACATAATGGTCCCACATGAATTATGTAAAAGGGTTCACTGGGCATTGCGGAAAGAGTCGCACTCCCTCATAGACGAGTGTCAGATGGGGCAAGGCTAAGGATGGGAAAACTGTGTAATTTCATTCTTAAGTAGCAACAGATGTACGGATGTGCACTTATATGTGTCATGATGTGTCAGCTATGCCACCAATGTGCCTTTTGAAGTCTTGGTTTGTTAATACCATTCCACTATGTATATGGAGAAGAACAGCTCCTGACTGCCAATGCCTTACTGAGTGCAAATCTGGGCTTTAAAGATGATGCCTTGGATACCAAAAATCCTGACATTAGAGAGTACTTCGACTGACAGAGAATAGAATGAGCAGTGCACCATTACGGTGGGATGCAGAGTTAGTGAGGCGAGTTTGGGAAGACAGTTTGAGGAAACTGTTTAGATCTCGCAGAGAGAAACCCACTGCAGAACTCCCAAAATTTCAACAGGGCTCACCACAAAAACACAGTGGCTCCAAGGTCAGTCAGAGGCTAAGAATACTGCAGCGAGTAACTCACCTCCTGACTCCCCAAAGCCTGTTCACCATTTACAAGGCACAAGTCAGGAATGTGTTGGAATGCTCCCCACTTGTTTGGATGTGTCCAGCTTCAACAACACTCAAGAATCTTGACACCAACCAGGACAAAGCAACCTGCTTGAGTAGCACCACATCTACAAATATACACTCCCTCCCCCATGGATGCTCATTGGAGCAGAGTATACTATCTACAAGATGCACTACAGACATTCACCAAAGATACAACACCTTGACAATCCAGGATCACTTCCAACTAGAAGAACAAGAGCAGCAGATACATGGGACCACCACCACCTGCAAGTTCCCTTCCAAGCCATTCACCATCCTGACTTGGAAATATATCACTGTTCCTTCACTGTCACTGGGTCAAAATCTTGGAACTTCTCACCTCCGCCCCACAGCATTATGGGTCAACCTATCGCACATGGACTGCAGTGGCTCATGAAGGCAGCTTACCACCACCTTCTCAAGGGTAACTAGGGATGGACAATAAATGCTGGCCACATACCCTCATGAGCACACGAGTAGATAAAAAAAACAAAGGCCTGCCATCAGTCAGAGAGTCACATTCAATGAAGGGTAACCACATTCAAGGGCTTGGCATGGGAGTTAGCTACTTGGAGAGGCCAGGAAACCTATATCACTGTAGTCTGCGGGGGTAGGTCCCCGTCAGTCCTGCAGGACCAATACAACCCATCCAAGAGTTAACAGGAAGTGATGTTAATAAACTCCAAGGTATCCGTCTCAACTAGGACCTGACTCTTTGTGCATACGTTATGTGGACCAATGCATAGAAAACTACAAAGCACATCAAGTTCTGCAAAGTTTGTAGCATTGTCTTTGGATGTAATTTTAATAATTTTTTAAACTTTTAAAACAAAACTGTATTATATCCAACAGAACATCTGCCAGAAGGTTGATTGCTATATATGTAAGTGACCTACTTAATGAGCAATACTTTTAAACTTTTGAGTCTTTTGAACAATAAAGAGAGGGAAATACTTACCCAAGCACATTAAAGATTAGCTGCAAACAATTAGAATCAGAGATTTACAGAGTGACAACCCAGGTGGAATTTTTTATTTTGCTAATGTTGGGGTCGTGTTTTGAGAAAGTAATTAACTCTCAGGGGACTGGAATTCCATTGACAAGTGAAAAAGTCAAGACCACATTTCCTTAAAAGGAATTTTTATACAATAAAGCACTGATTTACTGGCCCAGGAGTGTCGGAGGTGAACAAACGTAAGCATCAATCTTTGCCTGCCATGTTGTTAGTGGCTATCACAGAACATTCCAGAATATTAAGGGAGTTTTTAAAAGTTGTCACAACAATTAGTGCTTTAACTCAAACAGTACTCTTTGCCGATGAACAGTATAAAAATGTATCATTCTCATTTGAAAAGCCAAATAAAAATACATTTTGTTTATTACATCCAGTTGCCAATAATAATTCATTTCAATAAAGGCTACAGTAGCAGTTTCACACCACATCACAGCACTCAGTATTTCACTCTCAATACCATTCTCAACACTGCTATAGAACAGCCTTCAAAAAACATTGTCACACTTGCCTAATGGATAATTTCCCTCTGGACCAGAAATGTTTGCAATTCTCTTTGTTAAGCCTAGTCTTTTTTTTAATGATACATTGTGTATTGTGCTGGCTACAGTCAGTTGATACTTTTTTTAATGTACAACTTTGTTGACAAATTTGTGTGAAAGACTTCAGGAGTGCAATCTTACAAGAGTCTGAGTGAGATTGGCTATGACAAGATTTGTGTCAGAATTGTGTGAGAAGTCAAACACGGCCAATGTCAACGTTGGGAGAATCTCACCGTTTTTCATGCTTTTGATAAGCAGCAAGATAAGTTTCTCACTAGGGAGTAATGACTTGCCAATTAAGCAGGATTATTCTGGGGTAGGAGTTGGCAATGTCATTGGACCAGTAATTGAAAGCCCTAAGTTAATGTGGGTTCGAATCCCATTCTGGAACATTGTCAAATGTGAATGCAATAAAGTTCTGAAAATAAATGTCTGGTTCAATGGTGACCATGTAATGACTGGCAATTGTTGCAAAGACCCAACTGGTTCACTCATGTTCTTTACCAGGTCCAGCTTCTGTCTGACTCTAGGCATATGATAAAGTGGTTGACTCTAGGTTACTAGGATGGTCAATAAATGTTGACCTAACTAACAACACCTACCTCCCATGAACAATTAATAATAAGGTTGTTAAACACTCAGTAAACCAAATACACAAGAACCTTCCGTAAGAATCATATTCTACATGAGAACACTTTGATTATAGCATTCAGTTTACCCTATGTTTACTCTTGATAAAGCACCAGCTTTGCTATTGTCCCTTTCTGCTACATGAATGATTTTCAAATTGTATGGTTGTCACACTAAGCTCCAAAAAAAATTACTGATTATTGGTATAAACTTTGAGGATAATGCCCATATAAATAACAGGCTCTGTAGAGTTATTGGATATGGAGACTTCAAACTTTTGTACAGGCTACACCAAACTCAACATCTCTTTTCATCACAATTGAGTGTTTCTACTGGTAAGAATTCAGCTTTCGAGAAAGCAAATCATTGTTTTTAAAATCTCTATCTTGTTTGTCCTTTGGTGAAAATGTGCTAACATTTAAGTTGCTCACGACATCAGCCAGTTAAATGGCTTAACATAAATCAGTATCACTAAAGCTGGTGATGGAGTGAGTACAGATTTCAAGTTCTTAACAGCATTCTGACAGTCCTTTGTTCCTTCAAGTTTCTTGCCTTTCAGTACCAGACTTGCAAGGAGAACCACTACAGCATAGAAATTCATAACAAACTTCCAACAAATTCATTTGCATCTATACACAGCAACAATCTTTCATTTTGGAAGTGGAAATTATTTTTGATTATTTGGGAGTTATTTGGCCTTGTCCCACAGTATGGCCAAATAACATCTGTTTTGGCAAATTCACTTTCTTCTAGATTTCCCATGAACTTGATTATATGTAGTTGAGTAAACAATTTGTTTAAATGTTATAATTATTCTCCCCAATTTTGGCTGGCGATAACCAATTGTCAATATATACATCATCGTTAAATCATCCCTGAATTAATTTATTGAATTAAAATTTGAAAAGTTGCTGGTTACAAAACTTGATATTTCTTTTGCCATACCTGTCAGTGGAACTTGCCAATGTTCCTTTAATAAGTAGTTTTCTGTAATGAATATTGCTGGTCCAATCCTCTCAATACATGCTTTTAGTCATGAAATTGGATATAAATGTACTTTTGTATTGACTTTTCAATAATCTATAGATAATTGTTCTGACTGATGGGTTTCATTGACATCACAGTAGGCTCCCACAGTTGTGACTTGGTTCAATAATACATTTTCCATCATGTACTTATTTTCTTCCCACATTTAAAGACACTTCCCAGGGTTGTGTCTGTCAGGATGTTGCTTTATATGTCACACATCCCCTGCATTAATGTCATGTATGCCAAGTGACGTTTTCCCTGACATATTTATGAAAATCGATGTCTTTAATAATTTTCACAAGTTACCTCAATAAGTTTTTAGGGAGGCGACATAATATTACCCCTAACTTTTTAAGTATATCTATATTATTCAATCAGATTATGTGAAGGTTGACTCCATAATTTTCAATTTCTGAATCATTCTGAATTTGCTCTAATATTTTTATTACCCTCCTTACATCTTTCACCACTGTAAATGAACTCCTCTCGTGACTATCTTCCCTGTTAAAGTATCATGCCTGAGACATACATTGAATTTTCCTCCTGTCTGGAGCAGTGATTCTCAACTGTATTTTTGGCCACAGCCCCCCTAGGAGCTTGTCTCAGGTTCCTGGGCTCCCCTTCCAAACAGGGTTCCAACATGAACAGATAGACAAAAAATCATTTATTATTGAATACCAAGAAAACTTGAACACACTGGACAAAACTTAAAAAAATACCGTTTGACACTAAATATCTATCGGGCCTAATGCAATCCTTGAGCTTGGTGCTTTTCTGCACCTTTCATGATGTTGGGCTCTAAATTAGGTTAGGCTTGGATATTTCATCAGTTCAGTAACCAGGGTCCCCATATTCCCTTGGGGCTCCCGTTCTCGCAGTTTTCAGTCTGTGGTCTCTTTCAAATGTGCCAGGGCCCCTAAGGGGGCCATAAGGCCCTTGTTAAGAAGGGTTGCTCTAGAGTCCTCATTATACCATTCAGATTATTGAGTTTCTTTTTGATTTGATATGGCTGAGTGAAAATTGATTTTAATGATTCCCTATCGACAAGTAACAACATTAATATCTTGTCTCCAGCAACAATATTTCAAGCTTTGGCTTTTTTAAAAATATGGTCTCATTTTCATTGTTGAGCAATTCTCAAAAGTTTTTTAGCCAACTCATATATTATGGTTACTCTCTGTCTGAAAGTTAAAACTTAGCTGGAAGTGAAGTTGAGGTTAATGTGAAATCAGACATGATCATATCAAATGGTGGAGTGAGCTCAAGGGGCTGGATTACCTACTCCTGCTCCTAGTTTGTATGTAAGTGTAGACTCTGAAATTAGAGTTGTAAATTTCTGGATGTAAGTTAGCTCGCTGAGCTAGAAGGTTTGTTTTCAGGCGTTTCGTCACCATGACATGGTAACCTGAGCTACAAATCTTCTCAAAAATTGCTTATAAATTTCTTCTTAATCGATGTAAGTGGTCGTCTCAGTTCATGTCCCTATCTCAGTACAAAAGGAATGAATCCTGTAGCTGTATTACTAATGGCAAATAGTAACAAGGAGATTACTTAATGCCATTATGACATTCCTGACAATAATCTCTTCAAAGTTGGATTCATCTTTCCAATGCTCCTTGAGAATATGGAAGATATGTTTAAGGCAAAATTCTGTTTTGTTCTGAAGTATTCACTGTTTTTTTGGAATATTTGGGATATAAAATTTTGATTTTGATCTGATTCTGCTTCTTTCAGCAATCAATAGCTCCAAAGCAAAAACTTTTCCATTACTATTTCACAGTAATGTTTCCCAAAGGTAGTTCCTCAAGAAATCTTGTTGAAACAAATATAATTGTTGGAAGCAACTGATTCTGACACTGGCTTTAGTTAGAGGACCTTTTAAATTGTTCTTTAAAAGTGGGGATTGGAGTTTAGAGTATAGATTTAATTGATGGTTACAGATTCCCCACTATCTGATATATATGGCATTTTTGATAAAGTGTGACCACATTTTTATACAACTTTGCCAAATAAAAATGCTTTAATATTTTCAATTAACATTTTTTAAGTGATATGCCATTGGAATTTTGTGAGCCACTCACACAGATCAAACTACTGCCTCATTATTAAAAGTGTTCTCCTTTTCCTCATTTGCATTTTGTATTTGAAGTAAAGTTGCCATAGTTCTACTGGACCATAGGGCTTCTTGGTCATTAGTAAGAAATTATTGGGAGTGGTTTAACCTGAGGGTAACCATGCCTCTAGTGAGTGGAGTGGTTGAAAAGGAGATTCCTTCATGGTAACCTCAGCCAGTGCAACACTGTTGGCAACACTCTGCATCACAAACCAGCCAGCTGAGCGAACCAACTTCCCCTGAGGTGATGACTCACAGGTGTTGATTTTGATAAGTTTCTGAAAGACTGTTTCATACAGCTCTCTCAATTCGGGATCCAATATTTCCATTGAAGAAAAGGAAATCAATATGCCAGTCTCATTCTCTTTAACATATTCCTTTTTACTTATGTTTTTGAAAATAGTGTCAGATCACTGAATTTCCAGCGATAGGCTCTTCTCCTTCTTACCAAATTTTATGGGCCAGATATCTAGTCAAAATTACAGCCAGAAAACATTCCAAGATGTTCCTCCTGTCACATCTTGGTTTCTTTCAGTTCCATTTTTTGTTTCCACAGCCTTGGTGAGGCTAATATTGTTGAACAAACCAGGATATTCCCCAGGATAAAACTATGATGTGGTGCTACTGGTGTTGGATTGGGATGGACAAGGTCAGAAGTCACATGACACCTGGTTATAATCCAACACGCTTGTTTGAAATCACAAGCTTTCGAAGCGCTGCTCCTTCGTCAGGTAAAACCAATTCTTTACTTAGGGATTTGACACACTATTCCAATGACAATATCTCTACTGACTAGGTCATTTTTAAAAAATCCAACTCTATGTTAATGCATCAGTTTATAATCTCCATGCATGCCTCCACTTAATATTGGCAAGTGAAATTGTATCATCAGCCAACATTAATGGCTGACTTGCTCCAGTGTCACTCAATATCTTTATAGGTTTGCCTCCATGTTTGGAAGAGTAGGAGAACACTTCTTCTCTATAAACAATATCTTTATACATTTCCATAATTGATTAAGATATTGCATTGGAGGAGTAAGGGAATATTTCTTCCTTCAAGATAAAATGTGCAGAAAGCCCAGCAATCTGACTCTCTTTAGCAATAATCAAGGAAGACTTCACAACTATCCAGAGTTAACTACCCCTTCCTAGTCATTTATGAGGCTTCTCTTTTACCAATGTCATGGTGATAATGCTCATTTCTTTTCCTCAGGATTCCTACTCCTGTAATAGGTCTTACATTTAACATCCAGCAATGTGTGTTCTAACTGATTACTAAAGTAACTCTACAGAAGCTGGTATCACATCACCAAGTCATCATTTAGTTACAGATGGAAATTCCTTGACATTGATCCAGCGCCCTCAGAGCCAGCTCCCTCAGAGCCAGCTCCCTCAGAGCCAGCACCCTCAGAGCCAGCGCCCTCAGAGCCAGCGCCCTCAGAGCCAGTGCCCTCAGAGCCAGCTTCCTCAGAGCCAGCGCCCTCAGATCCAGCTCCCTCAGAGCCAGCTCCCTCAGAGCCAGCACCCTCAGAGCCAGCACCCTCAGAGCCAGTGCCTAGAGTGAACAGGATGTCTGACTTGCCTGTTTCTATCTGTTAGCCAGGGTCCCTGATTGGACCAGGTTAACAGCCTCAATGAGGGAACTCATATTCTATGAGGTACACCTGGATGAACTTGATACAATGACTACAATTACAGCTGTAGCACATTATTACATTAACATCATATTTAGATGCTAGCCTTTCCCTTTGATTAATCTGGTGCCTTTTTTACTTTTTTCCTTCACGCTAATACCATGCCCATCCCCAGATATTCTAATCTTCCAGTTTCCTTGTTGAGCCCCACATTTCTATTTTCCCACATTTGTGAAATATGTATCTGCCAAAACTGTCACTTCAGATCTTTGATATTTGACACCCATCTAAATAGATCTGAGCATTACCTAGATGCTATTTCATAATTCTTCCATCATCATGATTTCCCTCACAATCTCAGAATTTCTCTCTAACTTTAGTGATTGAAACCAAGATCCCACAGCATTTCTTCTTCTCTTGCAAATTCTACAAATGTCTGATTATGTTATTTTTTTTAAATCCTAAATTTTAATTGATAAACTTCAGGGACAAGCTCATGAGCATTGAGCTTTGCCCTTTTAACAGCTTCATAATCCTTACGCTGATCTTCTGACATGCTGCTGTACATGTCCCTAGCTGTCCCTATCAGGACAAGGAACAAAATTAATATCTAAGTATTTTTCGGCCATTTGAACATCACAGCTTTTTTATCAAATGAGATGAAATATTTTTCAACTCAATCCTTTATAAATTTAGGCATTAAGCAAATGTTTTAGTGAACTTAAGTTCCTTAGTGAAATTAGAAGCATACATATGGCCCATCAAATCCACCCTGAAACACATCCCTCCCATACCCACCCCCTACTGTTACTTTTCCCATGGCTAACCCACCTAGTCTGCACATCCCTAAACACTACTGGCAATTTAGCATGGCCAATCCATGTAATCTGCACATCTGTGGCCAGTGAAGGAAAGTAGAGCACCCCGTGGAAACCCGTGCAGACATGGGGAGAATGTGCAAACTCCACACAGACAGTTACCTCAGGGTGGAATTGAACCCAAGTTCCTGGTGCTGTGAGGCAGTGGTGCTAAACCTTGAGCCATGTAACGTTCTTGTAGCTGGTATTGTAAGGATTCATAGATCCTTCTTCAATTCAAAGGGTTTTTGATGAGCAGCAAGTTGTTATGATCCCGGCTGATGTTAATATTGGACAAATGAAATTTCAGAGTAAAATCTGCCTTGACGGATGCTAATTTTATTTTTCTTAAACCGTGGAGATTACTGAACACATTCACAAGGGTCTGTCAATGTACTTTCAACACAAATAATGAGTACATATCAAATTTTAAAATGTGAACCGTATTCCACTGAATAAAAAATTGGAAGGATTTCATTGCAGATATCATACAGAGTATCCAAATTCACACTGTTCCTTTCATCCCATAACTGCCCTTACACACAACTAAACTACAGTCAAGAATTATCTCCATTCTCACAAGATCTCTTGCTCAGTGGCATAGCCACACCCGGTTTCTCTCTGCTCAACTTCTGCCAATTCACTAAATACTTTATCCTTAAAATGGTATCTCTTGCTGAGGCACCTAAAACAAACTGCAAACTAAACATGCTAATAGTTAATTTCAGAGTAAATACGGGAGTTTTCTAAACTAAGGTTAAAGTAGACTTTTCCTGGCATGTATCTTTTTTTGTCCCTCTGTGTGTCTCTGGAACCCTGTCATCGAGCAAGAATGCAGTCTCTTAAACTATATTTTTTAATGCACTGAACTGCTAACCCCCATTTCATCACTATGAAAGCTAATTAAAAATGCATGCAAAAAAGAGGCTTTCAGTATTGCTGCTACTAACCCCACAAAAACAACTCTTAAAATATAATCACTAAAGCCATCTCCCCACTCCTTAACACACACAAAGAAGTTAAAGTTACACATTATTCCTAAAAATATGCATTGCCGTCTCATTGTCATTATATTGCACTCACTGTCATACTGAGTAAACAAGATAAGATATTTTTGGATATTTAGTACATTAAAAAAATCATACACAAAAAGCAGAGGGGAAAGGTACAAAAACAGAAATTGCTGGAAAAGCTCAGCAGGTCTGACAGCATCTGTGGAGAAAATTCAGAGTTAATGTTTCAAGTCCAGTGACCCTTCCTCAGAACTGTTCTGAGTTTTTTCAGCAACCTCCGTTTTTGTTTCTGATTTCCAGCTTCCACAGTTCTTTCTTTTTTTTTTCATGAGTGGGAAAGAAAGGTTAGGTTAAGAGCAAGAGATTTACGGGAGGAGTAAAGTTTCTAAAATTATTTTTATTTTTCATTTTTCATAAACCTCCGACAATAATTACATTTTGAAACAATGAAACTCAACACACGCAAAATGAAATTGCGCAGAAGCAGATATGTGTTTGGCAGTAATAAATATTTAAGACAGGCTTGTTCAGTAAGCAGTTCACAGGCCTACCAAAGCATTCTATCCCACCTACAGGCTGGTGTTCGAAACACAGGTCAGAATGTATGGAATAGTTTGCAAAGAGCTTCTTCACAAAGAGGCTGTTTCACACCTGCCTTTGCTTCTGACAGATACACCACTAAGACTATCAGGGGTGGCAGCACAAAGGTCACTGATTGAAAGACCAGACAGCTCTGTGGCTCTGAGTTGAAGGTGAAATTCAAGCCTTTCTGTACAGTCACAGACTCATCATGAGCTGCAGTTGAGATGGTAGAGTGGGCCTTCTGAACATATGCAATATGTGTAAGAGAAAGAGAGATAGTGAGGGAGTGAGAGGGCAATAGGCAGGAAGATAGAGAGAAAGATAATAAAGGAACAAGTGACATGGCATGAGAAAAGAGATTTAGTGCAGGGCTGGGTGATAGATCTTCAGAGAGATAGTGCGCAACATAAAGGGAGTAAAAGAGCAGAAGAGATAATGAGGATGTGATAAATAGTGAGGGAGTGAGAGAGAACAAGAGTTGATGAGGGAATGAGAGAGAGCAAGAGAAAATGAGACAATGAAGAATAATAAGGCAGTGAGGTAGAAATAGAGGGGACAAGAGAGAGTGAGAAGTCAAAGAGGAGGAATAGAGAAATAGAGGGAGTGACAGAGAGGACATGAGAAAGTGAGATAGAGGGAGTGATGAGCAAAATGCAGGGACCAATTGAGAGAGAATGTGTAAGTGACAGAATCAGAGAGAGACAGTATGAGAAACAAAGAATGAGAGAGAGTCAATAAGTGGGAGCATAAGACAGTGAGAGAGAGTGCAAAATAGTGAGAGAATAAGAGGCTGGCAGAAAGGAAGAGCATACAAGAGTGAGAAAGAGTATAGTAAAGAAACAGTCAGCATGGAAGAGCGCGAGAAAGTAAGAAAGTAATGGAGTAAGACAGTGACACTAAGGATGATAGCGCAAGATATAGTGAGGAAATGAGACAACAAATGAGAAAGTCTGAGATAGAGACAGTGATACTGATGGATTGAGAGAAAGTGAGAGGATGAGAAATAGAAAACATGAACTGGCATATGAGAGAAAGAGCGATAGTGATGTGGTAACAGAGAGTGAAAGGGTAGCAGAGAGAGGGAGATAATAAACAGTAAAGAGAGATGATGAGGGAGAAGAGAGAGACAGTGAGGGGGTGAGCAAGAAAGAGAGTTACTTGGTTTTTAACAGTACAACAATTCCTTCTTCAGAGCTTTGTTAAAAATAGTTCCAATTCCCATCGATTCCACATGAGAATAAAGCAAAATATAAAGATGCAGTTTTTACACAGGTCTGAAGACAGGCGGCTGCTTCTTCCCATCCATTGTAAAACGGAAGCTAATTCAGGGGTGGGTGGGAAGATAGCGTGAAGCCAACAGGCTACATATTGGTAGCCGAGAGTGTGGTGCTGGAAAAGCACAGTGGGTCCGGCAGCATCCAAGGAGCAGGAAAATCAACATGTTCCTGATGAAGAGCTTATGCCCGAAATGTTGATTCTCCTGCTCCTCAGACGCTACCTGACCCACTGTGCTTTTCCAGCACCACCCTCTCGACTCTAATCTCCAGCATCTGCAGTCCTCACTTTCTCCCTACATATTGGTAGTGCCTCAATGATGTCAGTGGGGCACAGTAAAATCCAACCTGCTCTATAGTTCAATGGTGGATAAAGTGTGTTGAGGTTGTAAAGAGAATGTGAATGGTTAATGAGAAATATGTTTTGATATGGGAGCTTTACTTTGATCAGTATTGTCAGAACATCACACTCCTTACAGAATTTAACTGGCTGTGACCTCTTTGCTGAACTATTCCCTTATCTAGCCATTTATCTGATCTGAGTGCACCTGAAACTCAAGTGGCATATCCCAGAACCTCTCCTTGACCAATCCTGAAGTATACTGTAATCTAAAATCTCACCCATATCACATCCTCAATGCAAGAGAGTGCTTGGAGATAACACTTGGCACTCCACAAAAAATCCTCTTGTTTAATGCTTGAGTGCTAAACATGTAGGTCTTCCTCTTACCATCTGGAGACAATCTGGATTATTGCAATTACTGCCATCTCTGTCTGCGATAGGAATAGAAATGGTAATGAGACAGTGATGAAATAATAATCTTAGCAGGCAAGTGAAGAAGATAGAATGGTCCTTTAGTGAAAAATGTACTTACAGCCAGCAGTATTATGTAAAAATATTATTGTGTTTAATTCTCTTGTGGGGCATTGCTGGCTGGGCCAACATTTATTGCCCATCCCCTAGTTGCCCTTGAGAAGATGGTGGTGAGCTGCCTTCTTGAACTGCTGCATACTATGTGCTGTGGGTAGACCCACAATGCCATTAGAGAGGGAGTTCCAGGAACTTGACCCAGCAACAGTAAAGGAACGGCGATATATTTCCAAGTCAGACTGGTGAGGGGCTTGGGGAAGAACGTGCAAGTGGTACTGTTCCAGGTGATGCTGCAAAACCTACCAGAGTCAGGCAGCAGACAGTCCTGGGTAGTCCAGGCCACAAGCTACTAGTGGAGACAAGATAATCATCTCAGTACAACCCCAAGCTACAAGTAGCAACACAAACCTGGCCCCAAACGGGGAAGCTAAAACCAGATATTTAAACAAGCCTGTCTTTTTAGTAGAGCACTCACTTCCTGTCTGATTATACACTTTCCCCATACATCTAACATTAACCTGGTTGCTTAACATATCCATAAAATTATGGATATCGAGAGAAATTTGCCTTAATTTGTTAAATATTTTGAGCAATGGTATTGCACAGTGTAATTTCTAAGATAACATGTCTTGAAAGAATTGCTCTTCCCAGGAGACTGAAGAACATATTTGGCACAGTCGAGGCACTTAATATTTATTAGTCACAAGTAACAATTACAGTAGAAGGAACAATGATCTCATTTATATAAGGTAATGGTCCTGAAGGAGTTAATGTTCATGTTAACATTCAGCTTCATCTATTCAGTTAATAGAGTGCCAGTCTGTGGGTGCACTCAAGGAGCTTGACACTAGCCTTTATAGGGTGCAGATATATTCAGCACAGCTCCCGAGGGTCTTAGTAATTATGCCTGAGTAGTAATGTAGTATTTATTGCTATCATGCAATAAACTATCTTATTTTAAGGAACAATGCCTCTTCTGTAAAATCTCTGAAGTGGTGTATTCTCTACCGCTGATCATTGACAGATCCTACATGCAGTATAGATGGAAGAGTTCTCATGAAGAGTCGCCAGAATGTTAACTCAGCTTTCCACCCACAGATGCTGCCAGTTCCATGGATTTTCTCCAGCAATTCTTGTTTTTGTTTTAAACTGAGGAGGATTGGCAACAAGGATCTATCTTTGAAACCACTCACCTCCCCCCTCAACTACAACTGGGTAGAGATAGCGGACACCATGAGACGCCAGTGCAGTGGTCATCAGAATAATATCTCAATCACAGCAAGAATGAGAGGGGTCAGTGATTTGGCAAAGTGTGGCATACAGACTCTTGCTGCACAGGTCAGAGGTGTTGAGGTCAGGATCATTTTAGACTTATAGTTCTGTATCAACCCGGTTTGGAAGGAACTTATACATTTCATTCTTGGAATGAGGTGACTCAAACATACGCAAAATAGCAAAGGTCATGGAAAAGATAAAGTGTCATTCTGGAACAAAAGATCAGGTACAATATAGTTAAAGGCAAATTGAGTACTGATAGCAGGACTGAAATCCATTATGAGTAATAACATATGAAATAGACTTCCAGGTAGTAAAGTGGGAACAAAATCCCTGGAATCACTTAGTTGCTGCAGAAGGGGTCAGGACTTCCTTTCAGGCTGAATAAACAAAAAGAGACTAAAGGCTTTCCTTGGCCATATTTATAAAACTATTTACATCACTTCAGGAAGATAGATTAGATTACTTACAGTGTGGAAACAAGCCCTTCGGCCCAACAAGTCCACACCGACCAGCCGAAGCGCAACCCACCCATACCCCTACATTTACCCCTTACCTAACACTATAGGCAATTTAGCATGGCCAATTCACCTGACCTGCACATCTTTGGACTGTGGGAGGAAACCGGAGCACCCGGAGGAAACCCACGCAGACACGGGGAGAACGTGCAAACTCCACATAGTTAGTCGCCTGAGGCCGGAATTGAACCCGGCGCTGTGAGGCAGCAGTGCTAACCACTGCGCCACCGTGCCGCCCACGGGGCAGTGAACTTTGTTGTTCATCATGAACATAAGGTATTGCCTTAACAATACAGAAAGGGGACTTCATTTTTTCACTATAATCTTCTCCATCCGATGTTCTTCTCTGTATTCTGTCCAGGTGAATCTTTACACTGAGGCAATAGCAATGGAAATCTATCCCATTGGCAGCACCACTCATGATTTTATAATAACAACAATCTGCATTTATACAGGACCTTCAATATAGTAACTCATTTCAAGAGGCTACATAGGAACACAATCAGGTAAGAAATTGACACTGAGTCAAAGAAGGAGATAATAGGACAGGTGACTTCAAGCTTAGTCGAAGAGATGGGTTTTCAGGACAACTGTAAAGCAGGACAGATAGAGAGATTGAGAAGTTTCAGAGGGGAGTTTAAAATTTTTTATTCCCTCTTGGGATGTAAAAAAACATTTTAAATCAGCCTGATATGGCAGACTTCAAGGGCAAATGGGACATCAAGCCACAACCTCTGACCTAGGGGATACGGTATTAAAGCAGGTACATCACTGGCCTCGTAATCAAAGTCCCAGGTTAACTTTCTGGGGTCAAGAGTTCAGGTTCTGCCATGGCAGATGAAGACATTTGAATTCAATAAAACATGTAACTTTATGATGAACATAAACTATCAACTGTATTACTGAGGGAAGAAATCTATCATCCTTACCTGATCTGGCCTACATATGACTCCAACCCCACAATATACCATTATGGTTTTGAATGGAAAGAGGCCCTTCAGCCCATCATATCATTGCTGGTTATCAAACATTATTCTATTATAATCCCATTTTCCATCACTTGACCTGTAGCCTTGTATACTATGCCCTTTCAAGTGCTTATCTAAATAGTTCACAAATTTCATAAGAGTTCTGCCTTTACTACCCTTTCAAGCATTGTGTTTCAGATACTCACAACCCTCAGGGTGAAAACATTTATCTTCTTGGTGGTTCACTCTTAATTGCCCTCTGGGTAATTAAGCATTGGAAATAAATGCTGGCCTAACCAGCAATGCCTACATCCTGTAAACAAACAAAAAAAAACAACCGTGTCACAATATTCTCAGGATTTTAATTTAAATGACGTGCTGTGACTGCAGAACAGATCAAACTTGAACTGAGATCAAAAACAGAAGCTGCTGGAAAAGCTCAGCAGGTCTGGCAGCACCTGTGCAGAGAAATCAGAGATAATGGACCCGAAACATTAACTCTTATTTCTCTTCACAGATGCTGCCAGATCTGCTGAGCTTTTTTAGCAGCTTCTGTTTTTGTTTCTGATTTACAGCATCTGCAACTATTTTGGTTTTTATGGAACTGAGATCCTCTGGCTCAGAGATAGGGGCACTACCCTCGTAGCACCACCACTGCACCACTTATTAGAATGTGAGCATTGCTATTGGGGCCACCATTTATTGCATTTCCCTAAAAGCCTTTGAACTGAGTTGCTTATTAAACCATTTCAGAGGGGAATTAAGCATCAACTACTTTGAGAGCTCAGTGTCTAGGCAGCGTAAAGTTTACTTTCCAATGACAATGTGAAGTAAGTCAAGGACAGACAACAGTTCAATTGGAGACATGCCAACGTCCTGAAGGGTTGCAGGGAAGGAATAATTACTGAAACAGGAAACAGAGAGGCCGTGGAAGGGGCTTGAACACATTGGGGTGAATGTTTTATGCTTGGGGATTTACTGGTCAGCAGGACAACAGAATGCAAGGACAATGGGTGAGACAAGATCCTTCAACTCTTCATATTGAACTTGATCAAGAATTCAGTTCCAGACATGAGATGACTGCTCCAAGATTCACTGTACCTAAGCCCTGAAGTGTGTAAATGTGATGAACACAGCCCTAATTTACAGGAGTTAAATGCATTGATGAATTGGACATGGCAGATGGCTGCAGGTCTGGAAAGGGATAGTTTAATTCAGGGGGAAAAGAATCCAATGCTCAAAAGAGATAAAAGACAGAAATGGCTGCATAAAGTGTGCTTTAATTGCTGCAGGTGTACTTTAAAATATCCCAGCTGTTTTATGTAATGACACTGGTCACAAGATCAAACTTTATAACAGGAAACACAGCCCACTACTTGGGCTAATGATAAGGTTTTTATTGAAAGACATTATTCTGCAGTAACTCAGTGCTGTACCAATTTAAAAATAAGCACCATTAACTAAATGAGTGCCAGAAGGTCATATCATGCGATTATGGAAGTTGCAGTGTACTGTGTATAGTAAGTTGCAATGTGTTCTGTTATGTTACAGTGGGTTGTATTTAGTGTGCTGTCATGTAATGCCACATATTGATCCAAGCTTTCCATGTTACAATGTGCCCTGTTTGGACTTTTACCATATAATGTTACAATGTGTTCTCATCTGCTCCAATTGATATCAGACAATCTTACAGTTCAGGAGTCCATTTGACCCATTCTGCCTATGCCAGCTCTTTGAAAGGACGATCGAGTTAGTTCCAATTTTCTGCTCTTTCTCCATAGTAATGCAGTTTTTTTCCAAGTATACATCCAATTCCCTCATTTAATTTTGCAATGAATATGTTTCCTTCATTCTAAAGGTAATGCATAATAAATAGGTACATATGTGAGGTGACATGGTGGCTCAGTGGTTAGCACTGCTGTCTCACAGTGCCAGGGACCCAGGTTTGATTCCACCCTCGGGCAACTGTCTGTGTGGAGTTTGCACATTCTTTCGTGTCTGTGTGGGTTTCTTCTGGGTGTTCTGGTTTCCTGCCACAGTCCAAAGATGTGCAGGTTCGGTGAGTTGGTAATGCTGAATTGCCCCCTAGTGTCCAGGGATGTGCAGGTTAGGTGGGTTAGCCATGCTTAATGCAGGATTACAGGGATGGCGTAGGAAGGTGGGTCTGGGTAGGGTGCTCTTTGGAGGGTCAGTGTGGACTCAAGGGGTCAAATGTCCTGCTTCCACACTGTGGGAATTCTGAAAAAGAAAGCAAAATGCAACATCAGATCAAACCCAGAACATTAATACATGTAGAAACACACTAGACAAAACACTACAAGTTGCAGCAAACAAAGGATATTCCAAAATTCTAACCTGCTCAGCGTTGTTACTACATACTTTTAAGGTTGATGAGATGTGACTCTAGACCTCCTGGCTCAGTTAGCTACCAACTCAACACACAGCAGATATGATTGAACAAACACATCAAGAAGCTAAAGAAGTGTTCTTCTGGTGCAGTGTTAATGAAAAGTGTGACACTGGAAAAGCACAGCAGGTCAGGCAGCATCCAAGGAGCAGAAGAATTGACATTTCAGGCATAAGCCCTTCATCAGGGCTGATGAAGGGCTTATGCCTGAAATATCGACTCTCCTGCTCCTCGGATGCTGCCTGACCTGCTGTGCTTTTCCAGTGCCACACATTTTTAACTCTGACCTCCAGCATCTGCAGTCCTCACTTTCTCCTTGCAGTGGTAGTGTCCCTACCTCTGGGCTAGGAGGCCAGGTTCAAGTCCCACCTGCTCCAGCAGTGTGGAATAACACCTTTGAACAGGTTAATTAGAAGTTATCTGCAAACCAAAGGAATTCTCCCTCTGAGCCAATTTGATAGTTCTGTAGCAATGTTAACTATTGAGTATTGTTATCTTGATCATAGTATTGAAGTATTGAGCTGCTGTCATGGCTTGGTAGCTTATTAGATAAAATAATCCCACTTTAAAAGAAGACTTATCTATCGAGATGTGTGTGCCTCAATCTCAGATAAAAATCTCACCCTCCATTGCATCAATAGAACCAGGAAAAGTTGCACAAGTAATTTAGTACCCCTTTAGCATGAGCTGGCTGACTGACAGACAGCAATGAGGATGCTGGCAGAGTGGCAGTAGTATGGTCACAAATAAAATTAGAAGACAAGACACCACACATGTAGATCCTGCCTCAATACTGCTATAACCAGTCTCTGCATAAGGTTCTCCAGTTCACAATGGTTCCAGAGGGGATTACCTTAAATTGTCAGACTACCAGGGTAAGGGGCAATGAACTGACTCCTCTTCCTTATTCACCAGTCCCATTGGTTGGTTGTAGCAAGATTCATTTTAAACAGGATCCATTCTCTCGTGGATGCTTTCTCCTAGAGCACGTATTTTTGAAAGGGGCCAACTTAATCAGGCTTTCTTGAGTTAACAAAAGAGTGAATTTATTAATTTCTACACGTGGGAAGGAATACAGATGCAGATTCAAAATGAGAGACAAGTCACAGTTATTTCTGAAGTGTTGTTGGAGCCTCATTTGTCCAGGCAAGTGGCAAATGTTCCATCACATTCCTGACTTCTGCCTTGTCGATGATGGTCAGGCTTTGGGGAGATAAGCAATGAGTTACTACTGATAGAATCCAAATTCTAACCTGCTTGTGGAGTCAGATAATTTATATAGCTGGTCCAGTTCAGTTTCTGGTCAGTAGTAATCCTCAGACTGGTGGAGTAATGGCAATGGTAGTGCCAGTGAATGTCAAGAGGGGATAGCTAGATTCTCAATTGCTGAGCAATTGTGTGATATAATTATTACCAGTCACTTAGTAACCCAGGCCTGGATGTTGTCCAGGTTTTGTTGCAAATAGGCAAGGACTGCTTCAGTATCTGAAGGTATGTGAATGGTGCTGAGCAGTATGCAATCAGGATGAACATGTCACTTCTGACTGTGTGATAGGGAGAGAAGGTCATGGTTCAGCCTAGCACACCAGCCTGAGGAGCTCCTGCAGTAATGCCCTGCCTCTGAGATGATTAACCTCCAACAACAACCATATTCCTTGTACAAGATATGGCTCCAACCAGCAGACTGTTTTCACCCCATTGACTCCAGTTTTGTTAGAGCTCCTTGATACCACAATTGGTCACATGCAAACTTAATGTGAAGAGTGGCCACTCTCACCTCAACTCTGGAGTTGAGCTCTTTGTGCATGATTGGACTGTTATGAGGTCAGGAACTGAGTGGGACTGGCAGCACTGTTTTGACCCTGATGGAAGAGTGTGCTGAAAGTCAAGCCACCCTCATCCAAAATCTATCAGAAGTGTGATATATGACCTACCTACAGTCATAGAGCCATGAAGCATGGAAGCAGACTCTTTGGCATTCCTCATCCATGCCACCCAAGTTTCCCAAATTAATTAATCCCATTTGCCTGCACTTGGCCCATGTCCTTCTAAACCTTTCCTATTCATGCACCTATCCATATGTCTCTTAAATATTGTAACTGTACCTGCATCTACCACTTCCACTGGCAGCTCATTCCACACATGGACCAGCCTCTGGGTGAAAGAATTGCTCCTCAGATCCTTTTCAAATCTTTCTCCTTGACATAACTCCACAGAGGCTGGTATTTCTTCACCATGTCACCATTTACTTACATGTGAAGAGTCCTTGACACTGATCCAGCTCTCTCAGTACCAGCTCTCAATTTTGTTTTCTGTCAGTCAGGGCTCCCTGACTGGACCAGATTAACAGCCCCAATCAGGGAACTCATGTTCTATGAGGTTCACCTGGTTGACCTCATTACAATCCCTCCTCCTCTCTGTCTGAGGACGTAGACTAGTTCTTTTTTCTATAGCTCCTCCTGCGGTATTTCAGCACTAGGTCAGGTTCTTCCAATTCTGCCTCTGAAATGGGCAGCATGTAACAGAGTAGCTCACCTTTTGCGCCCAGAGCTTCTCGGAAGAAATTTATTTTAATCTTCACACAGCAAAGGAGTTGAAGCGGTGATGTCCACTGTGTCCATGTCAGATACTGGGGGATCTTCAATACTTGACAGAGAGGGAGAACTCATGAGTTCCAGAAACTGTCGAGGAGCCCGGCATGTTTTGTTTCTGCACTGTTTGCGAGTTTACAATTTTCATATGGTTCATGTACTTGTTCATGACCATTGCTACCAACTGAACTTCACATATCACTGGACCTGACCTTAGGTTAACCACTATTCTCACCCATACAGATTGCCTCAATGTAACCCTACTAGATCTTCCTTTTATCCTTCCTCTAAGTATAAGAATATATTCATGATGGGCAGCACAGTGGCTCATTGGTTAGCACTGCTGCCTCACAGCAGCAGGGATCTGGGTTCGATTCCAGCCTGGGTGACTGTTTGTATGGAATTAGCACATTCTCCCTCTGTCTGTGTGGGTTTCCTCCAGGTTACTCTGGTTTCCTACCACAGTGCAGAGATGTGGTGGATTGACCATGGTACATTGCCCTGTAGTGTTCCAGGATCTTTAGGCTAGGTGGATTAACCATGGTAAATGTGGAGTTCCAGGGATTGTGTGGGGGGCTAGGTCTGAGAAGGATGTCATTCAGAGGATCGGTCTAGTCTTGATTGACCAAATGGCTTTTTACACACTGTAGGGATTATAGCATATGATATCTAACTGTTCCAGCATTTATTTCAGCACTGGCTAGTCTGATTGCAGCTGGTTCATTTTCTAAACCTGCCAGTCTTGCAATTTCTGTTATCCTCCATTACTTTTACCATCTGATGCACCCACTGTTCTTTATCTTCCTGTCTGTGACGATATCGCTTTATTTGCCCGAACCAATTCTCCTTCCTGCAATCTGGAATATCTCCCAGATTTGGCACTTCACTAACAATCCCAGCTACCTTGTATAGGCTTCTGAATCACATTTTTAAAGGTTCACCATTTAAAGGTTGTAATAATAAGGCGGTGTCTTCAGTTTGGAATGTTATAAATGTATCGTGTTTGCCTGCTCATTCTTCCGTCAATGGTTGTAATAGTTTCCAAATGCTCCTGTGCCACTTTGTACATTTCAAGAGATATGGACTTTTATCCAACATTGAAGATTTGTCCTTTTGTCTTTAAAACTTTTCCTTGATCAATTTTAATGGACCTCTTATTTCAATACTATAGATTAATTCAAACGGGCCATACCCAGTAGTTTCATTTGGGGAATCTCTTGGAACAAGTAACAAAAAAAATCAATTCCTTTGTTGACTTGAGATTCTAGTGGCATCTCTCCAGCTCTCCCTTTTATTACAGATAATGGGAAGTGGACCTCAACTGTTTAAAACCCAAGTTATTTATTAGGCTGATTCTTAGGATTTTTGTCTCTGTCAGTTTTGTTGAGTTTCACAAAGGGCTTCATTCTGAGGGGCCTAACATGATATCTCCCCTCATCTTACCAAGTCCACTCCATTAACTACCTAAATGAAGACCTAAAGAACTGCGGATGCTGTAATTCAGAAACAAAATCAGAAATTGTTGGGAAAGCATCTGTGAAGAGAAATCAGAGTAAACATTTCAGGTCCAGTGGCTCTTCCTCAGAATGTCTTTATAAGGCACTTGGGTATCCAGATAAGCACTGGCATTCTCAAGCTGCACTGCTCAGTGAAGAGCAAATGTTTGAAGGTGTTGGATGAAGGGAAAATGACAATTCTGCAGCAGGGACGTGCAGTTCCTGGTTGACAGGGGGGTCCAGAGGAGTGGACTTGGGCTGACAGATTTCAGACTCTGCGCAGAGGAGATGGGGGGCAGAATGCTTTCATGCAGCAAGTGGCTGTGACTTAGGGCTCACTGTTTTTGAGGGTGGTGGAAGAGGAAACAATGAATAATTTAAAATCAGGATTAGATGGATACAAGTGAATTCAAATAATTGCTGAAAATGTGTTGCTGGAAAAGCGCAGCAGGTCAGGCAGCATCCAAGGAACAGAAGAATTGATGTTTCGGGCATGAGCCCTTCTTCAGGAAATGCTGAAGGAAATCTCCTCTGCCCAGAAGCTCTTCTTAAGAAGCTCCAATTCAAATAATTGGGCTATGTTGATAAAGAAGGGGAACAGGACTAATTCGATTAATCCTTTAAGAGGGGTATGAACTCCATCAATTAAATGTTCTCCTTCCGTGCCATTTTGAGTTGACAATTCTATGCCTCAATCTTCATGCATGCAACCCCACCTCCTCAAAAACATGACAGGAAACTAAATGCTCACTGACTGAGCTTTGGATAGATAAGTCTCATCCCTTAGCTAGATTGCTGCTGTTAGTATACCTAAAAATAATATACAATGATACAAGCAGGGATTTGAAGGCTGTCATGGTTGGAGAAAAGTTAGAAAGAATAAACAAGTAATTTGTTGTTACTTGATTGATGACGTGATCATGATGATTGGAGGATTAGGTGACACAGCGTAGCGTACATTTTGAGACAAGACAAAAACCTGAGAAATTAAGTTCTGCTTTTTATTGGTCTCTTAGTATGGGGTAAAGTTCCCTCTGTACAGAGTGCAAGAGAGGCAAACTGTTCAGTGCATTCTTGGCTTTTATGGGACTGTAAAAGTTAATCATTTCCTTAACTGCACATTCTGCATAGATAATTGAAATTAATAACAAAACAAATGTCTCTTTTTCTCTACAGCCAGAGATTAGTTGACAACGAATGATAAACACTTAAAAAGAAAATAAGGCTGAATTGTACTCTTATCTCCAAGTGGTAGCACTGATTAAAACGTCACCAATTTTACTGCATATACATATATAGTATATGGTGTATATGCATGAGTGCATCACTATTTAAATCAATAAGACAAGGATTGGTAGTTCTCAGATCCATTGCCCTGACTGACTTTAGAGTTCTATCTTTTATTAAAATTGATTCTGCATTTTGTGACTTTTAAAAAAATAAATTAGTGCACAGGAATGTCTCAGAAACAGCAGTAAAGAAATAACTACATCATGGGAGAGAATCTTGCTTGCTCTCCATCACGACAGCCATGGGTGATCAGCATCAATGGTGAGGTGAGTTCGGGTTGGGGGACTTTTGACCTCACTCCAAGTGCCTCCTCCACTCCACTGTTACAATGCTGCCTGCTTCTCTCTCTGAACCAAGAGGCCAGCTAAACTGCACAGGCTGACAGGCTGTATCTCAGTGTGTGCCAAAAAAAAAGCAATGTCACCCACACAGAGGCTGGATGTGTCCAAGTAAGTTCCAAAGTCAGCATGTGCTAATAATGCAAGTTAAGAGCTGTTAGATGCCTGTGTCCAGCTCAGTGTAAACATATGCTGCATAGATTCAGGTGATGTGTGGCTGTCCCCTGGCACTAAGAGACCTAGCAGAAGCTTGCAAGTCATAATGGACCCTCAGCTCCAGATGAGAGTATGTGGACCTGAAGCAGTGGTTGAGTTCCTCCAAAAGCAGACAACATGATGCGATCAGGTCTGTGGTTTGCTGATGTCAAGTCTAGTGCAGGAAGGGTAGAAGAGGATGGTGGCCAGAGACCACGCAGAGATGTTGAGCAGAAGAAGTAGTTATATGATAACTAACACAAGCAATTGGCGATCTGCAGCCACCCAGGTCCCCACTCTGTTTTACATATTAGCTTTTTGCCCTGTCTACATTTTCAGTGGAGAAGAAAATTGGAAGTGTTAGAGAGTTAGTGCATTAATGCGATACAAATACAGGGATATAACCTAGTCACCACTCAAGGACAAGATTCTGTAGCTGTCATTTATGATTAGAATGGAAAGTCTTGCAAGGTTTCACAGTGTTAAGAATTTGATTTTGTTTCACTCTCATCCTATTTAACCATCTCATTCACAATTACTCTTGTCAAACAAGGAGTGGAAACTTCCAACCTTTAGATTTTAAAAATATTATCACATATTTTGACACATTTGAAGACCCGTCACATAGTAGCTACTACTTCTCTTGTCCTTTTGTTGTTCTGCTGATACTATCCCGAATCCCTGAATAAAGGGCCATAGACTTCACACAAGTTTGAGCTGATAAGTGGCAATAATATTTTGTACAAGTCAAACGACAAACTAATCTCATAACCAATAAGATAATCATACCATCTCCCTATGTTATTCAGCAGCATTATCATTGCTGACTTCCCCACCATCATGATTTGGAGACATTGGCATTAGACTGGGGTGTACAAAGTTAAAAATCACACAACACCAAGTTATAGTCCAACAGGTTTATTTGGAAGCACTAGCTTTCGGAGCGCTGCTCCTTCACAGAATTTCATTCTGTGTCTTATAATCTTATTCTCCACAACCACCTGATGAAGGAGCAGCGCTCCGAAAGCTAGTACTTCCAAATAAACCTGTTGGACTGTCCCCCACCATCAACATCCTTGAAAGTCAGTAAGTGTATAATCATTGAAGTATTAACACCAATAGCATTCTCAGGGCTGCCACTTGTAATTAATTTGGGAGTCAATATTATCTTGACCAATAACATAAATGATCTGGTTACAAGCACAAGCCAGAGGCTGGAAATTATCAGAGTGCACTTGCTGACTCCTGAGAGCCTATCCACCATTTACAAGGCAAGAGTCAGACAACTGAGGAAATATATTCCACATGCCTGGCCGAGTGCAGCTTCAACATTACAAGAAGGTCAACATCATCCAGGACAAAGCAGCTTGCTTAATCAAAATCCCATCAGCCACCATGAAACTATCTCCCCTTCTACCACAGTCACACAATGGCAGTATTGTGTACCATATTCAAGATGCACTTTTGTCCATTTGCCAAGGCTCCTTTGACATGAACTTCCAAACCCATTATTGTGAACTTGGCCCCTTACACTAATTTACCAATAATACACTAATAAATGGCAACAAATGTTTCCGCTCTATATTGTTGAACAACAGACGATATACAGAGTTACAGGAGGGCTCTATTTTCACACTGACCCACGTATAGTCTCAAGTGTTGTCTTGCATCACATTCTGGACTGATGATGTATTTTAACTATGCACGTATTCAGTTATTTGCTAATCAGAACACTGTATAACATCCAATATCACAAAAGCCACAATCTCTATCACCTAGAAGGAGAAAGGTAGCAAGTACATGGGGACACCATTGCCTGCAAGTTTCCTTCCAAGCTGCATACCATCCTGACTTGGAACTAAATAACCTTGCCTTTGATGTGGCAGAGTCAAACTTCTGGCTCTCCCTCCCTCATGGTCCTGTGTGTATACCTTCACCACATGGACAACAGGAGCTCCAGAACTTGGCTCACCATCCTCATCTGGAGAGCATTTCAACTTGAGCTTAAATAAACCCATATACAAATAACCCTAACCTTATCATGATTAGATTAGATTACTTACAGTGTGGAAACGGACCCTTCAGTCCAACAAGTCCACACCGACCCTCCAAAGAGCAACCCACCAAGACCCATTCCCCTACATTTACCCCTTCACCTAACATTATGGGCAATTTAGCATCGCAATTCACCTAACCTGCACATTTTTGGATTGTGGGAGGAAACCGGAGCACCCGGAGGAAACCCACGCAGACACGGGGAGAATGTACAAACTCCACACAGACAGTTGCCTGAGGCGGGAATTGAACCTGGGTCTCTGCTGCTGTGAGGCAGCAGTGCTAACCACTGAGCCACCGTGCCGCTCAGTCTTGGGAGCCATGTTCACATCCCATAAATGGATCAGACAAAGACATTTGGGATGGGTGCCTGCAGAGGAGGTAACATTTGAAGCATGACTTGTGCTGCCAAAAAGGTGCACCAGAGATTGAGAGAAAAGTAGTAGAAATCTTTTCCTTTCTTTGCCTCATGGAATAGAAGGTGAGATTTGTAATGAGAATAACTAACTTGGTTCTTGCACAATGTTGGATATCCTTACCTCTTAAATTAACATCTATTCATCTCTCAGAAAGCAAAGTTTCCATTCGACCTATGTAGGGTGAACTGGATAGAACACTTAGGGTCATCCTGGTTTTATATGTCACAGGGATTAACCAAAAAAAACTCCTTTGCCACAGATTGCAATTTAATATGAAATGTAAAAGAAATGGAAACCTGATAGATCTATGTTCTAATTTAAGTTGCAGCCTCTTCCATTTGCTGGAATTACTCTTCCTCTCCACCTCCTTCATTGCTATCTAGTTACAAAGTTTTTTAAAATCATATAGCTAATATTTGATACTGCCCTCCAAATATTGTTCTACAGTGGTATTAAAACTGCTCATTTTCCCCATAACCACATTCATTTATTACATTTAAGTAAGGTTTAATAAATATCAATTTAATCCCTTAAACTCTATGCAACAATAGAAAACTTACAAGTGATGATTGCCTAGGATTCCTCTCTCCTTGCATTGAAACAGAATCAGGGTCATCTGAGTTTGTGATCCTGACCAGTTAGTAGACTCTGGGGCAGCTTTAGATCAAGCTTCACTTTTGGATGAATTAGTACACACCATGAACAGCTGGAAAGTGATGGACCATAGTAAACCTGTCAGTCCATGGCCCTGGTCATCCTACCGACAGCTAAATATTCAATATCCACCCACGTTGCTGAAGGATCAGGGCCTACATGTCTGCAGCACAACTTTCACTTGGAATTAATTTTACTGCAAAAGACACATAAGGATTTAGATGATGAGATTTTCATGACACATGCGCAGAATGAGGCCATTCGGCCCATTCTGCCTATACTGCACCTGTTTCTTCAAACTCCTGCATGTGTTTTTCTTATGTTGCAAGGATGCCAGAGCAGTGTCTTCTGTGACTCCTGGCTCATAGGCCTGACGTGCAGACTTTGGAAATGGTATTGGGGCTTTGGCTGCAGCAGTGGTGGAGTGCGGACACCTGGCTGTGGTAGGCTTAAAGGTAAAAACAAGGACTGCAGATGCCGTAAACCAGAGTCTAGAGTAGAGTAGTGCTGGAAAAGCACAGCAGGTCAGCCAGCATCTGAGGAGCAGGAAAATCGATGTTTCGGGCAAAAGCCCTTTCCTGATGAAGGGCTTTTGCCCGAAACGTCAATTTTCCTGCTCCTCGGATGCTGCCTGACCTGCTGTGCTTTTCCAGCACCACTCTAATCTAGACTGTGGTAGGCTTGGAGCAGGGGCCGTGCAGAAATCCTGGAGTGGCATTTTGGGACCCCGGCTGATAAGGATGATCTCTATTTAAATACTTGCTTTTTATTCTTTTGTATCTCAAAATGTTGTCAGATTGTACCAAAGAACACTTTTCACTGTGTCTCCCTAGACATATGTAACAATAAAATCATTCATTCATTCAAGTACTTCCGTTCAGCAAACACCGGATAAGTATTGTGACAATTTGGTTAACAGACTCTCCCTGGGCTAAGGACACTAAACCCAACTGAAAAACCTGGAACTCCACCCTAACAACATGATGCGCCTACATGGACTGCAGCAGTTTAAGAAGGCAACTCACCACCGCGTTTTCAAGAGAAATTATGCATGGGTAATAAATGCTGGCCCAGATTCACATCCCTTGCACATATTTTAGAAAAGATCCAATTTATTCCCAGCTGAGATTAGACTCATTACAGTGTAGGATAAAATCTGGAACGTACCTGTTTGCAAGTGTTAGTACCATACCAGGCAGTACACAGTATGATTCATTGACCTTTTTAAGGAACTAGGCTTAATGGATTAGAGCTCATTTACTATATGCTATTAGCTATGTAATGATGATTTATCTTTTACACAGATAATCACACAGTGATGTTCACATTCTAATGATAAAAGAAAGCAAAGGTCAACATCTCTAAGAGATAAGAAGGCATCGTTGTAATTCTACCTTGAGTGTCAATCCAGCTTGCCTTGTTTTCAACAAAGTGTTTAATAAATTTTAGTCTACAAACGCTGAAACAGTGTCAAAAGGACAGTGAAAATAAAAAACCTAGAATTATATTTTGGCTCAACCTCTGATTATAAAAAAACCTGTTTACTAATGAGTATGTCACACCTTAAAAATAAAAAGATAATTTACAGGAGTGAACTTCAACCTTCATCGATCTTTCTGGTTATCATCTACGTGACTGCTGTTACATCTGGTGTCTTCATTTGTCCAGGCCAAAGTTTAAAAGGAAGGTGTGCCCATTTTGTCCCTTTGTCATGCCTCAGCAGCAAATGCAACTTGGTCCCACTTTCTTGTCCTGCAGGAAGTGGAGCAGCCATTCTGTCACACCCTGACACAGTACCACATTTTCAGGCCTGGTTTTTCATATTGTATAAAACGGACATTTCTCAGAAGTGTTGCAGTGCAGAAGGAAGCTAGTCAACTTCTTGTGTCTACACCTGCTGTTGGCTGAGCATTATAATTTAGTCCCATTCTCACCTTTTCCTTCAACCCTTGCATATTGTTCCAATTCAAATAACCATCTAATTGCCCTTGAATGCCTGAATTGACCATGCCTCCACCACATTTCCAGGCAATGTGATCTGGATCACTTGTTGTGTGAAAATGTTTTTTTCTCGGGTAATCTATGTGATTAGTTCCTCAATCTTATTTACTGTACTCAGTGCATTTACATACATCTACTGCAACTCTGGTTTACACTTCATGACTTTCTCCCTTATTCTGACTTCACCTGTTGACTGTCTACCCTCTAGAGTAGACAGTCTTTTCTCTACATTTTCTGGTATACTATGGTATTGCTTCCAGGCCAGCATTTATTGCCCAGAAAACAGTTAAGAGTCAATGACATTATGAGTCTGGAGCCACATGTAGGCCAGACCAAGTAAGGATGGCAGATTTCTTTCCCTAAAGGACATTAGTGAACCAGATTGATGATCATCATGATTCTTCATTCTAGATTCTTACTGAATTCAAATTCCACCATCTGCCTCAGTGGGATTGAACTCAGGGTCCTTGAACATTACCTGGGTGTAAAAGGTTAATAGTCCAGCAATAATCCCATTAGGGCATTGCCTGTACTTGAACCATGATATTTGAATGTGAATTTCACATATAGATAGTAGCAAAGTTGTATTATGGGAGAAATGGTATGAGCCAAGGAACAGAAAATTAGGCACTATTTATTTTATAATTCCTTCTTCTTTTACTGAAGTGCCTGATTCTTGCTGGGTATGAATGTACCGATACTACCAATCCATTCATACCTCACTCACGTGCCTGTTCCTCATCTGCAAGACCATAAGACCATAAGACATAGGAGTGGAAGTAAGGCCATTCGGCCCATCGAGTCCACTCCGCCATTCAATCATGACTGATGCGCATTTCAGCTCCACTTACCAGCGTTCTCCCCGTAGCCCTTAATTCCTCTCGACAACAAGAATCTATCAATCTCGGCCTTGAAGACATTTAGCGTCCGGGCTTCCACTGCACTCCGTGGCAATGAATTCCACAGGCCCACCACTCTCTGGCTGAAGAAATGTCTCCGCATTTCTGTTCTGAAATGACCCCCTCTAATTCTAAGGCTGTGTCCACGGGTCCTAGTCTCCTCATCTAACCACAGTACTCCAAATGGGGCCTAACCAGAGCTTTATAAAGTCTTAGTAGTACATCTCTGCTTTTGTATTCCAACCCTCTTGAGATAAGAGACAACATTGCATTCGCTTTCTTAATCATGGACTCAACCTGCATGTTTACCTTTAGAGACTCCTCGACGTGCACTCCCAGATCCCTTTGTGCTTTGGCTTTATTAATTTTCTCACCATTTAGAAAGTAGTCTATGCTTTTATTCTTTTTGCCAAAGTGCAAGACCTCGCACTTGCTCACGTTAAATTCCATCAGCCATTTCCTGGACCACTCTCCCACCCTGTCTAGATCCTTCTGTAGCCTCCCCACTTCCTCAGTACTACCTTCCTGTCCACCTAACTTCGTATCATCGGCAAACTTCGCTAGAATGCCCCCGGTTCCCTCATCCAAATCATTAATATATAATGCGAACAGCTGTGGCCCCAGCACCGAACCCTGCGGGACACCGCTCGTCACTGGCTGCCATTCTGAAAAAGAACCTTTTATCCCAACTCTCTGCCTTCTGTTAGATAGCCAATCCTCAATCCATCCCAGCAGCTCACCTCGAACACCATGGACCTTCACCTTGCTCAGCAGCCTCCCGTGTGGCACCTTATCAAAGGCCTTTTGAAAGTCTAGATAGACCACATCCACTGGGTTTCCCTGGTCTAACCTACTTGTTACCTCTTCAAAAAATTCTAACAGGTTTGTCAGGCATGACCTCCCTTTACTAAATCCATGTTGACTTGTTCTAATCAGACTCTGCTCTTCCAAGAATTTAGAAACTTCATCCTTAATGATGGATTCTAGAGAAACCTCATCCTTAATGATGGATTCTAGACAAGGCAGCAAATGAAGGAATCACAGACAAGCAGTTTTCACAAAAAAGTCACGTATACACACAGCTGTCTCTTGATGTCAGACTGTTGTCTTACTTTTCCTATCCTGAATCTAGGCCAAAATGCACCATCTCAATTGCTAAGATCAGCTAAGTTAGTACTAACTAGTTATTGAACTTGATATCTTCTGGTCCTTGGGGCATGTCATCCAATGAGAATAAAAAGGTGATCCATTCCAAATTGAATTGTTTTCTGATGTTTGTTTCATAGTAAAAAGTCATGGCCCTATAGGACATTGTGCAACTGTAGAGCAGAAGGAATCACATCTTTACTCTATGTACAGCTGCTGATTGTGAATGGAAGGAGTTATGTCACAATGATACTAATTCATGTGCAGCCAGAGTCTGGGTCCATCGGACTCCCAGATGGCCTGACTTCTGATCTTATACATAGCTATGTTCAGTAAAGCTAGCTATAGTTCACTGACAAAATTTGGGGGGTCATGAAAATGTCACTGCGATAGTTATCCAGAATCTCTGACTAATGGTTTGGGGACATGGATTCAAATCCCACCATGGAAGAATTTGAATTCAATAAAATGTCGGAAACCGAAGGCTTGCCCAATGGCACTGTCAATTGTTGCAAAACCTCAATTGGTTCACTAATATCCTTCAGGGAAGGCGATCTGCTGTCCTTACCAGGTTTGGCCTACATGTGACACTCAGCCCACGGCAATATGATTGCCTCTTAAGTGGGCAATTAAGGATGGGCAACAAATGATAAAGGAAATGCAAGCCAGTGATAACCACATCCCATGAATTAATACAAGGAAACCTCATGTTACTACAGCAGCCACCGATGTCCCTTTCCAAAATTAAACTAAAGAACCTTAGAGTTTGGAGGGATATGAGCCAGGTGCTGGCAGGTGTGACTAAATTGGGTTGGGATATCTGGTCAGCATGGATGAGTTGGACTGAAGGGTCTGTTTCCATGCTGTACATCTCTATGACTCTGTGACTCTATGTGAAAAGAAAATTATCCTTCTCCCTAAGTAGTGAATGCTGATGCCAGCAGTTGAGGTGTTGGATCTGGAAAGTTGCTCACATGTCCTTCAGAGGAATATACAAGGCAACAAGAGGCAATTCAGTCCATCCTATTTGTGACGGATCTTTGAGGGATCTATTAAAGTGCCTTTCATCTTGCCTTCATAAGTTTTCTTTTTCAAGCATATACCTAATTCATGTTTGAAAGTTATGACCAAATCTTCTTACACAACCATTTCAGACAGTATTGTCCAGATGATAAAATCTTACAGTGTAATCCAATTCTCCCTGCAAATGATTTGACAATTATCTTAACTGTGTTACTCAGTCTGATGCCAGTGACATGAGTTTTCCCGATATGCCTTATCAAAACCTTTCATTTTTAGTCTGTATTTTAAACTTCGTTCACGACTACCTAAAAGTAAATGTAAGAAGATTTGGTCGTAACTTTCAAACATGAATTAGGTATATTTACATGAATATAATGTTTCTCTGTCTGTTATTTTAATGGAGAATTTAAATCATTTATTTGAAAGGGACTTTCATAAAAATAATTGAGGAGGAACTTTCAAATAAACCCATTAAGGGTTTCAGTAAATACACAAAACCTTATTGTTTTACAGCTGGAAAGAGATGGTTCAACTCTTGTGCCCATGCAACTCTTTACAGGAGCTCTCTATTTTTGTCCCATTGCTTTGCACCTTTTCCAAACCTCTTTGTTTTTTTGAATATACTCAGTTTTAACGTGTCCATTTTGATGTTCAAAATGATCCATGGCATCACTTTTCTAGCTCTATAATCTCCTCCAACCCAAAATTGATTCCTAATACTCTGATTCTTATTAAAGGATTGGACACTCTGGAGGCAGGAAACATGTTTCCGCTGATGGGTGAGTGCCGAACCAGAGGACACAGCTTAAAAATATGGGGTAGACCATTTAGGACAGAGATGAGGAGAAACTTCTTCACCCAGAGAGTGGTGGCTGTGTGGAATTCTCTGCCCCAGAGGGCAGTGGAGGCCCA
Source organism: Chiloscyllium plagiosum (assembly GCF_004010195.1). Taxonomy (NCBI): domain Eukaryota; kingdom Metazoa; phylum Chordata; class Chondrichthyes; order Orectolobiformes; family Hemiscylliidae; genus Chiloscyllium; species Chiloscyllium plagiosum. The sequence continues at coordinate 31,012,804 of NC_057743.1, forward strand.
GTCTCTGGATTCATTTAAGAAAGAGTTGGATAGAGCTCTCAAGGATTGTGGAATCAAGGGTTATGGAGATAAGGCAGGAACAGAATACTGATTGAGGATGATCAGCCATGATCATATTGAATGGTGGTGCAGGCTCGAAGGGCAGAATGGCCTACTCCTGCACCTATTGTCTACTGTCTATTGTCAGTGAGTTTCTCCTTGCCAACTGTACTTTTCAGGTTTATATGGCATGATGTATAGGCAACTAAGGAACTTATCTTTGTTTATATAGTGCCATCTTGAGGATTGTCACCTGTGTACATTCAGCTGTGATTCTGAACGTTGACTCTACAGAGATCCCAAGTTTACAGATAGGAATTGTTCTTGTGTATTTGCCAAGTGGAATATGCCTGTGTACTTGTCACTGTTTATGTTGTCAATATTTGCAGCTTCCAGTCTACTGGAACCCGATGCAAGGATGTCTCATAGATGAAAACAATAATCTCTGAAGGTGTTATTCCCATTCCTTAAAGCAAACATGTTGATGTATATGCAATTTTTTCTCTATTGGTAATGATTAGTGAAACAGCTGTGTGATGTATACAAGGTGACTGAAATGTTTGTCTTGATAAGAAAAGATTATCATATGCTTGTTTAAAGAATGCACAATACGCATCACCCATAACACCAGATTTCCAGACAGAGCATACAGCAAAATTATTGACTTTTTTTTCTTTTGGGTCATTGTGTTCTGTCTGACAATTCCATAGTATTATGAACTGATTAAATTTGCTGTAGCAATACACCTGATGTTTACAGCATTCTGTGATCAAGCTGAAAGTGACAGCAACATAAGTCTGAAAGAGGACATTGAAATGATAAAGAGGAGATATTAGCAAGTAAATTTTAATCACCAATTTTGATGTCTACTCTCAATTTTATTACTGCCTGAAATTGCAATAGTCTAATACATTTTAAGCAACATTTTTGTAACTAAGTTCCAGTATTGACAAGTAGTTTGCAATATTTGCCCTATACTGTTGATGCTGGTGATAAGCATAGAAGGTGAAAGTGCTGGGTAATGCATCGCCAACTGGATATGATTGTCTGAGCAAATCTGTCCAAAAATTGAGTTTCAGTAATCTATACAAACTGACCCATTTGATAGTTACTCTTGATCACAGGAAGAAGAATCAGTCATGTCATGTGAACAATGTCATCACAGGAAGAAGATAAGAAAGATCAAAGGTGTCAGGTGGTAAATGTAATGATGGATGACCAAATCTTTAAGAGTAAGGTCGAAGGAGAGTTCACATAGGAACTTTCTAAAATCTAGTTCACCGATACTGAAGGACTGGGACAGTTCGATAACATATTGTCATATTTAGAGAAAGGAAGATCCAGTTCGATTATTGGGAAATTCAAGGGAATCTGGAGATATACAGCTGGATGCACTAAGTTAGTTAGATATGGATATAGGTGAATCGGTGCTGATAAAATGAAATCCTTATTGGTTAAGCCCTGGAAAACAAATTTAGTTGGAAATGAAGATCTAATATAAGCTAATGAAATCACTTGATTGAACCTAACCAAAGCAGTTAGAATTGTCTGGTGATGTTCGCTCCAAAACTGAATAGGTCAATTCAATTCTGCTTAGTTTATTGAACGGTGAATGCAGAAACAAAACAACATTCCTATTCATTTCTTTAGAAGATTCCACCAACAGGTTTTCCAGTACCTCATTTCTTTCTAAGATTGGTACTGGAAAGGACCACTACCATCCAAAGCTTAAGAAATAACAACCTTTGTTATATCAAACAACGTATATCGATGTCAAATAATGCCATTTGAGTTTTAGAAATGCCCCAGCTACATTCCAAAAATAGATTAATCAAGTTGTAGCTAAAGTACCAAACTGTGTAGTTCATTTAGATAATGTAATATACAGCAACATCTAGGAATAACATGTAAAACAATTAAAGGTCATGTTTAAGCAACTGCAAAAAGCTGTCTTAGTTATCAGTTTTGCCAAGTGTGAATAAGGAAAAGCAATGCTAGCTTATCTGGAAAACATCATAGGACAGGGCACTTATTACCAACAACAGCAAAAGTAATGGCTCTGCTAGTTTTAGGAACAAGGAATTCTATACGGGAAATATTGAGGTTTTAGGGTAAGTGTGGTTTCTATTAAAAATTGTGCCTAACTACAACAAGGTATACATGTCTTGGACAAATATATTCTGAAAACAAGCAAATGTCACTAAAGCAACCTTTGAGAAACTGAAGGCAGTTCTAAAATATCAACTAGTATTTCCTGCCCCAACTTTATGTATTTTTTAATACCAATTGATGCTAGTGATTTTCCACATTCACAATGAATGTCAACTAAAAGCAAGGGAAGAAACATCAAAAATGTTGGGTTATTCAAAGCGTAGAAATAGACTTTCCAATTCAATTTCAAAACTTTCCTTGATGAGAACCCATTACAAATATGAATTTATTCCCATAGATCCCCTCAGAACATTAACTTACTCCCAGGAGCCCCCACATTGTTTGAAGATCATGTCAATGACTCAAAGGATTACAATGGAAGTCTATTGTTACAGATGGGGCAATAATTCAGTGTTAAATGCTGCTGACTCATAGTCTAGCCCCTCTGCACATTTTCAGTGCATGTATGGTATGCTTCTGCTATTCCCACCCAATGATTTTGTCATAAGTGGGCCATGTTGGAAGTGGCCAGAAGTATGTTTGCTCGATATTTCATGAGCTCAGCATCTCCACAGCACAAGTATCAGCATCATAATGGAGCCAAATTCTGTGCACAATGTCTTTATAAATTGGATGACATTTTCTCAGCGCGTGTTACAGTGTATCACAGTCAACATAATTATTTCAAAGTGTAACATTACACCTCACTGGGATAAAATAATGGAAATCAAGCTCACCTATGCCCAGCATCATCACAAAAGTTAAACATTTTAAAAGGTATGCAGGATTCTCCAATTTTCTTGCCTTTGAGATCCAGGTTGACAGAAAGCATGGAACCAGTTTCCATACATAGCAAGTGTTGCTTTTTAATTTCAGATATAATCATGAACTGTTGACCTCTAACTCTGCTAGGTACAATTCCAACCCACTTATAGAACTCTCCCTCTACGCACACTCAGAGACAGGTATTATAGGTTCAAGGAAAGACTGGGAAAGCAGTTCAGTGATCTCTGTCCAAGGGGTCTTCTGAGATGATTCTTTCTCTGATCATAACACTGTTTCTCAATCTTCCTTCTGCAGATACTTTCCCATGTTTGCAAGAAGCACAGGATGACTGGTTTACACTTATAAAAGCCTCTGACGTATTAATTAAATGTCACAGCTTACAGCAACTGATGAGGGGTAACAAGTTGATGCAGTTCAGGTTGAAGATGATTTTTACCGTAGAGGAGACCCTCCAGAGGTCCAATTGCTTCATGCAAAGATTCGCACTCCCAAACTGCTTCAGTCTGGGAACCAATCACATAGCTGTTAGCATGCAGGAGGCCTTTGTCATTAATAATGGACACTTGTTGATAGACCGATCAGCTACATGTGACCAGTTAAAGCTCCAAATTTATGCAGCCAGCTTATCCAGGTTTCCATTGCTGTTTGAAAAAGCAACTATGTAAACAACAAGTACAATGAGTGCCAGAAGTTTTTATTTTAACAGTGCAGCAATCCTTCAACAAATCTTGGTTTTTAATTCAATCCAAAATCAAGAAAAAGATATGGTCATTACAATTGCCACTTTTGTCCTGTAAGTAAGTACAGTGGCCACTTCACATCCAGCAACGTTTTGCAAATAGCAAATTAAAAAGCTGATCAATTGATTTGTTTTAGTGACGTTGATTAAGTGGTGAATAATATCTAGGACACCAAATAAATTCCACAGTCTTCAAAATTACATCAGATTGCGACTAACTGAGGCAAGTTCACAGACTACCAAATCAATGGCCCTGTCAAACAAAGCTTCCTGTTGGAAGCATGGGATCACTGAACTGTTTTTTCTGATTAGAGCCAGGTTAGCCTCAAAAGAATATAAAATGTTGTTTTAACATTTGGGGATAGCGTGTAATGGGCAATATCTGAACACCACTGAAATGGAAGGGACAATTGTCGAACAGACAATATCAATCTAATATCTCCAGTTTCACAATATCGTCAAAAGTTAGAAATATGCCTTTCATTCTTGAAGTCTAGACACAACTCTTGAAGCTACAGCAGCTCATCAAACACCAGGGAGCCAATGGTATTCCAGGTGATTAACATTTAATGCTATAACTTTAATTACCATGATTTCTGTCGGTGTAATAGCTCCTAAATGGTAATGCAAAGGGAAAACAGGACTAAAAGCTTTGTGTCATAAACAAACTATCTTTCAGGTAGTAAATACTGTCCTCCTACTTAATACAGTCATACAGATTCACGCATGGATGATTGTGGTCTATTAACTTGGTTAGAAACCTTTCAAAGTGTAAAGGCTGCAATTAGTAGATGCTAATTGCCAATCACAAATCTTGTTATCAATTAGAAAAACACATTAAAGCTGTATCTTTTTTTTTCGGACAAATAATAGCTTTATAATACCAACCACTTCAAAAGGACTATGTTCAAATGTTTGAGGAGAATCAATAAAGCACATTTTATTGGAGAACAAATTAACGGCAAAGACTTGGCATTGAGTCTTGCTATAATAAACATACTAATGCCAGGTTAATGCATTTGACAGGAGGCCACTTAGTCTGAATAATGGCAGAATGAATGATTGAGCAGATTTATAACACAAACAGTGTGTTATTCCAACCTGCACATCAACAGTGGTCAAGCAGAAAATCCCTTTTAAGAATCTCATTCAAGAAGCAATTTCTTATTGAAGTACATTTATGAGGGCACAGCTTTGCTGATGTTCAACTCTTCACATGGCTTTGGGGTGCCAGCCATTTGGTTTTTCAGCAGAATAGCCTGCATTTCCCAGAAGCTTCCAAGATGGAAAACAGGTCACAAAAATACAACTTAAAAAAAACCATGTTTGTCTTCTATTTACCTCTGCATTCCTTGATTAGAGTAACCAATGCTTTAGGATTAATCTGGAGTTGCAGGGAAAAAAAACAAATCTTTGGACATTAATAAAGATTTGTCATAGTTTCATTTGGTTACTTCAAAGAATGTTTGAAATTGGAACGTAAAGATGTTTGGGAGTTGGGACACAGAAGATCAATTAATGGAAATTTCAGGATTACATACAACCAGAGTTAGCAATCTTATGAAGGGCTTTTGCCCAAAACATCGATTCTCCTGCTCCTCGGATGCTGCCTGACCTGTTGTGCTTTTTCAGCTCTACACTCTCAACTCTGATCTCCAGCATCTGCAGTCCTCACTTTGTCCTTAGCAATCATACGTGCAGATACAATACCTGAAATGTCCATTCTGCTTTAAAATTATACTAATGTTTCCCACATTGCAATAGTGACCATTAGTGACAAGAAAGTGCTTTGTATTGAAGATTTCATATAATTGCAAGCACTTTCATTTCTTTCTTTATTTCTCTTTCCCTTTCACCCAAGTTGAATCAGTTGTTGGTAATAGGCCCCTCTCTAGTCTCCATCTTCAAGTCCAATGAACTCCACGGTTTAAGCAGACAAGTCAAGCCTGATATCCAGTACTGTACTGAGGGATTGCTGCACTGTCAAAGGCACCATTTGCAGATTAAATGGTACATTGAAACCTGATCTGCCTGGTCAGTTGGATGTACATGATCCCATTTGCACTATCAATGAATAAGAGAAATAATCCCTTGCATCCTGACCCATATTTATCCTCAATTGATATCACACAAAACAGAATGTCTGACCAATATTACATCAGTGTAATTACTCCAAATGCTAAAATAACAGATAAAATGGCCACCACATGGGCAGCTGACTGCGATAGACTGAAGGACTCATCTGCCCGTCGACTACTAAGCTTCTATGCACAGTGGCCTCAATCCCAGTGTATGTGCAGCCTATTCCAACTCTGTTTCCTGTTAATTATTTTGTAAGAGTGATAACACAATCCTTGTGCTCACACTGCCTCCTGACTCCTTGTGCTGTTAACATTCAGGGCAGAGGTGCAGGCAGCTTGTGTTCATTGGTCCTTCATGCCATTTATTCGTTCATTATTTAACTTGTTAATATTACTTAACTCGTGGAAGAGCCTCTTAGGTATTCACTTCTCCATTGCTTTTTGGTTTTATTTTGCAGGAATTAATATCCAGAATGTTAGCCAAAAACATCTGGTGGCAGCAGTGGTTTCAGCGGAAGTCTGAAGCAGCACAGTTCAGCTGGTGGACCTCCTCTAGGTCTGGACTAAGGTAAGGTGGGTGAGTCCACACTGCCCCTACCTCGACACAGAATTGCAGGCAGCCGCCTAAGTGTCCTTTCCTTTGGAACTCAGATCTATGATGCCCTTAGAAGGGATGACACCAGCCTCTGAAGCTCAGCTGTGCCCTGTCCCTTAAAAGTTTGATGTGGAGGTGCCGGTTTTGGACTTGGATGGATAAAGTTATAAATCACACAACACCAGATTATAGTCCAACAGGTTTATTTGGAAGCACTAGCTTTCGGAGCGCTGCTCCTTCATCAGGTAGCTAGTCGGGCAGGATCATAGATTTATGAATTTATAGTAAAAGGTCAAAGTGTCATACAACTGATGAGGTCTATTGAACAAACCTAGATTGCTGTTAAGTTTTTAATCACTTAGAATGGGGATGCAGGTTTTGTTTGATTAATATGTAAATCCTAGAACTTCTTTCAAGTTGCAGTCCTGAGATAACTTAAGGTTTTATCAGTTAAAAAAGATGACATCTTAGCTCAGACAATGCATTAAAGGTGTGAAGTTAGAGACTGTTTGTACCTCGACCTTGAGTCAGATTGGTTCTAGTTCCAAAATAGGAATTTATAAAATGTCACGTTGACTAACTACCTACAGGTTGTGTGGTTTTTGAATAAAATAGAATGTATCTGCAATTACAAATCTGCAATTGCAAATTCACCCCATAGACGTGTGTGTGTACGTGTATGTGTGTGTGTGTGATGAAGAGAGAGAATGTGTGCGTGTGTGTGGGAGAGAGACAGAAGGAGTGCGTGTACATGTGTGCGTGCTTGATAGAGTGCATGCGCGAGTGTAATGGAGTGAGACCTTCTCTCATACATATGCTCTCTCACATGCACACACGCACATGCATACCCTCTCACAGGCATATACTCTGTCACACTCACGCAAACACCTTATCAAGCACGCATGAACACACACACACACTCTCTCTCTCGCTATCTCTCTCACACACACACACTCTCTCTCCGCCTCACACAAACATATACACACGTGCACGCACGCACACATATAAATCTATGGGGTGAATTTGCAATTGCAGGTTTGCTTAATACATCTCAACAGTTGTGTGCTCTTTGATCGTTGACAATAAATCCCTATAATCCTGCCCCACTAGCTATCTGACAAAGGAGCAGTGCTACAAAAGCTTGTACTTCCAAATAAACCTGTTGGGCTATCACTTGGTGTAGTGTGATTTTTAACATTAAAATTTTGTGACCGATAATTTTAGTTTTCAATTTCCTATGTGAGGCTCTGCCCACACAAGTGCCAGCTTCACAATATTTTACACAGAGAGAATATTTCCAATACCAAGCCCATGACTCAGTCTCCTGGAAGACCAAAAGGACAGTGGGTCCAGGAAGCCACATATAGTTTACCATCTTTCACTGGGTGACTGATGGCATGAGTTATCAGCTTGTAGTACAGATATTTTGACTTCTATTGTGCCTTTATTTCACTGTTTGGAAAATGGATGTCTCCAGTCAGTGACTTGTGGTGGATCTCACATGACTATGACAAGCCAGAACGCACATTATATATATCTTAAATATCTCCTTTTTCAAACAAAAATAATTAATAATAGTAATGAATTAGAATGAATCATGGTAATTAATAATTATTCATATTAATAATTAAGAATAATTAATCATTAACAATGTTTCATTCTTCTAAATTCTAATGAATACAGGCCCAATCTGTTTGACCTCTCCTCATTAGACAGACCTTCCATACCTGGTATCAGCCTAATGAATTTTCTCTATACTATCTGTAATGCCAGTATATCTTTCCTTAGCTAAGGGGCCCAATACTGTTCACAGTATTCCAACTATGGTCTGACTAGTGCCTTGTATAGCCTGAACAAAAGATTCTTCCAATTATACATTCATATTCCATCCCCTCTGAAATAAAGACCAATGTTTCATTGACTTTCCCAATTAACTGCTAAATGTGGATAGTAGCTTTTTGTGATTCATGCAAAAGGATTCCCAATCCCTCTGTTCTGTTGCTTTCCACAGCATTTTCCCATTTAAATAATATTCAGCTCCTCTATTCATCTGACCAAAGTGCATTATCTCATATTTCCCCACATGATATTCCATTTGCTATGAGATCAAAATCTTGGAATTCCCTCCCAAAGGGCACTGTGGATCGACCCCAGTGAATGGATTGCAGTGGTTCAAGAAGGCAGTTCACCACTCAAGAGAAACTAGGAATGGGCAATAAATGCTGGTCAGCCAGCGACGGCCAAATCCCATGAATGAATAAAAACAATCAAGTTTTTGCCCACACTCTTAACCTATTGATGTCCCTCTGCACACTGGAACAGTTTAAGGTGCTTGACAGCAAGGTGACAGTTTAATAACAAGAATAACATGGGTTCAGACTGTTATAAGAACTCGACGGGGGTGGTATCAATGCTGTATGAGCTCAGTTGGAAAGTTGCTGCTGGAGTTGTAAGAGTAGGGAGAGAACGTTGGGTGGAGTTTGGTAAGGTGATTTCAGAGATGGAAAGCTGCTGGATGGAGTGATAGGCAAAGGGTGTTTTGGGAGACAATGTTACTGAAATGGACTAAGTAAATGAATGTTAGGGAGAGAATGTTACTGGATTAAGGGGATATTTAGAGAGGGTGTTGGGGAGAGAATGTTGGTGGATTGCGGGAATATTTAAAGGGGATGTTGGGGAGACAATGTTGGTGGATTGAGGGGATAGTTAGAGGCAGTGTTGGATAGAGAATGTTGGTGGATTGCGGGAATATTTAAAGGGGATGTTGGGGAGAGAATGTTGGTGGATTGGGGGGACAGTTAAAGGGGATGTTGGATAGAGAATGTTGGTGGATCTGTAAGATTAGCCATCCAGGAGAAGTGTGCATGCAGATGCTGTTTTGTGCAAAGATCAAAATCCAAAATTATGGAAAAGGGCCTGACAGGTTTGAATCTTGGACATGTGACTGTGCTGTCCTTGATTTTTTTGAAGAAACGTCATCAAGGCAGAGGTGTGGAAGAATCTAGTTTAACAATGGAAGGCGAGTGGCCAGTTCTCCCAGTTCAGGTTTTTTCTAGTTGTTTTTAGATGTTGCTGTCACAAGACGTGAAAGCCCAGAAGTGTAGCAGGCTTCACTAAAGGATTCCACTGACTTTCTCTGTAATCTCCCTCTGGATGTTGCTCTCTCCTGCCTGTAAGAATCTGTGTTTGAATTTACCTTTTTGCCAAGGGGTGTATTTATGGGATGTTGCTATATTGAAACCGTTACTTAGTAATAGTTACTGTATCAGGTCAATTCTTTTACAAAAGTTAAATTATTCTAAATTCTGCTTTCTTTTGTTTGTGTTTTGATTGTAGTGTTTAAATAAATTCTGTTTTGTTTAAAGCCAAGTGGATTGACCAGTTACATCACACCTGGAACACCCCCTTCACATCTGCCTTTAGAATAAGGAAAAGTTAGCATCTAGGCCACCTTCTTAACATATTTTGAGGGGGTCTGGACTGGCCCATAACAGACACAAACCTCGAATATGGTCCGATGCCTAAAATCCAGAGGCCACCCTGCTTGACAGGGTAAATAATCAGAGCTGAAAGTGTTTCTGGAAAAGCGCAGCAGGTCAGGCAGCATCCAAGGAACAGGAGAATCGACGTTTCGGGCATAAGCCCTTCTTCAGGAATTCCTGAAGAAGGGCTTATGCCCGAAACGTCGATTCTCCTGTTCCTTGGATGCTGCCTGACCTGTTGCGCTTTTCCAGCAACACTTTTTCAGCTCTGATCTCCAGCATCTGCAGACCTCACTTTCTCCTCGAGGGTAAATAATCAGCAAATGCTGCACTTGGCTCAGGAATTGAGAACACAGATTCACGAACTCAGAAGAAGGTGGTGGCCACTTCTAAGATGAGGAGCTTCTTCATTCAAATGTTTGTGAATATTTAAAATTCCCAAAGAGCAGTGGATGATCAGGTGTTGAGTATTATTGATAAACATTAATAGATTCTTGATTAATGAAGAAATGAAGGGATATAGAGAGTGTGGGAAGTGGAGTTGAGGAAGAAGACCTCCTATGATTGTAGCATCAAATTGTATGGGGAATAGTAGGGTGGCACGGTGGCTCAGTGGTTAGCACTGCTGTCTCACAGCACCAGTTTCAATTCCAACCTTGGGTGACTGTCTGTGTGGAGTTTGCACAATCTCCCCGTGTCTGCGTTGGTTTCCTCCCACAAGTCCAAAGATGTGCAAGTCAGGTAAATTGGCTATGCTAAATTGCCCATAGTGTTAGGCGCATTAGCCAGAGGGAAATGGGACTGGATGGGTTACTTTCCGGAGGGTCGGTGTGGACTTGTTGGGCCGAAGGGCCTGTTTCCACACTGTAGACAATCTAAAAAAAAATGGCAAAGTGGGGTTAAGAGAACAGCCATGGTTTTATTGAACAGTGCAGCAGGCTCAAAGGGCTGAATGGCCTATTCCTGTTCCCAAGTCTCACTGCTAGCCATGCCTATTTTCACCAGTACCTGGTTATTTATTCAAAAAGTTCAGATTTATTCAGAACAGTGAACAATATTTTTGATTTCCTCAACTATTTCGTCACCCTGTTTATTTCAGACTTTTCAGCTTTGAAAGGAAATAAATTCAAGGGACCTTGTTGAAGTCTATAAAAGACAAAGTGTAAGAGACAGGATTAATTGTGAAAACTCTTCTAATGACTTGCATAACTAGATGGCAAAGAAATCTGTTCACAACTGGACACATATGGAATGGAATGCAGGAAGAACTTCACACAAAACAGTTATTAATATTTGGAATGATCTTATGAGTAGAGTATTGTAAACCAAGTTACAACAAACATTTAAGAGGAAGGCAGGTGCTTTGATTGAAAATTAGTTTAACAGGGTGATCTTTGTGATGCTTTTAAATTTTACTGTTTTGATTGATTATATCAATGAAGGTAATGATGATTCTTTGAAGAGAGTGATTAACAATTGAAATAGATTTCCAGATAATACTCTGAAGCAAAAACACAAACATCATTTAGGATGTCGTTTAATCCTGTAATGGAAGAGCATTGATTTATCTGAGTTGAGTTTTGATAAGGTGAAGGCCTAATGCATAAAAACCAGCCATAATTTTTAAATTCCCAAATCGAGCCCTTCAGAGATCTACATCCACCCAGAGAGTTTCTTTTTCATTTCTGTTTTTATTTACTTGTCTGTTCCTATGGAAATGTGTTTCTGCTAAATATCCAGCTGGCTTGCAGAGCTATCATGAAAATGCAGGAAATGATTTTCAAAAAATAGGGTTGTGAATACCACTAGTGAGGCTAACATTCATTGTCCAATCCTTGTTGACCTCAATAGAGTGATAATTAGTTTTCTTTCATGCAGTGAAGGTACTCCCAACAATGTTGTTAGTTTGGAATCTGAAGGATTTTGGCCCAAAGACAGTGATAACAAGTAGGAAGAATCCCATTATGTAGTGGCTTGTTAATCTCTCTCGGTTCCATTGTTATCTGATCTGTCGCTACAGGGCTCCTGGAGTAACCTACTTTGTACAGGTATCAGAGTATAACATGCATCATTATAATGTTGACTTGATTATAATTTTCACCATCAGTGATGTCAGCTCTCATACACTTCAATCTTGTGTAAATCTGCATAACTCCTCCCATAAAGGGTAGTGACAAGAGGATTTTCAGACACCTCACACCTGTATAAATCCTCCCCCAGATGTGGTCATTGGAGAATGAAATGATGTGGGGTGGAGAGGGAGGTGGCCCACAAGTGGCCTTCATATTAGTGTCATGTAAAATGAAAAGATTTACCTCAGCATCATTGACAATGTAAAACTTCATGCCAGTATCACTGGCATGTACCTTAGCATCACTGATAATGAGGAATTTGCCTCAGCTGACCTTATAATCAAGATTGCAACCTCCAAATTACTCTCAGTGTGAGGAACTACTGAGGCTCAAAAGCTGACATTACCTTAGTGATCACAATTACAGTGACAAGTGCTTGTTGCTGAAATTACACTGGTTAGAACAATGTAATTAACCACACCTCTCCCATTCTGGTTTAATAGGTGGCAATTGTAAGTGGTCAGAAGCCTAACCTTGGGGAAATATCATTAGGAGAAAAAAAACTTAATTGAATCATAAGAAAAATTGCTAACCATGAGCATCAATTAAATGTGAAAATTCAAAACAACATGTCTTTTAGTAAGGGAAGGTAATTAGGCATTTACACATGCTTAAACAAGTGTGAAACAGCTGTGAGGATGTTGCCACACATCGGGTAATCGGATGAATTAATGTCAAATTAGATTCACTGTCAGTGACTTGATACCGATGACAGTGTTTCACCCATCAGGTTAACATCTGTCTCCTCTTCTCTCTCACCGAGTGACTGACAGAAGCATCGATGCTCCGCACACTGTGATTAAAGTAAACAGGCCCTTGTTATTAAGTAGCTTGGTTTGCCTGAAGATCACCTTGTGTTGAAATAGAATTAAAAGTATACATTTGGCACTTTACCATACCTTTCTGAGTGATATAAATTTGAGCAATGGCTTGATGATTGATGTTGTCTTCCTGAAGTGGAGATTAGGGGACTGGTGTAACAGTAATGCAACAGGAATTCTGTGTTAAAGTTGTTGCCTGTTATCATTTCAACATCTTTAGTCGATTAGATATTCAGTTTGGTTTTGTATTTTATTTTCTGTGAGAGCCCTTGATGTGAGACCTTATCAAATGCCTTCAGGAAATCGTATTACAATGTATCCACCATTTCCCTTTTATTCACAGTACATGTTATTTCCTCAAAGACCTCCAATAAATTGGTTAAACATGATTTCCCTTCCACAAAACCATGGCGAAAACATCTGATTACCTTGAATTTTCCTAAGTGCCCTACGACAATGCTTTTAAGAATAGCTTCTAATATTTCCCTTCTGAACGACGTTAAGAGAAATGCTCTGTAAATTCCTGCATTCAGTCTCCCTGCTTTTTCGAATAAAGGTATTACATTTAGGATTTTCCAATGTTCTCTGAATATAAGTAATGTTGGAAAATTAATTCCAATGTAGGCGGAGTGGTAGATGGAGTTTAATTTAGATAAATGCAAGATGTTGCATTTTGGTAAGGCAAATCAGGGCAGAACTTATGCACTTAATGATAGGGTAGGTTGTTGAACAAAGAGATCTTTAATGCAAGTTCCAAGTTTCTTAAAGGTGGAGTCACAGGTAGACATTTAGTGAAGAAGATGTTTGGTGCACTTGCCTTTATAGTCAGTGCACTGAGTATCAGAGTTGGGTTTCATGTTGTGGCAGTACAGGACATTGATCAGGCAAACTTTGGAATATTGTGTCAATTCTGGTCTCCCTGACATAGGAAAAATGTTGTTAAACTTGAAAGAGTACAGAACAGACTTATTAGAATGTTGCTGGGGTTGCAGGGTTTAAACTACAGTGAAAGACTGAATGGGCTTGGGCTACTTTCCCTGGAGTGTTAGAGGTTCAGGGGTGACCTTATAGAGATTTATAAAATCATGAGTGGCATGGATAGAATGAACTGCCAAAATCTTTTTCCCAGGGTAGGGTCCAAAACTAGAAGGCATTGGTTTAAGGTGAGGGGGGAAAGATTTAAAAGAGACATAAAGGGCATTATTCTTTCACACAGAGGATTGTGCATGTATGGAATAAGCTGCCAGAGGAAGTGGTGGAGGCTGCTACAACTACATTTAAAAGGCAACTGGATGGATATATGAATAGGAAGGGTTTAGACAGATATAGGCCAAATGCTGGCAAATGGGATTAGATTAATTTAGGATACCTGGTTGCTATGAAAAGAATTGGACCAAAAGGTTTACTTTGGTGATGGACAACCCTATGACTCTTTATGAATCTAAAATTATCCCACTAACCATTTCTTTTAAGTCCCAAGGATGAAGTACATTAGTGGGCCAAGGATTTAGCAGCCAGCAGTTCCAACAATTTCCTCAGTACCACATTCCTGGTGGTTGGAGCTTTCTTCAATTTTTCCCTTCACTACAAGGTCGGCACGGTGGCCCAGTGGTTAGCATTGCTGCCTCACAGCACCAGGGTCCCAGGTTCGATTTCAGCCTTGAGCGACTGCCTGTGTGGAGTTTGCACATTCTCCCTGTGTGAGTGTGCTCTGGTTTCCTCGTGCAGGTCTAGTGAATTGGCCATGCTAAATTGCCCATAGTGCTAGGTGCATTAGTCAGAGGGGTATGGGTGGGTTACTCTTTGGCGGGTTGGTGTGGACTTGTTGGGCTGAAGGGCCTGTTTCCACACTGTAGGGAATCTAATCTAATTCCAGATTTACAGGTATTTGTGGTGTGTTGCTTATATTCTTGTGTAGCAAGGACCAATGAAGAATACCTGTTCACTTACCAAAAGAGAAAATGCTGGAAAATCTCAGCAGTTCTGGCAGCATCTGTAAGGAGAGAAAGGAGCTGACGTTTTGAGTCAAACTGACCCTTTATCAAAGCTTTTCCAGAATTTTCTCTTTTGGTTTCAGATTCCAGCATCCGCAGTAATTTGCTTTTAACCTGTTCACTTAATCTGCCATCTCTAATTTCCATTATTAATTCCACAGACACACTTCCAAAAGGACCAATGCTCACTTTGTAACATCAATGGAAACCCTTGCTATCTTTAATTTTGACAATCAGCAATGGTTACATGGTCATTAATACATGAGCACTTAACTCTAGATACCGATGGAACCAAATTTCACTGTCTATGGTGCATTTCACACCCAAGTCTCCAAAACATTAACTTGGGATTCTCAATGACCCATTCAATAAGATTACCACTGCAGATATTCTGTGATGACATTTAGTTCACCCCTTTCTCTAGAACAGGAGATGCCAGTTGCCATCTTCCAGATTTCAGCAACTAAATGCTACAAACTCATTGCTTCGGAAAGCAAGTCATGATGTTAAACAAACTATCAAATTAATACTTGCAGAACTTCACTGGGGCTAGAATCATGATGCTTCCAAAAAATTTTGAATTGGATAACTTGTATCACACTTTGTGTAATACCTAGACTTGAACAATAAGTAAAATTAATGGAACTTAAATTGTTGAAAAAGAATATTAAAATAGGTTTATAAAGAAAAATATTTCCTTCGTGATGATTAATTTATTGAGGAGGAATTTTCAGGTAAGTAGTTCTATCAATTATGTTCAAAATGCAGCTGAATGCTACAATGAGAGATTTGGGTTGTAAAAGGTACCAGTTTCAAAAGATAGCTGAGGTAGTGATGCATGGATTTTGATGGGTGTTAGTGCATTTAAGGGATGAGCAACAATGGGGAAGTTAGGTTATTTAAATAATGTGCTTTGACCATAGTGTTAGTATATTTGTAAGATAACTTTGGTGCCAGAGTCAGGTTGGACCTAAGAGAAATCAGTCTCTCCTCAGAAACAGAAAAACATGGATTCAAGCTGCACTCAAGATATTTCAGTAGGTAATCTCAGCTGACACTTTACTGCAGCACTGAGAAAATGCTGCACTGTCAGATACACATCCTTAACTGAGCCATTACGCCCAGACCACATTTAGCCCCTCAACTGAATGCAACTTATTCCACTGTTCAAAGCAAAATAGGAATGTTCTCCTTCGTGCCCCTGGTCAATATTTATCCCTTAGCCAATATCTATAAAACAGATTACCCGGTCAATATCTCATTACTGTTTGGGGACCTAAAGTGTACAAATTGCTGCACTTCCTATGTTTGAACAGCAACTACAGTTCAAAAGTATTTAATTTGTGGTGAAGCGCTTGTATATTAAGGCAAATAATTTTTGTTTCTTCAAATGAACATGAATGAAAGTGCATGTGGAAGATGGATGAGCTTCAATGGGAAGACTTGGGGTTTGATGGACTTACCTGTGGAAAGTTTGATTAGCTGCTGGGCTATCTTCTTTTAGCTTTTATAGATATTGAAATGTTCCACTCCAGTTTACCTTAGACTTCAAGGGCTGATCTTATACATGGACTCTTTGCATTCTTTACTGTTGTACAGCTTCCCCAGTTTGCTGGTGTAGGTACCAGAGCACACAAAGTGCACAAAAACTTCTCATTCAGTCACCCTACTGTAGCACAATGGCTCCAATGGTATCCTTGCTGCCACTTCTAGGCCATCACATAAGAAGTATTGCTGAAAAAAGATACATTCTTTGAAACTTTTCACCTTGTACTCTTCAGGACAATTTGCTAGAATACCAAGTTGACAGGAAAACCGCCATTATTTTGAATGAGAGCAGAATGTTGATTGTTTGGCAAGTGGACTCTGGTAGAGGCAATGCCATGGGGAATGTAAGAGTTAATGATAATGCACAATTAATTACGGGCCTTAATCTTTAAAACTGATAAGTTGACTCTAATGGTCAAGTTATTGTCCTGAGAAATGAACCAGCACATGGTGATCCTCAGTTTTATTGGAATGAAACAGGCACAATGCACGTATATATTCTTTCTGACTGCAAAAGACAGGGCCCTGTATATTAATGTATGTAGTTTACAGTTTACATAGGTGTGTTACACTGTTACCCTCAACTGACAATTCTGAATTGGTTGTCTGCATAATTCTTTGCACATTCAGGATTATCCAACAAATGTTGTCCAAGTACCTCCAGAGGAGAGACAATAGCCAGTAACTAGGCTTTTAATCAAGAAACTCAGCTAATGTTTCGGGGGACCCAGGTTTGAATCCTGCCATTGCAGATGGTGGAATTTGAAATCATTGAGATATCTGGAAATAAGAATCTACTCATGACCATGAAACCATTGTCAATAGTCAGGAAAAAACTCACCTGGTTTTTGAATGTCCTTCAGGGAAGGAAATGTGCCATCCTTACCTAGTCTGACCTACATGTGACTCCAGACCCACAACAATGTGGTTGACTCTCAACTGCCCTCTGAAATGCCAAGCAAGCCACTCAGTTGTATCAGTCGCTTCAAAATCTCAACACAGAAATTAAACCAGGTGGACCAACCGAAGAAATGGAAACACCATGACAAAACAGCCCTGTTGATCTTGTGAAGTCTTCCTTACTGTCATCTGGGGGCTAATGCCAAATTGGGAGAGCTGTCTCACAGGCTAGTCAAGCAACAACCTGACGTAGTCATACTCCCAGAATCATACATTACTGATTCAAGAACAAAGTTAAAAATCACACAACACCAGGTTATGGTCCAACAGGTTTAATTGGAAGCACTAGCTTTCGGAGTGCTGCTCCTTCATCAGGTGGTTGTGGTGCGTCTTCATCAGGTGCACAACCACCTGATTAAGGAACAGTGCTCCGAAAGCTAGTGCTTCCAATTAAACCTGTTGGACTATAACCTGGTGTTGCATGATTTTAAACTTTGTACACCTCAGTTCATCACTGGCATCTCCAAATCATGATTCAAGAACAGTATCTTCCTCGCTGTTATCAGACTTTTAAATGGATCTCTCAAACATTAATTCTGATCTCTCTCTGTCTCTGTACCTTCTCTGTGCTGTAACGCTCTGTTCCGTTACCCTGAAACAATTTATGGTACAATCTGCATGTACAGCATGCAAAACAACATTTTTCACTGTATCTTGATCCATGTGACAATAGCATAACAAATCAATCAATCAATGTCCTAAATACCATCATCACGATCCCTGGATATGTTCTGTCCCACGAGCAGGACAGACTCAGCAGAGGTGGTGGCACAATGGCATACTGTGGGAGGAAATCATCCTAATCCTAACTGTCAACATTTACTCCAGACCCCATGAATCTCATGGTTATTAGGTTAAATATGGGTAGGGAAACCTCCTGCTGACTACCACATATCATTTTTCCTCAGCAAATGACTTAGTATCTTCCATCTTGAACAACACTTAGAGAAAGCATTGAGGGTGGCAACGATGTAAAATGTATTCTGGGTGAGCGATGTCAAAGTCCATGACCAGGAGTGGCTCAGCAGCAGTACTACTGGTTGAGCTGGTCGGTTTCTAAAGGACATAGCTGCTGGACTGGGTCTGCAGCGGGTGGGGAGGGAACCAACAAGAGGTAAAGATGTATTTGACCTCATCCTTAACAATCTGCTTGGTGCAGATGCATCTGTCCAATACAGTATCAATAAGATGTGGCACTGTCACCTTGCTAAATAGGATAGACTCAAGACTGGACACCCATGAGGTGCTGTGGGCCATCAGCAGCAGCAAAATTGCACTCCAGCACAATCTGTAACCTCATGCCTCAGCATATCTCCAACTCAACCACTACCTCAAGCTTGGGGAGAAAACTTGGTTCAATGGAGAGTGCAGGAGGGCATGCCAGGAGCAGCACCAGGCGAAAGTGAGGACTGCAGATGTTGGAGAGTAGAGTCAAGATTAGAGTGGTGCTGGAAAAGCACAGCAGGTCAGGCAGCATCCGAGGAGCAGGAAAATTGATGTTTCGGGCAAGAGCCCTTCATCAGGAATGGGCTTGCCCAAAGCATCGATTTTCCTGCTCCTCAGGAGCTGCACCAGCCATACCTAAAAATGAGGTATCAACCTGGTGAAGCAACCAAACAGAACTACTTGTGTAGTGAACAGCATAAGCAGCAAGTGATAGACAGAGCTAGGCGATCCCATAACTAACAGATCAGATCTAAGCTCTGCAGTTCTGCCTCTCCAGTTGTGAATGGTGGTGGACAATCAAACAACTCTTTGGAGGCTGGGGTAGCACGGTGGCTTAGTGTTTCGCACTGCTGCCTCACAGCACCAGGGACCTGGGTTCGATTCCAGCCTCGGATGGCATCTGTGTGGAGTTTGCACGTTTTTCCCGTGTTTGCGTGGGTTTCCTTCCTGGGTGCTCCGGTTTCCTCCCACAGATCAAAGACGTGCAGGTTAGGTGAATTGGCCATGCTAATTTGATCAGTTTTCATGCATGTGTAGGTTAGTGCATTAGTCAGGGGTAAATATAGGATAATATGGTAGGGGAATGGGTCTGGGTGGTTTACTCAGTGGAGGAGTGGTGTGGACCTGTTGGGCTGAAGGGCTTGTTTCCACATTGTAGGGATTTTATGAAAGATTCTTCAAATATCCCCATCCTCAATGATGGAAGAGCCCAGCAAATCAGTGCAAAACATAAGGCTGAGAAGCATTCGCAGCAATCTTCAGCCAGAAGTGATGTATGGATGATCCATCTCAGTAGCCTACAGTGGTCCCCAGCATCACAGATGCCAGTCTTCCGTTAATTCAATTTATTCCACATAAAATATCAAGAAATGGTTGGAGGCACTAGATGCTGCAACGGCCCTGACAACATGCCAGTAATAATACTGAAGACTTGTGCTCCAGGATTTGCTGCACCCCTGGCCAAGTTGTTCCAGTACAGCTACAATTGCATATACCTCACAATAACAACATCAGAACCAGGAGCAGGAGTAGGCCGTCCGGCCTTTCAAGCCTGCTCCGCCATTCAATAAGATCATGGCTGATCTTTTTGTGATCTCAGTTCCACTTACCCGCCTTCTCACCATAACCCTCAATTCCTTTACTGTTCAAAAAACCTAGCTTTAAAAACGTTCAATGAGGAAGCCTCAGCTACTTCCCTGGGCAGGGAATTCCACGGATTCACAACCCTCTGGGTGAAGAAGCACCTTCCCAATTCAGTCCTAAATCTGCTCCCCCTAACTTTGACGCTATGCCCTCTTGTCCTAGTTTCACCTGCCAGTGGAAATAACCTCTCTGCTTCTATCCTATCTATTCACTTCATAATTTTATATATTTCTATAAAATCTCCTCTCAATTTTCTAAATTCCAGGGAATATAATCCCAGTCTTCTCATAAGCCAACTCCTTCAACTCCAGAATTAACCCAGTGAACTCCTCTGCAACCCCTCTTGTGCCAGTAAATTCTTTCTCAAATAAGGGTATCGAAACTGTACACAGTACTCCAGGTGTGGTCTCACCAATACCCTTAATGTGGAAAATTGCCCAGTTGCACAAAAAGCAGAACAAGTCCAACCCTGTCAATGCTGCCGTGTCAGTCTACTCTCAATCCTCAGTAAAGTGATGGTAGGTGTCATCAATAGTGCTATCAAGCAGTTTATCAATGGCCTGCTCAGTGACGCCCAGTTTGGGTTCAGCCAGGGTCACTTAGCTCCTGACCTCATTACAGCCATGATCCAAACATGGACAAAAGAGCTGAATTCCACATGTGACGTGTCAGTGATATTTAACTCAGTGTGGTATCAACAAGCCTCAGCAAAAACTGGAATCAATGTGAATCAAGGGCAAACTCTCCAGTTGTTGGCATCATACCTGGCACATAGTAAGATGATCATAGTTGTTGAAGGTCAGTCATCTTAGCTCCAAGACATCTCTGCAGGAATTCCTCAGGGTAGCGTCCGAGGCCCAATCAACTTCAGCTGCTTCATCAATGACCTTCCCTCCATCATAAAGTCAGAAGTGGGGATGTTGGTTGTTGGTTGTTGGTTGTTGGTTGCACAATGTTCAGCACCATTCTTGACTCCTCAGATATTGAAGCAGTCTATGTACAAATGCAACAATATCTGGACAGTATCCAGGCTTTGTCTAACAAGTATCACAAATGATAGACAATGACCATCTCTCATAAGAGACAATCTACTCACCACCCCTTGACATTCAATGCATCACTACCATCACTGAACCCTGACTATCAACATCCTGAGGTTACTATTAACCAGAAACGCCTCTGGACTCACCAAATAAATACAATAGCTGTAAGACCAAGTCAGAGGCTAGGAATCCTGTAGTGAGGAACTCACTTCCTGATTCCCCAAAGCCTGTACACCATCTGGAAGGCATGAGTCAGGACTGTGATGGAATACTCCTCACTTACCAGGATGGATGCAGCTCCAGCAACACTCAAGAAGTTTAATACCATCCAGGACAAAGCGGCCCGCTTGATTGGCACGATATCCACTCCCTCCACCACTGACGCTCAGTAGTAGTAATGTATGCAATCTTAAAGGTGCACTTAGAAATTCACCAAAGATCCTTGCACAACACTTTCCAAACCCATGACCATTTCTAGAAGGACAAGAACAGCAGATACGTGGGGAACACCACCAGCTGCAAGTTCCCCTCCAAATTGCTCACCATCCTGATTTGGAAATATATTGTCATTCCTTCACTGTTGCTGGGTCAGAATCCTGGCATTGTGGATCAACGTATAGCACATGGACTGCAGCAGTTCAAGAAAGCACCTCACAACCACCTTCTCAAGGACAACTAGGGATGTGCAATAAATGATGGCCAGCCAATGACAACCATGTCCCAGGAGAATAGAAAGGCTTGCAGAATCTCATGTTGGAGACTGTGTTGCAAGATTTTCAAACATAGGTTGTTTGGGGCAGTAGGTACCCTGCTTGTTGTGAGCAGCTGAATGCATTGGCTGTTTAATTCAATTCACCAGTTTTTGAGATGTTATGTAGGTCATGCATTCTAAAGACTGGCAGTACATCCCTTCAGATGATCAAACAAGAAAGGTACGGACTGTACCCAACCAGCTCACAGCATAGTGTCCAACATTAGCTGGGTTTCTGCAATTGAACAACATTTACTAGATAATCCCGAGTGTTATGAAAAATTCAGCTGACAATCAATTTGGGACTGTCTGTTGGGCTAACATTATGCCTGTTTCAAAACAGGTGACAGCTATTTGCTGGTTTCTTGGGATGATGCTTTGATCAATTAGCATCAATATGCTTCATTTAAAATTTAACCAAAGCCTGACAGTTAACTGTGAATCATCATTAACTGGTGCATTCTCCATGGCAATGCCTCTGCCAATCCAATCAATCAGCACTCTCCTCTGCTACAGTTTAAATGTTGACCTTCACTTTAAATTGATATTCTTACAAATGGTCTTGATGAGTGCAAGACAAAAAGCTCTCAAAAATGCATTTCTTCAGCAACATTCAAGTCCTACATTCCTTATAGTATGGATGCAGGCCATTCAGCCCATCAACTAGGAGAAGGTGAGGACTGCAGATGCTGGAGATCAGAACTTAAAAATGTGTTGCTGGAAAAGTGCAGCAGGTCAGGCAGCATCAAAGGCAGAAGGGCTTATGCCTGAAACGTTGATTCTCCTGCTCCTTTGATGCTGCCTGACCTGCTGCACTTTTCCAGCAACACATTTTTAAATTCAGCCCATCAAGTCCACACCAAACTTCCAAACAGCATCCGACCCAGACCCACTCCATCTCTTTATTTCCAATGGCAAACACACCTAGCTTGCATGATGCACAATGCAGCCAGGTCAATCCACCTAACCTGCACATCGTTGGATTATGGGAAGAAACTTGGAGTAAACCCACACAGACTTTGGGAAGAATTGCAGGAGGTGGGATCGAACCTGGGTTCGTGGCACTGTAAGGCAGCAGTGCTAACCACTGAGCTACTGTGTCACTTAACGTGTAAAGGTACAAATCATTCAGAAGGTATAATTTCAAGGAAATCTCAGAGAAAATTCTTCATCTCTATCCATCAAAGTGAAACTGGATTTCACTAAATATGTGTTCTAATCCACTATCCACCCTCACAGCACATCACTACCCTTTCCCTGCTTTCCGGCCCTCCATCCCTCCCCTCTGATCTTTAACTTGGGTATTGGCTATATTTTATCACCAGCAGAAATTAAATTGAGGTGTCTGTTTCATAGTCTAATTAAGTATCAGTGCCTTTTTCTTTGCTATAAAATTAGACTTCCTGTGTTAGGGTCCTGGTGTGGACCACTGCCAAGAGTTTTTTCTGTGATGCCCTTAGGGTAAGATGGCAACACAAGCTCCCATTTATCCCCACACATCAAACACATGGACGAGAAAACAGCTTCGCTGTGGGTTTCAAAAAATGCTTTTACAGACTAGAATTATTCTTTCGTTATAAATTAGGTGTTCTGTAGATTTTATGACTGGCAGGAAGACATTTTAACTACCTGTACCCCTGACCCTATTGTAATTCTTTTTTCTGGAAAATAAAGCAGGGTTAGTCCACACAATCCAGCAATTCAAGATCTGCAAACACTCTTATCCACCATATAAGACTGAATTAAATAAACTTTATGTTGCTGCTCTTTTATTATTCAGGCACTTACGATAAAAAAAGCATTTGTCATTGGTTTTAGCTGTTTGGAAGCAATGTGCTAATACAGACACTAATGGGTCATGAATAATGGCTACTGATATTGAACAGGGCAGGCATTCAGTGTGCAGAGACTGAAGCTGTGCTAATGTATAACATACAACCCAGTACTACTCCTGGACTTATACTGGAAAAGTTAGTTCTACCGATACTGTCATTGAACGGACACTGTTGTTCCTCATGCCTCCACTACTTTTTTAAAGAAACCAACTTATATTTGAAGGCAATCAGAGAAGTTAATATTGATTCCCTGGTAATTCACACATCTCTTTATTTTCCAGTTGAAACAGTGTGATTTAGAAAACAACACCATCGCAGTAGGCATCAAAGATCAGGCCAATCCTGTTTGGCCTTCACACCAGCTCCCCTCCCCCATCCAACCAACAAGCTGTTCATCAGTAGGAGCACATTACTGCAGATGCTGGCATCTGTGCTGATAAAAAGAAATGCTGGAGATCGCAGCGGGTCAGGCAGCATCTGTGGAGAGAGCAAGTTAATGTTTCGAGTGTGGGTGACTCTTCATCAGAGCTGTCTGTCAGTTGTTGACTGCACAATGATCAGAGATGAGGAACTTCGGCTTATTTATCTGTTCTCTCATAGAGAAAGCAGTTGGAGCATCCTGAACACAATTCCTGGCTCAGATGGAGCAGGAATTAGGTAGAAAGTTCTCCCCGTGGTGCTGTGCTACATTATGCATTGCACCTATCCATTTGTACCATTTTGAAATTGCCGTAACACTCAATTTTATATAACACAGCAGTAATATGATGCAGTAGGAGGTCATTCAGTCCATTATGCCTAGATCAGCTCTTCGAACAAGCCTTGTTGCTGAGTGCCAATTTCCTGCCCTTTTCCAACACCTTTGCACACTATTCTTATTCAAATACTCATTTAGTCGTATCAAAAAAGAAATGAGACTGGATGGACCAAATGGCATTGACTAAGGCACCAGAAGCGACAGTGGCAAATGCTGCCCTGTCAATCATGCAAAGCCCATCTTGCCAATAGATGCAGACTCATTGTGAAAGGTGCCAGACACTACTCAAGCAACAGCCTAACATAGACATACTCACAGAACTGTAACTTACACACAATGTCCCATTCTGAATTCCATTAAGTATCACGGCATCAGCTCAAACTGAGGTAAGGAAACCTTCTGCTCAGTGCCAGCCTTCAGTCTACCCTCATTCTCGAACATGAGTAAATTGATGGAAGGTGTCATCAACAGTGCTATCAAACAGCATTCACTTCACAATAACCTACTCACTGTTGCCCAGTTTCGGTTTCGCCAGGACCACACAGTGCCTGACCTCATTCCAGCAAGTTCAAATATGGACTACAAAAATGGATTCCAGAGGAACACCAGAGTGACTTCTCTTGAATCAAGGCCACATTTGACCCTGTGTGCTATCATGGAGTCCAGGCAATACTAGCAACAGTTCTAAAGAAAAGTGATATTGGATTTAAAACTCCTTTCTCCACAGATGCTGCTAAACCTGCTGAGTTTTTCCAATACATTTGCATAGTAACTCATGTTACCCAAATCGGTAGAATATGCCCATAATTCCATGCTAGTGCCCTGTCAATCAGAATCTGCTATGTGGGCCACGTGGGAGACCTTAATTTTCCTTAATTTATCCTTAATTTTCTTTGAGGCTTTTGAATTGTCCGCACTGGTGACCCTATAGAGACAACTTTGTAGTTATTTTCTGTTCTTATTTATGCAGCTCACATTGCTTTGCAACAGGAAGTGCCCAGGAATGTGCCAAATTTTCAATGCCATAAAACTTGACTGAGTAGAACTTCTTACACATATAGATTTCCCAGTAGACCAGGATTTTTCAAGATTGATGAGAGAACGCAAAATTGTAAAGAAGATAGAGTTGACACTCTGGACTTGGCAGTTATAGTTGGAATCCTTTAGTTTCATAGTTTGGTTACAATCAGAACTTACTAAATACCTGTTAAAGCAGCTTGAGGGCACGGTGCCTTGCAGACCCCCATTATTACAAATGTATCTATGTATTTGCAGTATTTTTGATTCACGCACTTCTGGTTCTGCATTCTAAAGTCGTACAATGACTTGGTTCCAAGCTTCCAAACTGTTATATTATAGGAAGTATCAAACCACTCTAAACCTTGCTGACTACATCATTGTGTACAAATCTACTGCAATGGTATTGTGTTGGAAGACATATGCTCAATGAGTTTTGAGAAGATTTGTAGCTCAGGTTGAGGTTTTGGGTGTAGGTTTGCTCACTGAGTTGGAAGGTTCACTTCCAGACATTTTGTCACCCTACTAGGTAACATCTTCAGTGGGCCTCTAGGTGAAGCACTGTACATGAATCCTGCTTTCTATTTAGATGCTTGGGTTTCTTTGGGTTGGTGATGTCATTTCTTGTGGTGCTGTCACTTCCTGTGGTGATGTCATTGTCTGTTCTTTTTCTCAGGGGGTGGTAGATGGGGTCTAACTCAATGTGTTTGTTGAAAGAGTTTCGGTTGGAATGCCATGCTTCTGGGAATTCTCATGCATGTCTCTGTTTGGCTTGTCCTAGGATGGATGTGTTGTCCCAGTCGAAGTGGTGTCCTTCCTTATCTGTATGTAAGGATACTAGTGAGAGAGGGTCATGTTGTTTTGTGGCCAGTTGATGTTCATGTATCCTGGTGGCTAGTTTTCTGCCTGTTTGTCCAATGTAGTGTTTGTTACAGTTCTTGCACTGTATTTTGTAAATAACATTAGAGTTAACATTTCGTGCCCTCAGAACAGTTCTGAGGAAAGGTCACTCGACCCAAAACATTAACTCTGCTTTCTCTTCACAGATGCTGTCAGACTGGCTGAGCTTGTTTTTCATCCACAGTTTTTTCCACTTTTACTACAATTAAATATGGAGTCCATTGCCTATGCAGATCAGTTTCAGGTTCCTTTACCAAATAGGACTATATGCTAATCAACTACCATCATCAGTTTCTTCAAAAACCAACCAAGCCATCTCTAAAGGACAAAAGGTGATGTATTCCCGTGTACAGATATCCTTCAAATTGGTGAACACAAAAAATACTAAAGTCATTGGAAAAAAGAGTTCCCGTCTACAACACCTATAAAATAGTTATAACTTGGTATGACAAGACCACAATCACTAACACATCTTAACTTGGCAAAGTTTCACCATGAGTAGATTGTTCCAATGTTCAATGGGTCACTGAGACAATCTACATTTACCAAGCGTTGTTGTTTTGCATTCTACCTGTTTCCGCAATTTTCTGACAACCCCATTTATGTAGTATTTTTAAAAAGGTACGCATTGCGCTGGTATGAAATTAAATACTTTGATAAATACTGTTAGGATGGAAAAAATAGAGCTTAGTATTATGTATTACCTTATCAGATACTTAAAGCACCCCAAAACACTTCCATATAAATAAATCACATTTGAAGTGTAATCAATCCTTTTTGTTGTTACGTGAGGAAATAATTTACTCCAAGCAAAATACCACCTTCAGTAAATTAAACGAGTGACCAGCTAATTGTTCATTCCTGGGTCAAGAATGCCATCCAGGGTAAATCCCTGATATTTTTTGAGTCAACGTTTGGATTTATCATTTGCTGTAAATGTTCAGAGAGGATCCAGGTTTAAAATTGTGATTAAAAGAAAGAATTTACAGAATTCAGCATTGTCTCAATGCTGTGCTGAAATGTCTGCTAAGCTTGAGTGCTCACATATGCAGTGGTGCCATGAATCATGATTCCTGTCTCAGAATCAAATTAATTATATGTTGGAGATGCCTACATTCAGATGAGACAGTAAACTGACACACTTTCTTTCCTCTCAGATAGACATAAACAGCCTACAACACTAGGTACGTGTATGGAATGAGCTGCCAGAGGATGTGGTGGAGGCTGGTACAATTGTAACATTTAAGAGGCATCTGGATGGGTATATGAATAGGAAGGGTTTGAAGGGATATGGGCTGAGTGCTGGCAAGTGGAACTTGATTGGGTTGGGAGATCTGGCTGGCATGGACGAGTTGGACCAAAGGGTCTGTTTCTGTGCCGTACATCTCTATGACTCTATGACTACTTTTAGACAAGCATCGCAGCTTACCCTAATGACCTGGTCAACATCTATTCCTTTGCTAGCACCATCAAATTATGGTAGTTCCTCTCATTGCTGTTTGAGAGACCTGATAGTGTAAAATCTGCTGCTATGCTTTTTTACATTAAAACCACAGCTCATTCTCTGCATAGGAGAATGACTCCTTTGCAAGGGAAACACTGAATTCCTCGAGGAAGTAGTAGGGAATCTAAAAACAGAACATATTCATTCATGGCATGTAGGTTTTGTTGGCAAGGCTAACATTTATTATTGCTCATCCCTAATTGCCCTCGAGAAGATGATGGCAGTGAACTGTCTTCTTGAACTGCTGCAGTCCTTGGGATGTAGGGATGCTACAGTGATGATAGGAATTCCAGGATTTGCATACAGTGGCAGGGATGGAATGGTGATATAATTCCTAGGTCAGAATGGTGTGTGACTTGGAGGGGAATTTGCACGTGGTGGTCTTCCCATGTATCTGTTCTTGTATCTCCAGTTGGTAGAGATCTTGGGATTGGAAGGAGCTGTTGAAGGAACCTTGGTGAGATTCTGCCACTATATCATCTGAGGTGGATAGTCTGCGATTCAAGCAGACTGCTTTGTCTTGGGTGGTGTTCAGCTTCTTGTGTGTTGTTGGAAGAACACCAGTCCAGGCAAGTGCAGAGTGTTCCATCACAATCCTGACCTATGCCTTCTAATTGGTAGACAGGCTTCAGGGAGACAATGTCGCAGAAATCCTGGCCTGTAACTTGCTCTTGTAGCGACAGTATTACATGGGAAAACCAACTAGCAAGCTCCACTCACAACCATCTTCACTTGGAAGTTTATCGTCATAGGGGGATCTCATAGAAACAAGTAAAATCCTAATGGGACTGGACAGGCTAGATACGGGAAGGATGTTCCCGAAGAATAAGGGCTAAGTCATTCAGGACTGAGATGAGGAAGAATTTCTTCACTCAGACAGTTGTGAACATGTGGAATTCTCTCCCACAGGAAGCTGTTTGGACCAGTTCATTAGATATATTGAAGAGGGAGTTGGACATGGTCCTTGCGGCTAAAGAGTGAAGGGGTATGGAGAGTAAGCGGGAATGGGATGCTAAGATTGCATAATGAGCCATGATTATGTTAAATGGTGGTGCAGGCCTGAAGAGCCGAAGGGCCTACTCCTGTACCTATTTTCCATGTTTCTTTGTTTCTATGTCATTCTTTCAGCATCGCTCAGTCAAAATCTGGGAATGCCCTCCCCAACTGCACTACTTACACTAAATGAGCTGCAAAATGGCCCAAGAAATCAACTCATGAAAACTTTTCAAGGGCGAGTACAGCTAGACTATAAATTCTGACCCAGACACTGATAATGATATCTCATTAATGAATAAAGAGACAAAAAACAGGCAAGTATGAGTCAAGAAAGAAATAAAAAGTAATGCAAATTTCCAAATTTTTGAAAGGACAAGAAAAACTGAGAGAAAAGGTAAAGCAACACCAATTCTCCTTCCTAGTTCTTTATATCAAAATCCTTAATTGCTGACAAAATTACAATTTCAGGAATGTTTACAATTTTCAAATGGTTGAAAATGAGCTTAAAATCGTTTTTGAAGAATTATATTTCTAACAAAGAGATTTTTAAAAGACTTTTATATTTAAGACCTGAAAAATTTCAAAGATTTGTAAAAAGATGCTACAAACCAACAAACAATTACAATTTAAAGATACAACAGAAGATTTTACCTGTCCTTATCAGTAATTGTAATTTAATCATAATTTTAAAAATATGTCTTAAAGCTGTCAAGTTTCTGACAATCTTTGTAACAATTGAATTGAAGCTACAATTTCAACTCAAAGAAGAAATGTAGAGGGTAGAACAGAAATTAAATGTGTTTATAAAAAGAATTCAGAATTTGAAATGAGCAATTCAATTTAAACAAAGAAATGGAGGAAGTTATTACACCTCCAGGCAGTTTCAAGATTACAGATACTCAAGAGAGAGAATTGAGTTGCTCAGCATAGAGGAAACAATTCATGATACCCAGAATTACTTCAGATCTACTTGACAAATCACAGATTAAAACACTTTTCTTCTGTCTGATCATCAGGAGACCATGTTATTTATAACCTGACAATTATACTGATACAGTTGTGTTGTCTTCAAAGCATTTGAAAACTGTACTACTTGAAGAACCAATCATGTTGTGGAACGAACAAAATTCAGATAAGAATACAAATTCTAGGAGTACCAATTGACAAGTTTATCAATGATCTTTATACATTGTCTGAATCCACAGAATGTGAAACAATAACCAGAACTACGTAGAGATAAAATTGTTGTTGGAAATTTTTATTCATCCCTTTCAAATATTTTACATTCAAAATAAGGGGATGCAAGATGGTGACGATCTAGGAAGAACTCGGCACCACATCGCATCGCAGGCGGGACAAAGCACTAACCCACCCTACCTGGGTCATCGCGGTATTCTAGGACTCTGAAAAAGTCACAGAGTCCTAGAAAGTTCTAGGAAGGTACTTATTTGTATTTAGCCATCCAGGTATGCCTAAGAAGGGAGCAGGCAGATCCGAGGCTGAGGCTGCACCCCAGCCTACAGGCTCCTCGGGCTTGAGTTCTTATCAGGCCCTGGTATTGGAGCTCACCAAATCTCATGAGATGCTGGGTAAGCAAATTGAAGAGAAGCTGGCCCCAATCTCTGTCATGCTGCATAAGCATGAAGAGCAACTGGGACACCTTGGGAAAAGGTCAGACGAGATCAAACGCAGTGTCACAGTAGTGGAAGCTGATACTGATTCCTCCGAGGATAGGATCCAGGCCCTGGAGACGCAGGTCTGTAATTTGGTTGACCAGGTTGGTGATCTTGAGAACGGGGGCAGGAGGAAAAATATTCAGATCATTGGCCTACCGGAGGGAAAAGAACGTGAGCGATCAGTGGAATTTATTGAGGATTAGTTGCCAAAATTCCTTAACTTGGAGGCAGGAATGGGAACTTTGAAGATTGAGAGGGCTCACCGGGTCACTTTATGGAGGCCAGGTCTGGACCAGGGTCCTCGCCCTATCCTGGTATGCTTCCATTATTATAGAGTTAAGCAGAGAATTGTGAAAGCTTCCAGAATCCAGGGGAAGGATCCAAACGCCTAAGTCTATGAGGGCTTTAGGATCATGTTTTTCCAGGACTTCTCAGCAGCAGTGATCCGGAAAAGGAAAGCCTATGATGGCATGAAGTGAAGACTGAGGGAGCTCAGGATCCAGTACTCTCTGAAGTACCCAGCGTTGTTTCAGATTACCTTTAATGGATCTGTACACTTCTTTGACTCATCGGAGAAGGCAAGAGACTTTGTGGACAAGCTAACTTAGCCTGAATGATTTAATATGTACAAATATTGGCGTTGTTTGGATATGTCGTTTTTTTAAAACAAAGGAAGTTACGTTGACGTTTTCTTTTCCTCTTTCTTTTTGGTAATAATCTGGTTGAAATTATGCTCAGGGGTGGATGGGGTATTTACTTTTAACTTCTAAGTTAAGCTATACCAGGGGATGGGTGGGGTACTTACTTACCTACTTACTTACTATTCACTTTTAACTTCATTGTTCACATTGTTATTCTTTTGTGCATTTTCACCGGGGGTCAGTAGACATTTAAAATAGCATGTTCTTCCCCATTTATCAAGGCTTTATGGATTACAAACCTCCCATGTGGGTCTTTAACACATTCTTGTAACTTAATTGGGAGATTCCTCCCAACCAATATGGCCTCTCCCCACTCCTAGTATTAAAAGATGAAAGTAAACCCAATCAAACGCTATCATCCAAGTGCGTCTCCTGCAATAAAGCAATATCCACTTTTTCCTTTCTAAGACTCAGGAGTACCTTTTTCCTCTTAATTGGTGAGTGAATCCACTTGATGTTCCAGGTACACCATTTAAACAAGTACAAATTGCTGAGCCTTAATAAAAGAAAGTCTATAGGACATAAACACTACACAAACTAAAACCACTACAGTTAACAAACCTACACAATTATCAAATACAATGTACAACAAAAACCAAGAAGCAAAACAATGTATTAAGCGCCAATGGCACTGGATAGGGGAGTTCACCCTCCGGCCCAAAGGGGGCACCTACACACCCCCAGACTCAACTTCCCACCCCACTGCCAATACAGCAACCAGGGTATTTAAATACCTGAAAAGGGTATAAACTGCCCATAAATAGGCATCTAGCCATCTCAACCATTATCTTTCCTCCGAGCTAGAGCCACACCACAAACACAAGCAACAAAAAAGAAAATGCACAAAAGAATAACAATGTGAACAATGAAGTTAAAAGTGAATAGTAAGTAAGTAGGTATGTAAGTACCCCACCCATCCCCTGGTATAGCTTAACTTAGAAGTTAAAAGTAAATACCCCATCCATCCCTGAGCATAATTTCAACCAGATTATTACCAAAAAGAAAGAGGAAAAGAAAACGTCAACGTAACTTCCTTTGTTTTAAAAAAACGACATATCCAAACAACGCCAATATTTGTACATATTAAATCATTCAGGCTAAGTTAGCTTGTCCACAAAGTCTCTTGCCTTCTCCGATGAGTCAAAGAAGTGTACAGATCCATCAAAGGTAGTCTGAAACAACGCTGGGTACTTCAGAGAGTACTGGACCCTAAGCTCCCTCAGTCTTCACTTCATGCCATCATAGGCTTTCCTTTTCCGGATCACCGCTGCTGAGACGTCCTGGAAAAACATGATCCTAAAGTCCTCATAAACTAAGGCCTTTGGATCCTTCCCCTGGGTTCTGGAAGCTTCCACAATTCTCTGCTTAACTCTATAATAATGGATAGGGCGAAGACCCTGGTCCAGACCTGGCCTCCATACTGTGACCCGGTGAGCCCTCTCAATCTTCAGAGTTCCCATTCCTGCCTCCAAGTTAAGGAATTTTGGCAACTAATCCTCAATAAATTCCATGGTCGCTCATGCTCTTTTCCCTCCGGCAAACCAATGATCTGAATATTTTTCCTTCTGCCCCCATTCTCAAGCTCACCAACCTGGTCAAGCAAATTACGGACCTGCATCTCCAGGGCCTGGATCCTATCCTCGGAGGAATCAGTATCAGCTTCCACTACTGTGAACCTGCGTTCGATCTCGTCTGACCTTTTCCCGAGGTCTCACAGTTGCTGTTCATGCTTATCCAGCATGATAGAGATTGGGGCCAGCTTCTCTTCAATTTACTTACCCAGCGTCTCGCGAGATTGTGTCTGCTCCAATACCAGGGCCTGGTGAGAACTCAAGCCCGAGGAGCCTGTAGGCTGGGATGCAGCCCCAGCCTCGGGTCTGGCCCTGTCCTGATGGACCTCCCAGCGAATTCTATAAGGAATTTATAAGCATATTGTCAGTTCCTATACTCAACATGTTCATGACTCATACAACCATGATCACCTCCCACCTTCTCTAAGAGAGGCTAATATCTCTCTTATTCTTTAAAAAGGGAAAGTCCTGGAAACCTGTGTTTCTTATAGACCCAATTCACTTTCAAATGTTGATTTTAAAATCCTTTCTAAGACTCTTGCGTTAAGGCTGTAAATTGTGTTACCTTCTACTATTAAAGAGGACCAGACGGGCTTTATAAAGGGTCGCAGATCATCCAATAATGTTAGGAGGTTGCTTAATGTAATTCAAGTGTATCAACAACAGTCTTTACAGGGATTGGTGATCTCTCCAGATGCTAGAAGGCATTTGACTGGGTCGAATGGCCATACTTTTTTAATATTCTTGAGCGGTTTGATTTGGGTGAAGCCTTTATAAAATGGGTAAAGGTTCTCTATAGTCACTCTCATGCCAGGTTCTCACCAATGGTGTGTGATCAAGCAATTTTTATATCTTTAGGGGCAGCCGACAGGGCTGTCCTCTTTCACCACTACCTTGGTGATCGAGCTGCTGGTGGAGGCCATTTGTAGGGATCCTAATATATTGGCTCCGGAAGTGGGGTCAAAATCACATAAGACTTTATTGTACGCAGATGATGCCCTCATCTTTTTTGTCAAATCCAGCAGTTTCAGTGCCTCACTTGATACAATACATCAATTCATTATGCACCTTTTCGGGTTACAAGATCAATTTTGCAAAATCAGAGGCTATGCCTATGGGTGGTCTTACAAAAATATGAGGTCTTGAGGGTGAATCTCGATTCCCTTTTAAGTGGTCACAGAGGAGTTTTCTGTATTTGGGTATATTCATTACTCCAGTTTTTGATCAGCTGTTTAAAGCTAACTTTGTTCATTTATTCAACAAAATCAAACAAGACCTTCAAAGGTGAGAGGCGCTTCTGGTTTCTTGGTTAGGTCGGATAGCTCTCATTAAAATGAATATTTTCCCCGTCTACTGTACTCTATGTGAATGCTCCCCTTGATTTTCGCTAGGCAAACATTCAGGAGACTGAACAGCTGGTTCAGCTCTTTTATCTGGCATCGTAAGTGGCCCCTTATTAAGTTAGCTAAATTGCAATTGCCTCACATACTGGAGAGAGTGGATCTCCCAGACAATAAAAACTATCAACTAAGCTCACTTTTATCTTATGTGAGTGACTGGACTTGTGGGGACCCTCTTTCATCATAGTTATCTATTGAAATCTCTCAGGCAAAGTGCCCCTTTACTAGTTTGCTGTTTCTGAACAAAATGAGGACAGTTATGGAATATTGCCACAACCCAAAATTATCAATCCTGTTAAAACATGGAGGGTAATGTGGTAAAAGGAAGGCAATCTTGCCAAAATATCTTTTTTTACACCTATAGTGGGTATGCTGGGTTTTCAACCAGGGATGATGGACTCAGGATTTAAACTTCGGGCAGCTCAAGGTGTCTCTTGTATGGGTGATTTATTTGAGGGAGGCAAAATGATGTATTTTGAGCAGTTAGCTGTCGAGCAAGGACCTCTTTAGTTTTTTTTAAATTAGAGATTTCATTCAAAAAAAGGACTATACTTTTAACCGATCCCTACAGATCCAACATAGATAAGAGGGTGTTCAGTGCTAAGAACACACTTTCTGTCAGCAGACTTTATCAACTGTTGGCCGGCAGCACTTCAGATGAGATCGAACAGTTTTGCAGGGTCTGGGAGAAAGAGTACTCTTACTTATGATTCTGCTGCAGGCTCTGAACATACTGGAGCACTGTGGCAGATGCAATAGGGAGGATTTTGGGGACAGGGTGAGGAGAGACCAGATTTCTCTTCTTCTTGGCCTACCTGGTGTATTCCTGTAGATGCACATAAAAAAAAGTCAACATCCTCACTTTATGTGCAAGAAAGAATATTCTGTTAGGTTAGGTGTTTGAAAATCGTCCAAGCTTGTTGGGTTGGCAGTTCAGGCAGCATCCGAGGAGAAGTAAAATTAACGTTTCGGGCAAAAGCCCTTCATCAGGAATAAAGGCAGAGAGCCTGAAGCGTGGAGAGACAAGCTAGAGGAGGGTGGGGGTGGGGAGAAAGTAGCATAGAGTACAATAGGTGAGTGGCGGACCACCGGCACCACTCCCCACCTCTTCCTCTGCTACACTGATGACTGCATTGGCGCCACCTCGTGCTCCCGCGAGGAGGCTGAGAGAGTGGGAGGGGGAGTTGAAATGTTGAGTCACGGGGCGATTTGGTTGATTGGTGCGGGTGTCCCGGAGATGTTCCCTAAAGCGCTCTGCTAGGAGGCGCCCAGTCTCCCCAATGTAGAGGAGACCGCATCGGGAGCAACGGATACAATAAATGATATTAGTGGATGTGCAGGTAAAACCTTGATGGATGTGGAAGGCTTCTTGCTTTTATTCCTGGTGAAGGGCTTTTGCCTGAAACGTCGATTTTACTGCTTCTTGGATGTTGCCTGAACTGCTGTGCTCTTCCAGCACCATTAATCCAGAATCTGCAGCCATTGTTTTTACCTAATAGATTGCTATGGAGCATATCCCCTTGGATTTTCTTATAAGTATGGTGCACCATAAAACTGAAAACCTTTAAGACGTGGTGGCCCTTTCTGGACTACCTGGACACAGATTTGTCTGCCACACTAATAAGGGCTTTTATATAGCCATAATGATTGTGCTTTACGAGTCTAATATCCAAAGAGGGGGAGCTGCGAACATATGAATGTGTGAAAATTAATGCTCTCGATAGTCAAGAGCTATTGTTTTGTCTTGCTGAGCTTTATTTTTATTACTTATTAGTTAGTTGTTAGTTATTATTTATTTAGTTGGTTTATATATATATTTATATATTTGTACATGAGTTCAGTTTGTTTTTTGTGTTCTTTCTTTGTACTGTTATGAATTGTATTGTTTTGGATTTGTTGAAATTTCAAAAAATCTATTTTTCAATAAAAATATTTTTAAAAAAATAAAAGGTGTCATTGGAAAAGGCTATCCAGACTGTGTCAGAAGCTGAAATTCAGAAGAAAAACATAGAACAATTTGAAGAGTGGAAGGACAAATTTACTCCAGAAGATCATTTGAGTAAATGTTCTGCAAATCCCTCATGGCAAACCAACATGTTTAAATCATTTGCCAGTCAGAGTCACAGTCCAAGGTGTAGATAAAAAAACCCACACAAACTAATGTCTGGCTCTATCATAAGAATGCCATTCTGCAAGAAAGTGGGGTAATTCCTAATTGTGCGCAAAGCACAAGAGTAATCCTTAAACAACAGAAGCAATGCTGGTTATTTCCACAAAGCAGTCAATAGTACGTACCAAACAACATAGGACATGGAGCATAGAACTGTACACCGCAGGAACGGGCCCTTTGGGGCCAAACATGATGCCAAATTAAACTAATTCCTTCTTTCTACCCTTGGTCCATATCCTTTCATTCCTTGCATATTCATGTGCTTATTTAACAGTCTCCCAAATCCCCCTATCAATCTGTCTCCTCCACCACTCCTGGCAGCACGTTTCAGACTCCCACCACTCTCTGTGTAAAAAACTTGTCCCTCACATCTCCTTTGAACTTTCCTCCTCACACAAATCTCACTATCTTCCATTTCCTTCTCCTGTGTGAATACCAATACCCATTTAGGATCTTGCCCTCCACCAGCAAGCACAAGTTCCCTCCTTTATCCTTGACTCTTCCTACCTTCTCCCGAGTTCTCTTTGTGTTTTTAATGTATGCATAGAATGCCTTGGATTCTCTGTAACCCTACTTGCCAAGGTAATTTCATTGCACCTTTCTGTTTTCCTAATTCCCTGCTTGACTTCTTGCCTGATTAGATTACTTACAGTGTGGAAACAGGCCCTTCAGCCCAACAAGTCCACACCGACCCACCGAAGCGTAACCCATCCAGACCCATTCTCCTACATTTACCCCTTCACCTAACACTATGGGCAATTTAGCATGGTCAATTCACCTAACCTGCACATTTTTGGATTGTGGGAGGAAACCGGAGCACCCGGAGGAAACCCACGCAGACACGGGGAGAATGTGCAAACTCCACACAGAGAGTCGCCTGAGGCGGGAATTGAACCCGGGTCTCTGGCGCTGTGAGGCAGCAGTGCTAACCACTGTGCCACCGTGCCGCCCACCATGCCTGCTTTCTTTATGTTCCTCATAGACCCTGTCTGATGTTAGTTTCCTAAACCTTACACATGAAGAAAACCAGAAGAAGTTATTTCTGACTCCCAACGTATAATTCCATTAGAACGTGTATCCTTAGGTGGTGAATTAATCCTTTAGAAGAAATATCTTAGCCATCCAAGGGAACTATATGGGACAGGGCTCATCGAGACATCCAACTCAATTCAAGTGATATAGTGGTGCCACTGTATTAAATGACAACACCCCTTGCTTGTAAACAAAACATTACAACTTACTGATCTGCAAGGCAGGCGGAGCAATTCATAAGATTAAAGGAATGCGAAAAATGTATTTAAGATGCAAAGATCATCAATCACAGCATCTGCTTATGTCATCCAGAATCAGAATAATTCATTTCTGAGCAGGAATGTCCTAAACTTTATGAAATTTAAGGAAAGATTCCAATAGACAACCAGCTCCCAGTCAAATGGAGAAGCCAAAAGAGGGGTACTAAGTGTAGAATCAATTTTGAAACACAACACCGACGTCTCTCTGGTAACTACAAACTACTAGTCCATTCCACTCCAATGTGGCTTATCACCTTTAGTAATTATTAATGGGGAGAAAGCTAAAAATTCCTTATCCTTCCAAAAAGCTTGACTCCACAAATGAGTCTCAAAGACAATACTTATTGTAAAGAACAGAATTATCAGCAGCAGCAAGCTACTAACTATGACAAAGATTACCACACTAAGCAGTTGCCAAGTTTGGTGAAGAATGTGAATGAGAGATCTCAACAGAAACATTACAGTGGTTCAACAATTGATGGACCAGTAATATTTGTTGTTTCTCTGCACAATAGATGGAACTGCACACAAAAAATTCAGAAATTTTATATACTTCATAAACATAGACCATTATGACTGCTGTTGGGTGAACCTAGTGATGGACACCACAAAAGCAATCTTTCACAATCTATTTTGATATGGGAGCGATATTCAAATGGACCATCCACAAGCCAGTAACACATCAGTCCTCTGATTCTAATGCATACATAGCCAGGAGGAATGGTTAAGCTCCCAAAGTGATGATATTTCTAATGTCGAAGATTATTAGGGGTGGGAGAAAACATAGTGGTAAGTTAGTATTACACGAAGAACTGGAGGAGGCAAATCTATTCAAAGAAATTGGGTTAGGTTTAGGGTTAGCAGAACCTGTTCCAGAGGCAGGCATTTCTTACAATTACTGCCATGCCACTGTCTCTCACCACCTCTGTGTAACACCCAATAAAGAATGACTGGGAAAACAGAGCCAGAGTTTGTGAGAAGTATAGGTCTCAGTTTCTCTGTATATCTCAGTAGGTTCAGTAGTGAGCTTCCACATTTGCTTGTAGAAATCAGAAGTTATGAGCTGCTGGACTCAAAATTGTGAGACCTTCCATGAGTCACTGTAATTGGACACAGAAAACAGAAATAGTTGGCATCTGCAGATGATTTCAGTATCTATAAATCAGTTGGGCTTTTTTCCACTGTGTTAGTACTCTGCCAACAATTATTTTTTCATAGACAGAGACAGAAAAGTAAAAATAATTGAGAGGAGTTCCCAAATTTGCATGCTTTGTTGTGTTTCTACATGTTCAATTTTAGTTTAATTGCTGGAAATATGACTTCTGCTCATATACTTTGATTATGAGAGGCCACTTGGTTTAATTGTAAAATCCATAGACTTGAAGGCATCTCCTTTTTTTCTAACAGACAGCATTTAGTTGGGATAATTTCTTTCTGCCCCACCTCTCCCAGTCAGGTGAGCCTTTAATTGGGAATGTAGAGAGTGATTGAAAGAGAGGGAAATATAATTAGTGAATATGAAACTGTTATAAGGAAAATTATGGAATTAAAAGTAACATTTGAGAAGGGCTAAGCGACATGCAGGAACTGAAGGGTAAATTCCAGAGATGCCAAAATTGTATGAGGACTACGCAAAGTCTGGATATCTGTTCCAAGCCAGAAAGACTCTATACTAGGAACACAAATTGGACCAAAATCCTCTTCAAAAACAGACAATAAAAGAATGAGGCAGACAGAAGAGTGCTGGATTGTGTGACAAGGTGAAAGTAATGGTTCTGTGAAGTTATATATAGACATAACCTTACACTTGATAGACCAGGTATATATATCAAACATGAAACACTTCAAGGTATTATCATGCAAATGCTGAATGTGGTCTTATTAAACTTCTTTGTCTACTATTTTAGTTCACACTTCAGTCAAAATAACAGACAGTGAAATTGCATACAGATGTGCACAACTTTGTGAGCTAACATTGCATGGTATAGTTCACTGTCTGAAACCATTTTTTTGCAAATATTTTACACTAGCCTGCTATTGTTTTCATTTTGTTAATGATATTCAGAGATTGTTCCAACAGGGAACATATCTGGGAACATAGGAACATATTTCCTCTGTGTGCTACTCAAAAAATTCAGAAAAACTTCATTTATAAAAGTGAGTTTCTGATTTTCTAAATATGTGAAATATATTTTCTTAATATCAATCTTTAGTCCACCATCATATTAAGCACACAGTTCAATTTATTATGTCCCTGTTAGTGAAGATAAAATTATGATGCAGATTTACAACTCTCGCTGTAACATCTGATTAATCCATTGGAAATAGTCTTTCTAGTATACTAAAAAGGAAACTTTTCAATGGGTCATCTTTTGCTGCTATAGATAGTGCAAAAATTATTGTCAGTGTTATTTTAAAGCAGAAATTACCTATTACATGATAATAGTTAAATAATGGACCTTTGAAAAATTCCCTCTTAGAGCCCGCATTTTGTTGTCTAACTGCATTTGAATGCTTCTGTGGTTTTTATCTCGGTTACCTTGGTTGGCAGATTATGGCAAACATTCATTACTGCTTGAGGAAAGAAATTCTCCCTAATATCCGTATTATGCTTAAATTTACATTAATTTAAGTCAATGTACTCTGGTTCCACTGCCCTGCAATAACCAAAGTTACATCCTGGGCTTGCATTGGCTGTGAACGGTTAAATATGTGAAAGGTTCAAAGACTGGTAGTATTGAAGTGGATTCCAGTTTGTGGGGCTTGGTCCCTGGAGGAAGTGGGAGCTGTACTGTTGGGATGGCCTACACATGAATTTTCTTGAGATCAATGTTCTAGTGAGCTGTAATGTATTAGAGTACTTTGAGGAAAGTACACATGGATAATGGGACCACATAGATGCATCGTACTTAGATTTCCCAAAAGCAATTAAAAAGGAGTCATAACAAAGATTATTCCAGAAAATAAAAGCTCATACTGTCGGTGGTAACACATTGGCATGGATAGACATTGACTACAGTACAGTATACAGCATAGGAACAGGCCCCTTGGCCCACCAGTCCTATACTAATTCCTAGTCCTTATTTAGACCCACTACTTATTGCCCATACACGCTGTATACCCCTCTGTTCACCTCCTCTTCACGTATATATCAAGATGTGCCTTAACCATTGCTAATGTGCCTGCTTCCACCACCTCCGCTAGCAGTGTTTTCCAGGCACCCTGCATCCTATATATGAAAAGTTTTGCCCCCACATTGTCCTTCTTCACAGAGAGCAGTGAATCTTTGAAATTCTCTTCCTCAAAATAAGAGGTTTTGAATTTTTTTAAGGCAGAGATAGATAGATTCTTGATAAGCAAACATTTGGAAAGTTATAGGAGATAGGTGGGAATATAGAGCATTCAGCTCAGCCTTTAGATTAGATTCCCTACAGGATGGAAACAGGCCATTTGGCCCAACAGGTCCACACCAACCCTTCAAGGAGTAACCCACCCAGATCCATTCCCCTAGCCTATATTTACCCCTGACTAATGCACCTAATACTATGGGCAATTTAGCATGGCCAATTCACCTGACCTGCACAGCTTTGGATTGTGGGAGGAAACCCACACAGACACA
This sequence comes from Chiloscyllium plagiosum, assembly GCF_004010195.1. Lineage (NCBI taxonomy): Eukaryota > Metazoa > Chordata > Chondrichthyes > Orectolobiformes > Hemiscylliidae > Chiloscyllium > Chiloscyllium plagiosum. Next base: position 31,053,953 of record NC_057743.1, read on the forward strand.
GGGAGAATGTCCAGACTCCACACAGACAGTTGCCCAAGGCAGGAATCGAACCCAGGTTCCTGGCACTGTGAGGCAGCAGTGGTAGCCACTGTGCCACCCTATTGAATGGTGTAGCAAACTTGAGGGACTGAGTGGCCAATTCCTGCTCTTCATTCATATGTTTGTTTGTTCTTGTATCATAACCCTAGTAAAGACCTTTATTCATGCTTTCTTCCCATAATGCAAGAATTATTTAACAAAATCATGGCCCTCTCATTCAGGAGACCCATCAAATCTCTTTCTCACCTCATCCCAGGTGAGAAATGGGTCAGATTTGTAATGTAACTGAAGTATTAGTTTGCTGAATTCACATGACATTTTAGGAGAGAAGGGGGTGGGGATGTTATTATAGGGGCATTGGGGCACGGGCCATGAGTTGCATTCCACAAGGGTGTCAGGAATAAAATGGATCGCATCAACACCGACAATGTGCCATGGATTTGCTTCAGGAACTCACTTCCGCCAGCTCATCAACATTCAATACCACAACTGCAGTATAAACTAAAATGTGTGAAATTGCAGGGACAGGTGTTATGTAGCAGTCCTTTCATAAACATGATTTATTCATCAGTTTCTCATAGATCACGTACCCTCTGATGTTCTAAAGTAGTCTGCATCACAGCCAAATCAAGCAGATAAAGTTACTGGCAAACTTGTACCTAAGACCTCCATGTGAAATGCGTGACAGAATAACGCGCAGAGATCAATGGAGATGAATATGTTTTAAGTTTCCTTTTTCAAGACAATTTTATGGTCCTATCATGACAGAAGATTGAAACCAAAGTGGGTGCAAATTATTCTCAACAGTCAAAATTCAATTTCACTTTAGGATTTTTGCACTTATCACTAACTTCCTGTTTTCCAGAAATAAGGCAAGAATTGGTCACCTGAAAACAGATTGGCCACTAATTCTGTTAAGCATTATCCACATTGAAAAAAAAACAAGATTGATTTCTCTATATACTTCTTTTTTGCAGTGTCAACTTTCTTGTTGAGGCCCTGATAGCATCAATCCCATCCCAGCATTTAATACACATCTCTTAATGTGTCTCCCCAAATATTACATGCTTGAATGTTATATAATTGTGGATAGAGTGACTTGATGGCCACACTCAATACTATATCTGATAGCCTCACACAAGGACCTTGCAAGGACCTTTACCCTTTGCTGTTGCTTTTCAATATTTGGCTTCCATCAAACTCAACAATTTAAAACAAGAAAAGTCCAAATAATTATCCATGGAAAATCTTTGATTTTGTTTAAAATGGACAATTCGCCTAAGGCATTATTAATTGTTCCTAAATCTATTGATTTTAAGCATACTCTACCTTTGTTATCAAGTTATGTTGTAAAAAAATGCACATAATGAGCAATGAGGATTTTTTCACATGTTAATAGAGAGGGCTGATGAGAGTAACACGGTTGGTGTGGTGTGTGTGGATTTCAAAAAGAAATTTGATAAAATGCCATATAATAAGTTGAACAGCATGAATACAAAGTGACGAATGACAGAAACCAGACTGTCATTGTATACAATTGTACTCTGGAGTGGAGAAAGGTATGGGCCGGGTGCTGGCAGGTGGGACTAGATTGGGTTGGGATATCTGGTCGGCATGGATGGGTTGGCCCGAAGGGTCTGTTTCCATTCTGTGCATATCTATGACTCTATGTAGTGGTGTTCTCCAGGGGTCAATACTAGAACCATTGATTTTCTTTGTAAATTTTACAAGAGTGTGAGAGGGAGAGACACACTGGCAAGCTGTGTCACAATAGGAAGAATGGTAAAAATACATAATATCTGAATGCCCATCATGGTCATAGCTATGAAATGATGGAACAAACAGAAATAAATGGGCATAATACATTCACTGCTACAAACACAAAGTTACAAAGTCACCAAGGCTAGGAACTGAATTTTCAATGTACTTGGCATTTCAGAATGTAAGGAAGAACAGACAAGGAAATGGGGTGCTTCTTATAACAGAGGGTGAGATCAGCAAAGTAGCAAGAAATAATCTTGACTCAGAAGATCAAGAAGTAAAATTAGTTCGGGTGGAAATGAAAAAAAGCAAATAAATCACTGACAGAAGCAGTTTATAGGTCACATGACAGTTGTTATAAAGAGGGCATGTTATACATCAAGAGATATAGGGTTTTCTTTAAGAAAGAAACTGCAATACATCTGGCAATTTTAATCAACCTTTCATTTGGAAAATCAGCACCAACAACGTTCAATGCAATAAAATGGGGGATGTTTATAAATAACATATGACACCAAGTCACATAAGGAGACATTAGGTCATATGAGCAAAAGAGTGGTCAATAAGATATGTTTTAATAAATATGTTGAAGGAGGAGTGTGGGGTAGGAAGGTGCAGAGGTATAGCACAGGAATTATAGAACTTGGATCCTAAGCAAATGAAGATGTGGCCACCAATGGTGGAACAAATATGTTCGAGAATACTCAGGAATCGAGAATTAAGCAGCACACTATCTCAGAAGGTTCTGGAGTTTAATGAATTTACAGAGATAAGGGAGGCAAGAAGTTATTTAGAAACAAGGCTAATAATTTGAAATCACAGTGTTTCTTGAATGAGAGCTAATGTGAGCACAGGGATGATGAGGGAATATGATTTACTGCATGTTAAGATGGCTGAGTTTTGAATAAGCTTACATTTATAGAGGATGTAATGTGGGAGACCATATGGAGTGAGTTGGAATAGTTAAGTTTAATGCTACAATTGCAAGGATGAAGACATCAGTTGCACAAAGTAACTGAGCCAATGGCAATCAGCGATGTTAAGATATAAATAGTTGGCCTTAAAGATGATGCTAATATAAATTGGGAGATTTTCATGGGGTCAAATTTTATCCGATATTTTGCATGGGTAAGATTAATCTCAACTATTGTAAAGGAGAGGAATAGACTTAATACTTAGATAATAGAGTTTGTAGCAAGAACAAACAAATTGGTTTTAGTCTTTGTGAAGGATCAAGATATACAAGTGGGTTTATCAGAAAATAATGTAAGGTAACAGTCGAACGTTCTATAGTGTGATTTTTATTATTAAACAAGAAAAGAGCTCGCATATTATTTACTAATTTTCCTTAGCTTACCTGCACCCTTTTATTTTGACATGCTTTCTCTTGCTAACCCTCTATTCTGCATGAAAGCTTTTAAACAAATTGTTTTTTACTCCATGAATTTGCGAGAACCACACACCCATCATTGGTCAGTCAGCAACATTATTCTTTGAGCTAGTTGGATTGACTAACCTATCAGAAGGAACGTGTTATATGCCAGTTAAAAAAGAATTGTAAGTGATGCTGTTTCAACCTTAATATTGGCTGCAAAGTAACTCTTAAAGATTTTGACTGTGCAAGCCTTCAAAAAAAAATTATGGAATTCCTTTCTCTCCACTCAGAACTGCTATGATTTTGAATAGGTTGACATGAGTGAAATAACTATTGATTCAGTTGAAACTGTCAGTGAGTGATTTTAGAAAATTCCTGATTGAACAAGGACCTGTGGAATATTACCACCGATTGTTTCATTGTCAATAAGCTTTGCTGGGTTTTTGTGGTACAGTAACAGTGTCCCTATCCATAAGCCAGGAGGCCTAGGTTCAAATCCCAGCTACTCCAGAGGTGTGTCATCACATCTCTGAACGGTTTGGTCAAGAAATTGTATAAAGATGAGTGGACAAACAGCACATTGAATGCACCACAACACTGTTTCTCTATCTTATGTGGTCCTAGAAGTATTCCAATCACATGTTAAAGCCTACTAACATTTTCAAACTGTAACTGAGCTGGTCATTTTATATAAGACTGATAATGAAATGACGTACATCTTTGGTAAACTGGCAAGGAAATTTAGTCTAGTGGTATGAGTACCCCAAATATTCTGGGAACGAGAACAAATTTTGGAGAGTAGGGATAATATTGAAGTGTGACAGATCATCTCTAGGTAAAGTTCCCTGTATGTTTAATTATCACTACAGTTCTGTGGAGAAATTAGATAGGTTGGTAATTTATGGCCCTTCTGTGTAGGCAAAGCTAAACTTGATTGAAAAGTGAATGTGTATTTCCACCTTTCACCTTGGGGTTGTTTGAATTGAATGGATCATCTAGTTCAGTATTGATCCAGGAATATAAATTTGTGGAAACGTATTTCATGTTATGGAGTAACTTCTTTTGGTGTTTAATGTTTGGGGAACTGTGTGATAACTGTTTGTGGTTTCTGCATTACCTGTTTGCTTCTGGAGTAGATGATGTCTGTTGTGATGTTTCACAAAAATCTGACCCTCAGTTTTGAATGAGGTAGATGCTCTTGTTATCCAGTATTCAGGTGGTTGGAGTAATTGTTGGAAGATTAAATTTTGTTATTTCCTGGATTCTACTGCATGGTGAATCACACTGCCATTGTATTCCTGGATACTTCCCAATGTATCTGTCTATAATTATCCAACAGAGTAACAGCAAATATATTAATTTTTATTTCATCTATTTAGTTCCCTGTGAACCTGATGTGATAATTGCCCTTTCTGCAAATGTGATGAAATATCTGCTCTAATTCGTTTGTACTTTCCCTGCATCTATTCATTCACATCTTCATTGCCACTGCAGACTTGAGCCGATTGCTATATTTCCACTTCTAGCCTTTTCTCACATTTCTCTTTAGTTCTGCTAAACCTCTGCCTTCTATCATTATGTCTCATTTTGCTTTTTCTCTTACTGCTCTTTCAATTCCATACTGTAATCATTCAGTATCTTAGACAGTACTGTTCGTTAGAAGCCACTCAAACTTGACTTCCTCTCTAACCTAGCGTTTGCTGCTGTGTTTGTTTTGGGATCATCCAAAAGGGATATAGAGGCATTAAGAACCAGCTTCCTACAAACATTATTCACCTACTCTCTCCCAGACCTGCCCACCCAGAGAATCCACTGGGAGCTAATCTTACCAATCTGCTTCTTGTCCAACTCACTCTCCAATTGTTGAGCCAGTGGATTAGTTATGCCCTTCTGTGCATCTCCTTCCAAAACACTTGTTTACTTGTGAACAAGACTTTGCTGTCAAAGAAATGAATTAATTGTGGGTAGTTGAATCAATGTTATGCCCTTAATGGATACCCGATGGCACCTTTCTCCTCATTGAAACCTCTCCACCTGGAAATATCTTCTGTCATTTGCCACACAAGAGAATTGTGATGGCAATCTGTTTTGTTATTTAAAGTATACACTGCCTGCAAAGACATTATTTCATCAAACATGCTTTTAGTTTTTTGTTATAGTAAAAGTCTTAGAATGTGAAATCTTGTCATGTCATTCTTTCAGATATTAACTGAAGGTTTGAATTTCTTAAACGTTATCAGTCCCTACACGTAAAATCTGTTGAACTTTAAAGTAATGCCTTAAGATCTCTTACGTCTACCTCAGAGGACAGACAATTAAATTTAACATCCCTCTCAAAGGATGACACCTCCAAACGTGCAGCATTTCTTTAGTATTGTACAGGAGTGGCTGTTTTATAACGTAAGTGTCCAAACCTACAATGTTTAGACTCAAAGATAGTAGTGCGACTACTAAGCTACATTTGCCTCCTATTTACTTCTTTGACATAATCTCATTTGGCAATTAGTGTTTTGCTGCATCATTGTCCTCTGGACATGCAATTTTATTCAGCACTGAGAGCTCCCCTGGATTCAGAGTCTAAAGTGTGAGATTAGTGAGTAAGAGAGTTGATGAAGAGGAGAAGGAGGTACCACTTTTCTTTTCCTTCCTTTTTCTACCTTCTTCAGGTTCCAACAATTTGTTCTTATTTTAATGCCAGAGATGAAACTGAATAGTAAATAAACTGTATACTTAATTTTAATACAAATTCTAACTTAGTGAATAACCTTTCAAAGTTCTGAGATGTCAGGTCAACTTGGTCAAGATTGTACATCTTGTATGGGAAACTACTGACAAGCCATGAGCCCTGATGAAGACACATACAGAGGTGTTACCAGCTGCACAAGCTTGAGGTCAGATGTTTGGAACTTAGGCAGTGGCTGGAGTCACAGTTGGGAATCCATAAGGCAGAGAACTATGTGAATAGTATATTTAGGTAAGTGGTCACATGACAGATTAGGGAAATACAGGCAGGGGTGGAATGGTTGACTACCAGGAGGCCAAAGAGAACGAGGCACGAGGTGAAGCCATTCCTAGAATCAATGTTACTTGCTAATTGATTTTCCGTTTTGGATATTGGCGAGGGTGATGGTTCCGCAGGGCAATGGAGCTAGGGTCAGGTCTGTGGGACCACAGTCACTCAGCTATTCAGGAGGATAGGAAGAAGACTGGAAGAACAATAGTGATATGGGATTCTATAGTCATGGGATTAAACAGGTACATGCGTAGCAGTCAACATGACTCCATGATGGTGTGTTCCATCCCTGCTCCCAGTATCAAGGATGTTACAGACAACTGCAGGAGATCCTGGGAGAGAGTAAATAGAGGGCGGTTGTGGTTCACATTGGTACCACCAACAGTTAAGATGAGGAGTTCAGGGACTCATAAAAGAAAGTTAAAAAAGCAGGACATGAGAACCAGTAATCTCAGACTGCTCCCATTGCCATGTGCTTATGAGCATAGTAATCGGAGGACTAATCAAAAACATAACTGGAGAACTGGTGAGGGATGGAGAGAATTAGATTTCTGAGGTATTGGGCCAGTTCTGGGGCAGGTAAGACCTTGTAAGTGGGATGGGTTACATCTTAACTGTAATATGACTGATATCCTCACAGATAACTTTGTTAACACTGTTGGGAAAGGTTTAACCCAGCCTGGCAGAAAATGGGAACCGGAGGGGCAATTCAAAATGAAAGGAAGCAGGGAAGTTATCAGGAAGTAAAAAATAGCAAGTGAAACTACAAGGCAGGTAAAATGGAAGCACTATCAATCTGCATATAGACTGGCTAGACCTAATGAGCATTAATACTATGGATGAGTTTATGGATTGTAAAACCGATGATTTTTCTAGAACAGTGTGTTGGAGAACCGACTAGAGAATGGACTTGTTTTTAAGTTCAGTATTAAAAGGCTAATTAAAAACCTTATTGTAAAAGCCTGGGGCGGAAGAGTCCAGAACTTAAGGGCATAGCTTTATGGTGAAAGGGGAAAAATTTCAAGGAGGCCTAAAGGGCAACTTTATCACACAGAGGGTGGTGTGTGCATGGAATAAGCTACCAGAGGAAGTGATGGAGATTGGTACAATTCCAATGTTTAAAAGGCAAATGGATGGGTATATGAAAAGGAAGCGGTTAGATTGATATGGGCTGAGTGCTGTCAAATGGGACTAGATTAATTTAGGATATTTGGTTGGCATGGATGAGTTGGACTGAAGGGTCTGTTTCTGTGTTGTACATCTCTATGACTCTAATCTTTAAGAATAATTGACAATTGATACAATATTAGATTATGTCTGAACATGAGGTTGTTGAATCTGAAGCAGAGTGTTAAATTTGAGCCAAGTGAATTATGGAAATATGAAGACCAAATTGGCTGAAAGGGATTGGACAATGCATGAAAGAAGGTGACAGTACTTTTGCAATAAGAGACTTCAAAAAAATTATTTCATAGTTTAGAGTCACTATACATTTTCTCAAGAGACAAAGCTAAAAAAAAGAAATCAGTCAACTGTTGCTAACAAAGGAAGTTAAGGATTAGCAAAGATTAAAAGAAAAAGGTCTATAAAGTTACTAGAAAGAAATAATAACAAAGCTGAGGATTGGGAGAATTTTAGAGTAACTTAGAGTAGAATTTCAAAATTCTATAGGTTTTGAAATGTTGGAGGTTGAAGGTTGGAAGATAGCAATTGTCATCCTAATATTTAAGAAAGGAGACAGAGAGAGGAAATTCAGAAACTACAGTTCTATTTGTCTCACATCAATAATCGGGAAAATGTTCAATCTATTATGAAGTGTTACAATTCGAGCTGATGGTAATACTGGACGGGTCAGCTTCTAGAATAAATCACCAATTTAAATTTTACAGTTGCTTAACTATCTGAAGCCAAAGTCTAGATTAGAGTGGTGCTGGAAAAGCACAGCAGTTCAGGCAGCATCTGAGGAGCAGTAAAATCAACATTTCAGGCAAAAGCCCTTCATCAGGAATATTCCTGATGAAGGGCTTTTGCCCAAAATGTCAATTTTACTGCTCCTCGGATGCTGCCTGAACTGCTGTGCTTTTCCAGCACCACTCTAATCTAGACTCTGGTTTCAAGCATCTGCAGTCATTGTTTTTACCTATATGAAGCCAAAGACATTTTTCATCAAGTAGAGCTTTCATTACAAAAGGATTGGATAATAATAATAATCTGCATTTGTCTCATGTCAGCATGGATTTGTGAATGGGAAACAGTGCTTGATGAGCTTGTTGGAGGTTTATGAAGATGTCATTAACAGAGGAGTCAGCAAATGTAATATATATTAGGATTTTCCAATAAAGTTCCTCACGAGAGGTTGGTTAGCAAAATTAAAGCACATAGGATAGGTGTTAATGTATTAGCATTGATTATGAATTGGCTAACAGGCAGAAAAGACAAAGTGGGAATAAATGGATCTTTTATGCATTGGCAGACTGTAACTGGTGGGCACTACAAAGATTGCTATTTTGGGCCTCAGCTGTTCGCAATACATATTAGTGATTTGGATTTGGAGACCAAGAGTATTATTTTTAAGATCATAGATGACACAAAGTTAGGTATGAATGTGTGTTGTGAGGCAAGTGCAAAGTTGCTTCAAGAACTTTTGGACAGATTTAATGAATAGGCAATAAAAGGCAGATGGAATATAATGTGGAAAAATGTTGGGTTGCCATTTTGGTAGGAAGAACAAGGCGCATATATTAAATGGTACGAGGGATAAAGTTTAGATGTATATTCTAGAAGCTGACCTGTCCAGTATTACCATCAGCTCGAATCGTATTACTTCATAATAGATTAAACATTTTCCCGATTATTGATATGAGATAAATAGGACTGTAGTTTCCTCATCAATAAGTTATTGAAGGCAAATTTGCAGATGCAGCAAGCAATTAGGAAGGCTTGTGGAATGTTTGCCTTTAGCACAAAAAGAAATAGCAAAGTATTGCTTCAACTGTATGGAAGCTTGATTGGACTGCACTTGAAGCACTCTATGCATTTTTGATCCTCTTTCCTTGAGAAGAATATTATTGCCAGACAGGAAGTGCAATGAAGGTTCACCAGACTTCTTTCTGAGTTAGAAGGTTTGTCCTGTGAAGAGAGGTTTGGAAAACTGGGTCTGGATTGTTTTGAAGAATGAGAAGTGATCTCATTGAAAATACTTAAGGGATAGACAGGGTGGATGCAGGTAGGGTGCTCCCCCCTTAATTGTCAAATCTAGATCCAGAGGACTCAAATTCAAAATAAGAAGGAAGTTACTTAAGACCAAGGCGATGAGAAATGTTTTCAATCAGAATCTTCAGAATTCTCTAGTCTGCCTTAAAGTCAAGAGTGACAGATTTCTAGATACCAAGATTTGAAGAGACATGAGGATATTGTGTGACAAAAGCATTGAACTGGGTAATCATTCATGATCATGTTGAGTGTAAAGCAGGTTCAACAGTTTGAATGGACTTCTTCTGCGCTGATGGTACTACAGTGTCTGCAGTATTGCAAAGAGAGTTCCAGAACCTGAAGACACAGCAGGAGGAAACCTTTTTCACATTTAGAACTAAGAGTCTATAAGAAACACGTTGTTTGACGAACAACAAAGCTTTGTCAGAATGAACTTTATTTTCAAAAATAACATATCCCACAAAGGCTAACAATCACATGACGAGAGGTGATAGTTTTTGTAAAGAATGCAGTAAACCTTTTTTTTGAGAAATCAGACAACATGAACAAAGTACAACATCACTGGACCATCACAAAACTAACAAATCCAAAGGCATAGTAGAGTTTGCTTACATATCATTAAAGCTGTCTGGCAATTCAGATAGATTAAATGGCTGAATGCTTGGATGTAAAAGGTTCTGTGGCATTGGAAGATAAAGCTAACATTGCCACCAGTGACTTGCCTAACTTTCCACCCACAAGGAGCACCTCCACACACATAAAAAAGGTTCTTTGTCTCCCTTATGATTTGTGGGATCTCCCTATGTGCAAAATAATTGCCACATTTATTTTCTTGACGGTAATTGCAGTTGAGAAAGTACTGCAATGTTTGTGAGGTACTTTGGGACATCACAGGAGTCAGAAGCCACTGTATAAATGGAATTTATTTCTATAAAGTGCACATGGAAGAACTTTCTGTGTTTAGAGGACTTAGATAACCAAAGTAGATGACTCCTCTGGCCACAGCAGTTTTTAAAACTTGTATTATTCTTCTATTGGGGAAATAAATTTTTCAGCTTTCCAGTTTGAGCTCACATATTGTTTTCATTGATCTGCAAGTATTGACAGCCAATGGGGAAGGTATAGCAGTCAACAACAAAGTCAAAAAGCATCACCTAAACCTACCATTCTTGCAAAATCTCAGGTACAGGGAGTTATTTCCCTGTCATTCCACTCCTATTTGAATCCATGGTACAACACTAGAATTTGAAAAGAAAGACTTGCATCGATATAGCACATTTCACAATCAGCATGTCCCAAAGCACTTTGCAGTCATAGAGTCATACAGCACAGAAACAGACCCTTCAATCCAACCAGTCCATACCAGCCATGATCCCAAACTAATCTAGTCCAACTGGGCAGCACGGTTGCACAGTGGGTAGCACTGCTGCCTCACAGCGCCAGAGACCCGGGTTCAATTCCCGACTCAGGCGACTGACTGTGTGGAGTTTGCACATTCTCTCCGTGTCTGCATAGGTTTCCTCCGGGTGCTCCGGTTTCCTCCCACAGTCCAAAAAATGTGCAGGTCAGGTGAATTGGCCATGCTAAATTGCCCGTAGTGTTAGGTGAAGGGGTAAATATAGGGGAATGGGTGGGTTACGCTTCGGCGGGTCGGTGTGGACTTGTTGGGCTGAAGGGCCTGTTTCCACACTGTAAGTAATCTAATCTAATCTAATCTAATCTTTGATTGAAAGCTCATTTACACACAGGGCAATACAGCTGAGAGGGGAGTGATACTATCACCTCACTCATACATTACTGTGTTCCATTCGCCAACATGCCAATACCAAATCATGTTCCTTTCTAGTAAGTTCAGCAAATAGATTTATAAAGATGTACAACAAGGAAACAGACCCTTTGGTCCAACTCGTCCATATTGACCATACCCTAAATTAATCTAGTCCCACCTGCCAGCATCTGGTCCATATCCCTTTAAACCCTTCCTAATCATTTACCCATCTAGATGTCTTTTAAATGCTGTAATTGTACCAGCCTCCACCACTTCCTTTGGCAGCTCATTCTATACATGCACCACCCTCAGTGTGAAAAAGTTACCCCTTGGGTTCCTTTTATTTCTTTCTCTCCTGTTTAATCCTTTCAATCTATGATGCAGTTAACTTGATGAGTGGCTGATCCGTGGCTCTTATTCCTAAGAGTTCTCCTTTGGAACACAGACAGATATCTGAGCTAATTCATTGAAGTTTTGCTACTTATTTCTCGGTTTCAGTTTAATGATGTTTAGTATGTTGTCTTTGCTCTCAGCTGTAGTTGTTCATCAATCTGGCATTTGCAACTCTCTGATAGACATATATTTTGTTTCTTTATTACTACAATTCCCTTCATCACTCACTCTTTTCTCATTTAATTTCTCCTGTTTCCACCTTGCATTTTTTCCTTCCCTGTTTCATACTGGCTTAAAGCCTCTTGCTTTTCCAATGGTTTGTTGTCCTAAAACATGGGAAGGGATTTTATGGAGCCTGCAAGGATGGAAAATTGAGCATGATGCAAAATGTTTATTTCCTGTTGGCAATATGCGATGTAGAGATAAGGTTAGCAGCAGGTTGAGCATTACATTGGGCTTGTGGCAGGTTCAAACCTGGGGTATTTTTTTTGCTATGGATACTGATTCGTGTGAAGTGGTTCTCCATAAAGTTTTGACTTCAAGTTTGAAGTCAATAACACACAATCACATGAAGGTGCAACCATTAGCTCCATGCAGTTTAGTGCAAAGTTGTCAATTTTTTTGGCTTACATCTACACCAAAAGAAAGGGAGGTGGGGAATGGAGTCTTGCATGGAGGCTTGGGACTGGCAGGGGTAAGTTTGTATTGAGGTGGGTGTGGAGTAGGGTTCAGGGCACTGAGGATTGGAAGAGGGATCTACGGAAGGACTACGGCTGGGGTCCGGTACATGGAAGAGTGAAGTGATAAGGACATGGTGCCTTGGGTTTGGTGGGGCAATGGTGCAGACAGTAGGTCCAGTTGAGAAGATAGACAATAGGTGCAGGAGTAAGCCATTTTGCCCTTCGAGCCAGCACCACCATTCATTATGATCATGGATGATCATCCTCAATCAGTATCCTGTTCCTGCCTTATCCCCATAACCCTTGATTCCACTATCCTGAAGAGCTCTATCCAACTCTTTCTTGAAAGTATCCAGAGACTTGGCCTCCACAGCCTTCTAGGGCAGAGCATTCCATACACCCACCACTCTCTGGTTGAAGAAGTTTCTCCTCCACACTGTTCTAAGTGGCCTACCCCTTATTTTTAAACCGTTTCCTCTGGTGCGGGACTCACCCATCAGCGGAAACATGCTTCCTGCCTCCAGAATGTCTAATCCTTTAATAATCTTATACGTCTCAATCAGATCCCCTCTCAGCCTTCTTAACTCAAGCGTATACAAGCCCAGTCGCTCCAATCTTTCAGCGTAAGATAGTCCCGCCAATCCGGGAATTGACCTCGTGAACCTACGCTGCACTCCCTCAATAGCCAGAATGTCTTTCCTCAAATTTGGAGACCAAAACTGTGCACAGTATTCCAGGTGCGGTCTCACCAGGGCCCTGTACAGCTGCAGAAGGACCTCTTTGCTTCTATACTCAATTCCTCTTGTTATGAAGGCCAGCATGCTATTAGCTTTCTTCACTGCCTGCTGTACCTGCATGCTTGCTTTCATTGACTGATGTACAAGAACACCTAGAGCTTGTTGTACTGCCCCTTTACCTAACTTGACTCCATTTAGGTAGTAATCTGCCTTCCTGTTCTTGCCACCAAAGTGGATAACCATATATTTATCCACATTAAACTGCATCTGCCATGCATCCGTCCACTCACCTAGCCTGTCCAGGTCACCCTGTATTCTCCTAACATCCTCCTCACATTTCACCCTGCCACCCAGCTTTGTGTCATCAGCAAATTTGCTAATATTACTTTTAATACCTTCATCTATATCATTAATGTACACTGTAAAAAGCTGCAGTCCGAGCACTGATCCCTGCGGCACACCACTGGTCACCGCCTGCCATTCCGAAAGGGAGCCGTTTATCACTACTCTTTGTTTCCTGTCAGCCAACCAATGTTCAATCCAAGATGAACATACTAAAGTGTCAATACTGTGCAGATGTGTATCTATCTCAAGGTGCATGTTTTTATTTTGCTTTTGAGGTGCAGGAGAATAACATGACTGTACTCTGCTATTGGAAGAGCAACTACAATCCATCAAAGGCAGTGACTCATAAGCAAAACAGAGGAAGAGTTATATATTGCATTTCTTGATATACAGCTATCAGTGAAAATCCACCAATTTTTCCTCACCAGAAATGTGTTTGGAAGCTCCTCCTTCTAAACATTGCAAAAGCTCATACTTAAGAGTGCAGACATATCCTTTGGGATACCTAGTTTTTCGAGGCATACTCTTGCTGGAGAACATTGGATGTATTCTATGGTCTCTGCCCATTCATTTTTATGGATAATCGTTGGTTGGCTCAGATGTTTCTTTGCTATGTAATCCACACAAGGAATGCCATAAGCTGGACCATATAATGCCTAATACAGAATTTAAGTTGATCAGTTTTCAATAATGGTAACATATTACTATGTCAGTCCATGTTATCATAATGCTAATTAATAAATCATAGGAGGGCGTTGGACAGTCTTCTGCCTCTGTGTTTGGACGTGATGATTCATAAAATGTCGCACATGGGCTATCATTACTTACTGACATGTCTTGACCCATTTCCAATTTTACAAGGGAAGGACGAAGGGATCTGGGGACTGTCAGGGACTTGAAGTGTCCAGTCTTACTGCTAGGACCACAGTTGTCTCCAGTGGGATTTCTGCCCTGGTTGGAAGTGAAATCTCATTTTTAGCCAATGAATGGTCCTCTGATTATTAACTGAGCACTCTGTAGGTGGGGATGTACATGCCACCATTCATAATGCCTTGCTCATATTTTTAGACAAATTGAAATTCTCTAAAGATAATTTGCTCATTTCAAGATGGATATCACTACTTACAAAGCATAAATTTATAACGTTTGCAGTGTAGAGTTGGACAATCTCCAATCTGTGTGTCATTATGGTGATCCCTGACGTCTATCATAGCCCTGAACTATAAGGAACATATTCATGGCTTGTGCTGCATGTAAGATACTAGCCTTTGAACTTTGTTATCCAACGTCAAATCCAGCACAAACTGATGGTGCTTCCAAGAATCTTGCATGATGTAAATTTGGATAAGTCTCAATAATATTCAATGTAGGCATACATGGTCCACAGTTTAAGGCATGTTTCTAATTTGTAAGTAAGTGGCACTAAATTGGAAAGCTAATTAAGATATCTAACAGCTCAGCTAGAACTTAGCTCTGATTATGCAATGGTACAGTCCCTAACTCTGAACCCTACCAAGTCCCACCTGTTCCAGAGATGTCTAACAACATCTTTGTCCAGGTTGATTAAAAATATCAACACCTTAGCTGATGTTGGAAATGGCAGCTATCTCCTTGATGCAGTATTGAGATGAGGTAAGTAGCGAAACAGAAAGGAGGGAAGATTGACTTTGTGTTGTACTGGGCCTCACAGTGGTTACTGCAAATTTTTGCTATGTAAAATACAGAATGTTTTGTATTCATATTGTCCCACAACTTAACATATACAAATATAAATGCAAAGGTTTACTACAACTCCTCAGTTCTTCTGTGTGTTAAATGCTGTAAAATGCTATCGGTGAAATTTAAGACATAAAATATGCAACAGTCAGTTTAATGGTGTTTGACCTTTTAATCCTTGAAATTCATCTGAGACTTTTGTCAGTATAATAGCTTTACTGAAATGATCCCCATGGTTTGATTAACTTTGATGTTTGGTCACAAAGGTTCATTGATAGTCTATTCCAGTTCATTGGACATCCGTAATGTGTAGTCACTAACAAACACCATTACATGTGCCATGGTCTGTTTATCCATAAATATTTGATGAATGGTGATTTCAGGAAATAAATCTGCAGATTGGACAGTGGAGGTTAGAATAGTTTCAACGATGCACCTGAAGGTCAACAAATGATTTGTTTCAACATGAGGAGACTGTTTGGGTATAGGACACTGCTCTTTTGAAGTACTTTGAGGGAATTGCCCAAATCAATCCACAGAAGTCAGACACCAGTTAAAAATTAGGGTTAGGGTTAGGGTTAAAGTGAAGAGTAGGAAGGCAGGTCCAGCAAAACATTTTGCTGGAAGCATATTAGAATTGCAGAAACAAAAACAGAAATTGCTGGAAAAGCTCAGTGGGTCTGGCAGCATCTGTGGAGAGAAATCAGAGTGAACATTTCACGTAGAGTGACCCTTCCTCAGAACTGATGGCATCTGCAGTTCTTTTGGTTTTTACTTAGAATTGCAAAAGCCCATCGTATAAGAGACAGTGAGAATGGGTTAAGGAGACAGTTCTTAGTACTGGAGAGTGAAAGGCTTGTGGGTCAATGGACTTGATTTGTGGAAAGGAATGGGTTTGTTCAGCCAAATGGACCATTGCTACAAAAGGTCCTCTTGGAGAATCTGATTTGAACTGATTGCAAATACAGCTCATTGTAATCTATGGTTCTCCTTCCAATGACTGCACTGCAGAGAATTATCATCCAGGTGTTTGTGGATCATATATTGAGTGTGTCAATAAGCCACCCATAAGCAGAGCACCCATGACTGATGTCAGAGGTTTAGCTGCTTCCCAGCATTCACCAGTAGAAAAAAAAACAAATGCAATAAAACAGCGATATTTGGAAATCGAGTCAGAGTCATAGAGATGTACAGCATGGAAAAAGAACCTTCAGTCCAACCTGTCCATGCCGACCAGATATCCCAACCCAATCTAGTCCCACCTGTCAGCACCCGGCCCATATCCCTCCAAACCCTTCCTATTCATATGCCCATCCAAATGCCTTTTAAATGTTGCATCTGTACCAGCCTCCACCACATCCTCTGGCAGCTCAGACAATACACGTACCACCCTTTGTGTGAAAAAGTTGCCCCTTTGATCGTTTTTATATCTTTCCCCTCTCACCCTAAACCTATGTCCTCTAGTTCTGGGAACCCAGGGAAAAGACCTTGTCTATTTATCCTATCCATGCCCCTCATAATTTTGTAAACCTCTATAAGGTCACCCCTCAGCCTCCAACATTCCAGGGAAAACAGCCCCAGCCTTTTCAGCCTCTCCCTATAGCTCAAATCCTCCAACCTTGGCAACATTCTTGTAAATATTTTCTGAACCTTTTCAAGTTTCACAACATCTTTCCAATAGGAAGGAGACCAGAATTGTATGCAATATTCCAGCAGTGGCCTAACCAATGTCCTGTACAATCGCAACATGACCTCCCAACTCCTGTACTCAATACTCTGACCAATAAAGGAAAGCATACCAAACGCCTTCTTCACTAACCTATCTACCTGCGACTCCACTTTAAAGGAGCTATGAGTCTGCACTCCAAGGTCTCCTTGTTCAGCAACACTCCCTAGGACCTTACCATAAAGTGTATAAGATTTGTTTTCCCAAAATGCAGCACCTCGCATTTATCTGAATTAAACTGCATCTGCTGCTACCCTTTGGCCGAAACTGTTCCATGCCAATCAAAATGTCTGTCCACACTAACTCCAATTCCCTCCACTTGACCTATGTCCTTCAAATCCTTTCCTATCCATGTATTTGTTCAAATACCTTTTAAATATTGTTAATGTACCTGCCTCACCCATTTATGCTGGCAGCTCATTCCATATGCGTATCACCCCCTGTGTAAGAAAGTTGCCCCTCAGGTTCCCTTTTATTCTCTCCCCTCTAACCTTAAACTGATGCCCTCTAGTCCTCGATTCCCCAACCCTGAGAAAAAGACCAAGTTGCTTTCACCCTATCCAAGCCTCTCATGATCTTATACACCCCTATGAGATCGGTCTCAGTCTCCTATGCTCCAAAGAAAAAGATCCCACCTTGTCCAATCTCTCCCTATAATAACTCAGACCATTGCATCGAGGCTACACTCTTCTACCTTTCTTCTGCACTCTTTCCAGTTTAATAACATCCTTCCTGTAACAAGGTGATCAAAACTGAATGCCATACTCCAAGTGCAGCCTCACCAACATCCTGTATAACTGCAAAACAACTTTACAACTTCTATACTTAATGCCCTGATTGATGAAGGCCAGTGTACCAAAAGTCTTTTTTAGTGCCCTGTCTACCTGTGACTCCACTTTTAGAGAACTGTGAAGCTGAATTCCAAGATCCCTCTGTTCCACTACACTTCTTAAGGCCCTACCATTCACCACAAAGTTCCTGCCTTGATTTGATATTTATCTATATCGACCTCCATTTGCCATTTCTCAGCCCACTTCCCCAGCTGATCAAAGTCCTGCTGCAATTTCTGATAACCTTCCTCACGGTCCACAATACTGTCTATTTTAGTGTCATCAGAAAATTTACTAATCATGCTTTGTACATTCTCATCCAAATGATTGACATAGATAACAAACAGTAATGAGCCCAGCACTGACCCCTGAGGCACACCACTAGTTAAAGGCCTCTGGTCCGACAAGCATCCTTCCATTATTACCTTCTGCTTCCTACCATCAATCCAATTTTGTGTCCAATGTGCCAGCTCCCTCTGGATTCCATGTGATCAAATCTTCCAGAGCAGCCTACCATGTGGAACCTTATCAAAAGCCTTACTGAAATCCATCTTGACTACATCTACCACCTTCCCCTCATCAACCTTCCTGGTCACATCTTCAAAGAACTCTAAAACAATTGTGCGGCATGATCTCCCAATCACAAAGCCATGCTGACTACTCTTGAACAAATCTTATCTTTCCAAACGCATGCATACCTTATCCTTCAGAATCTTCCCAAGTAACTCACCCACCACAGATGTTAAGCTTACTGGTCGATAGTTCCAGGCATTTCTTTGCACCCATTCTTGAATAATGACACAACATCCTCTATCCTGCAGACTTCCGGGACCTCACCTGTGGCTAACAACGATGCAAAATTATCAGCTAGGATACCCTGCAATTTCTTCTCTAGCCTCTTGCAGCGTTCTTGGATATATCTGGTCAGGACCAGGAGATTTATCCACCTTCATACATTCTAATACATCCAACATCTCCTGGATTGTGATATGGACTGTCCCTAAAATATCACCACTTCCCCAAATTTCCAAACCTTCAAGTCTTTCTCCATGGTAAACACAGAGGAGTAATATTCATTGAGAACTAGGCATAATGTCCACTTTGGTCCTTTAGAGGTCCTATTGTCTCTCTCTAGTTTTTCTTTTTCCTTTAATATACATAAAGTATCCCTTTGGATTCACCCTAATCTTCTCAGCCAAGGCTATCCATGCCCCCTTTTCACCCTCCTGATTTCTTTCTTGAGTAAACTCTTGTATTCCCTGTATATTGCCAAGGATTCCCTTGATCCCAGCTGCCTGTACCTGAGCCACACTTCCTTTTTTCAGGTCAAAGCCTCAATATCTCATTATCCAGGGTTCCCTATTCCTGTCAAACCTGCCTTTCACCCTCACAGGAACATTTGACCTTTAACTCTAGCTATCTTACTTTTAAAGGTCTCCCTTTGCTCGAGGTCCCTTTGCCTGCAAACAAACTACTCCAATCAACCTTCGTTTTAGAGATTAAATATGTCAAATCAGTATGCCTCATTCACCTGTTTACTGTTTCTTCCTTCTGCCTGGAGTCAGAAATTCGAGATTGGTTTGGGGTGTGAGGGTATGAAGGAGCATGATCATTATGATCTTTGCTGTGTGATGAACATTGCTGCTCCCCACCTCTGTAAGAATGTTTTTATTTAAAGGTGTGTTTAATTCAGTGTGTGAAACATTGTTTGTGACAGGACATGGTCAGAAACTTCATCGTAAGCAAACGCTTGCAGAGCAATGTTTCAGGTAGGTAAATCTCTTAACTAACACATAGAAAGGAATCTAATGTCTATTTTTGCCAGCCATATTGGTGCCCAGCAATAGTGGACTACATTAGCTGTTTGTGAATGTGTTTTAAGTGGGTTCTAAAGTCTCAGATTTAGTAGTAACTGAACCAAAGTGTCCTATTTTCAAATTTATCAGCAATGCACACATGCATGTGCGAAAAAATTAGTATAATTGGTGCAAACTTTCTAATTCTGACAGTATAAGTTGTTTTTGCAATAATGATGTCTATGTTGGAACAAGAAGCCATTCTACCACAATACAAAATGCCTCCATTGTCCACCTTTACAAGCAGAAAAGAACTTGGCAATCTTACAATAATCATAAAAGAATCTCAATCTTCACCATTGCCAGCAAAATCTTATCGAGAATCCTTCTGAACTGCACTGTGTAACATCTCGGCCAGGATTTTCTGCCAGAGCTTCAGAATGTTTCACAAAAGTTCAAAGAATCATGAGTACAATGGCATGATGTTCACATTTAAACAGCTCCAGGAGATTAGTCAAGAGCAGAGCATGAATTGGTATACCACATTTGTTGACCCTCCAAGGCCTTTGGTATAGTTAGTTGTCAAGGCAGTTGAAAGGTAATGGATAAATCTGGCTATCCTGAGAAATTTGTTTCAATGTTTTGACAGTTCTGTGATGGTACTGATGCATAGTACCATTCAGTGCATCTTCTTGCACAATCCCCTCACCATTTAAGTTCAGAAGGATTGTGTGCTAGTTCCAATCCTCTTCCACATGTTTTCTTTCCAACATACTTTCTAATGTTTTCAATGACAGTGATCTTGGTATCAAATTGATGGGAAACTGCTCAATCCAAGGCAACTCAGAAAAGGCCAAAGTTTCCAAGGCCACACTTTGTGATATTCTATTCACCAATGATTAGTTGCCAGTGCAGATCAGGACATGTTACATAGCATGGACTTGTTTTCCAACATATGTGACAACTTTCAGCTTATGATCAGCACAAAGAAAACTAACTAATGTATTTGCTCCCCCCAGGAAAGCTTATCTTCAATCCAAAATCTGTCAGCATTGAGTACCTTGGCAGGACACAATCTTAAGTTATCTATATTTAAGACAAGGCACAAGAAAGTATTGTCAAAGTAAATTCAGCCTTTGGCATATTTCAAAGATCAGTCTGGGAAAGAAGAGGAGTGTGTTTGCCTTCCAAACTGAAAGTCAGTACACACCAATAGTCCTTCTCAAACCAAAACAGAAATTACTGGAAAGGTTCAGCTCTTTGGAGAGAAATCAGAGTTAATGTTTTGGGTTCAATAGTCCTTCTCACTTTGCTCACCATCTGAGAGGGGAAGCTGGCCTTGGGTTAATGTCAAGGTAATGAGGCTAAGGATGGTCATGTTGGAGAGGGAATAGGAAGGGGAAAACCTGCAAAACCTGCTGGTACACCACCCCCCTCACCTCCGTCCAGGGCCCCAAACAGTCCTTCCAGGTGAGACCGAGTTTCACCTGCCTCTCCTCCAACCTACTTTACTGCATCAACTGCTCCCGATGTGGTCTTCTCTACATCGGGGAGACCAAATATAAACTAAAGGAACTTTTGATCGAGCACCTCAGCCAGGACAGTAGGGGCAGACCTGACCTCCCAGTCACTGCCCATTTTAATTCACCTTTCCACTCCCTTTCCAACATGACCATCCCTGACCTCCTCCATTGCCACAATGAAGCACACTGCAAATTGAAGCAACAACACCTCATCTTCTCCCTGGGTAGCCTACTGCCCATAGAACTCAACATTGAGTTCTCCAATTTCAAATAATCTCCCTTCCCATTCCCTGATTGGCATCTGGAGCTCCCCTTATCCCCACTCCTGAAGAAGGGTTACATCCAAAACATCAACTCCTCCACCTCTTGATGCTGTCTGGCTTGCTGTGTTCTTCCAGCCTCCTGCGTTTCTACTTTGGATTCCAGCATCTGCAGTTTTTTTGTTTCTAACTCAGGCTAACGTCACACATGAAAGAAAGCACCTCTGACAATGCAATGCTCCTTCAGTACTGCACTGGAGTCAGCCTAGAATTTGTGCTTAATACATTGGAGTGAAACTTGTAACAATCTGACTCAAAGGTGAAAATTCTATTGACAGAGCCATGGCTGACACCATTTAGATGAGTATATGACACAGAAATATTCCACACTGACCTTCTTAGGTATAGGAAGTTGACCTGGGTAAGATTCTGTTCATGGTTAATGTTGTACAATGCACTTACCCACATTGTTAAGAAGTTTGACTTGACTTGTTGCTTAATGCACGGTTTGCGGTACAGTGCGGCCTTTGTCCAACACATTTTATTTGCTTCTCAACACTGAATCAGGTAGCATGTCTTTGTACAACATTAAGATGAAACAAGATGAAACAAAATCTAATTTCTGCTCTGTCAAAATATTAAGCACTGTAGAAAACTGTCTGGGTTCATAATCATCACTTCAGCATTTGAATTTAGCTTCACATTAATCAGCCTCAAAAGAAAGTATCAATGATACACATGGGAAGGCCTGTAAAACCAGACTATTAAGTTATTGGCATCAATATGAAAATATTAGATGTAAAAAGCTTTGTTGTGCTGTACCTAGAAATGAAGCTAATGTCAACAGCCCCACTCCATAACTTAATTTAGCCAAACATTCCAGTGTCGGACTGCAATTGTTCCACACAGTTGTAAGTGTTGACCTTTGGACACCAAGGCCCAGTTTGTTACGGTGGTTAAGGTGATGCATGGCATTATTGAAAGAGCTTACTCCTCCCAGCATCTTGGTCAATAACCCTCCCTCATCTGACAACACCAAAAGCATATAAACTGATTGTTCATCTTGTTGCTGTTCACATAAACTTGTTCAATGCAACATGCTTGTCATGTCATAATGAAAGTTATTGCTGTTCAAACTAATTTGGAGTGTTTTAAAGTATTTATGTGAATATTGATAAGAAGTTTGGTTCATCTGTCCAGCTTATTTTTTTCACTATGAACTAAAATATAAGAAATATTAACTCTATCACTCTGAATTTTCACTTCTTTTCTTGCTCATATCAACTTCCTCTCTTCTCCAAAGACTTGGACTTTCTAAAGCAATCTAAAGTAATGAAAAAAGAGATTGTCAACAGTGGTTTTAAGCAGCATTTACTAAGGAATACCTTGTCACTGATGCTCAGGTTAGATTCTGCTGCTCTGGTCCCAGCCTCATTACAGCTTTGATCCAGACATGGACAAAAGAGCTGAACACCAAAATGAAGATGAATGAGACTGCCCTCAACATCATGATAGCATTTGACAGAGTATGGTATCAAGGAGCCCAGCAAGACTGGAATCATTTGGAGTCAGGGAGAAAACTCCATTCTGGTTGAAGTAATACCCAGTACAAAGGAAGATTGGTGTGATTATTGGAGGTTAATCATCTCTGCCCCAGGATATCATTACAGGAGTTCCTCAGGGTAGTGTCCTCAGCCAAACTATTACCAGCTGCTTCATCAATGGTTTTCTCTCCATCATAAGGTCAGAAGTGGGGATGTTTGCTGATGATTGCACAATGTTCAGCACCTTTCATGTCTCCTCAGACATTGATACAGCCAGTGTCTATGTGCAGCAAGACCTGGACAATATCCAAAGTTGGATGATATGTGGAATGTAACATGTGGGACATGCAAGTGCCAGACTATGTCTTTCTCAAACAATAGAGAATCAAACCCTTTCCCTTTAATGTTCAGTGATTCCCCGCAATCAACTTTCTAGATCATAAACTGAACTGAATCAGCCACATAAATATTGTAGCTGTAAGAGCAAGTCAGAGGTTAGGAATTCTGTTATAACTCATTCCCTGTGCCTCCAGTATCTGCTCACCATTGACAACGCACAAGTCAGGAGTGTGATAGAATGCTCCCCACCTGTCTAGATGAGTGCAGCTTCAACACGTAAGAAGCTCAACAGCATCCTGGACAAAGCAGCCTGCTTTATTTGCATGCTATTCATCACCTTTAACAATCACTCCCTTCATCAATGATACTAAGTAGCAGCAGAGTATACCATCGATAAAATTCACTGCAATAACTCACCAAGAATCTTACGGCAACGCCTTCAAAATCTATGAACTCCAGCACCTAGAAAGACAGTGGCAGCACCTGCAAAGTCTCCTACAGTCCACACACCATCTTGACTTGGAACCATATCACTGATCCTTCACCAACACTTGGAATTCCCTTCCAATATTGAGAATATACCTACACTCCTAAAATATCAGTGATTCCCCACCTTTTCAAGGGCAATTAGGGATGGGATGGTTTCTGAGCAGAAAGTAGCTATGCCAGAATACACTGGACTATGGTAAGTCACAATGAACAAGCTACCATGTAGAAATGCATTTATTCAAATATCCCATTTTTCATTACAAACAAAATACAATTGTATGTTCTCTAACTTACCTACTCTTGGGATGTGGGCATCTCTGCCTGGGTCACCATTCATTGTCCATTCCAGATGCCCTTAAGGAGGTAATGATGAGCTGCCTTCTTGAACTGCTGCAGTCTGTGTGCTGTGGGTAGACCCATTATGTCATTCAGGAGGGAATGCCAGGATTTTGATTCACTGATGTTGAAGAAATGGTGGTGTATTTCAAAGTCAGGACAGTGAGTGACTTGGAAGGGAACTTACAGATGATGTTGTTCCCATATATTTGCCTTCCTCATCCTTTGAGATGGTCATGGTAACGGATTTGGAAGGTGCTGACTCAGAATCTTTGGTGAATTTCTGCAAAGCATTTTATACACACTGCTACTGCACAGTGTAGATCAGTAAGTGGCTGAATGCTTGTGGATATTGTGCCGATCAGGAAGGATGCTTTGTCAAGTTGAAAAGCTTCTTGAATGTTTTTGGAGCTGCACTCATCCAGGCAAGTGAGAAGTCCTCCATCAGCTCCTGACTTATGCCTTGTAGATGCTGGACAAATGTAGTATTCCCATCTTCTAACCACTATACTTAAATGGCTAGTTCAGTTCAGTTTCTGGTCAACAATAACCTCCAGGATGTTATTAGGAGGGGGGATTCGGTGATGATAATGCCATTGAATGTCGAGGAGTGGTAGTCAAATTGTCTTTTATTGGAGATGGTCATCGTCTGGCATTTGTGTGATACAAAATCTGCTTGCCACCTTCCAGTCCAATCCTGGACATTGTCCAGGTCTTGCGGCATTTGGACACATTTGGGCTGCTTCAGTATCTGAGGATTCACGAATGGTGATGAATATTGTGCAATCATCAGCAA
Source organism: Chiloscyllium plagiosum (assembly GCF_004010195.1). Classification (NCBI taxonomy): domain Eukaryota; kingdom Metazoa; phylum Chordata; class Chondrichthyes; order Orectolobiformes; family Hemiscylliidae; genus Chiloscyllium; species Chiloscyllium plagiosum. The sequence continues at coordinate 31,078,632 of NC_057743.1, forward strand.
ACATCCCCACTTCTGGCTTTATTGTGGAGGGAATGTAATTAGACTAGTTAGTGGAGATAGTAATATGGTCTATAACAAAACGTATCACTTTGAACAAAACTGCTCATTCCAGTATATCCCACTGTTGCCTGTCCCTGCATAAATGTTGCTGACAAAATCTTAAATGTTCAGATCTTCTAAAAGTATGCATGGAAGGTGTTGTTGGTTGCTCATCCAGTGTCTGCTCATTCTTTGCATGATTTTTCATTTCTGGGAATGTGACAAGCGTTGCTATGGTAACTATTATTGCTGATCCATTTCTCCTGTTAGGGACATTGGACATGCCCAATTGATGGTTGTTCTATACTCTGTGACATCATGTCTTCCTCATCCATTGCCTCTGCAGTAAAGAAAATCTTTTGTTAAGAAAGATAGAGTTGGGCACGTGTGAAATCTCAATGAAATTATGCAGAGTTCATTTATAAGTAATGTACTTAAAGAAGAATGAAAGCAAAGTACCATGGATGCTGGAAATCTGACACCTGGCACCAGACTGCTAGCTTAGAAAGTCATAGAGTCATGGAGATGTACAGCACGGGGAAGGTTGGACAACTTACGCATGTATCCTTTGGAGTTTATAAGAATATGATGTGATCTTATTGAGAAAAATAACATCCTCAGAGGATTTGACGGAGAGGTTTCTCTTTCTGGAAAAAACTAGAACCAGGAATCACGTTTTAAAGGAAGGGACCTTGCATTTATGCAGGAGATATGCAGAAATATTTTCTCTCAGAGTGTCACGGGTCATTGCAACTCTCTTCCTAGAGAAAAGTGCAAACAGAGTCATTGAATATTTTCAAGGCAGCATTAAATAAGATGATTGATGAACAAAGAAGGTAGATGTTATTGGGGGTATATGGAGAAGTGAATTTGAAGCACCAATCAAATCAACCATTACCCTATTGAATGTTCTATGTCTACTTCTAGTTCAAATGTAGGCCTATGTTCCTGCACCTAGGGGAAAAGAACGATCAATTTTACCAGGGCAATGGTTGAAGTGAGAGAGTAATAGTTTTAATGGAGAATATGGCATCAAAGGTGGAGGTCAATAGTTTCAAAGATATGGTGAATGGAGGGCTAAAAGCTGGAAGGATAGAATTTTCAAAGCTATATTGAAGTTAGCTATAATTAAATGAGAGATTGCTTATATTTAGGCTGAATACAGAACGTAACATTAAGGCATGATAATAGGGTCTGGACTGAGATTGACATAAAGAAGTGATGACACTATCAATGCAATAGGAATAGTGAAAGCTTGTGACCCTTCATGAATATCAATGTTGTGTTTAGTTTTGTATGACTAAATTGAAAACTAAGAGGATGTGTGTTTCAGTTTGCAATGGCAGCCATCACTAAGTCAAAATTTATATTGTCCTGGGGCAATATTCCACTCACGAGAATTCTTATGATGTCATATTACTATCATTATCACTCCAGAGGATTCATACTGACATTAACTCACTCTATAAACGAGTATTGTTCTTTTGTGCTGGTTTCTGGACTTGGGAAAGACTCACTGTTAACTCTCACTATACAGAACAAAATATATTAATGTTCCTGGTGAGCATGCAAATTAATTCAACAGTATTTCAAAGGAATACACACAGAATTCTACACAGATGTACATATCTTGTACGTTTGCCTTAATAAGTTTGTATTAACGTTACAGTTTAAAAATAGATCATGCAGATTGATATATATGTGGATTTTGTCTGGTTTGTTTAACCTTTTCACATCAGGCGCCACATTTCAATGTTTTGCCACCTCCAGTGGTCAAAGTGAGAAAATTTAGAAGGGTAAAGTTTGACGCAATATTAAACACGAACTTCAAAATAAAAGTCAAAGTTTGAAGGAAACAGAACTTGCTTGAGCAAGAAAAAAGTCAAAGCAATGAATTGATAATTTTAAAAAGGAATATTAAGCATCAACAAAGATGACCATTACAAAGTGACAAGCAGTAGAACTAATAAAAACTCTTGTGTCTTTTCATCTCAGAAGCAGAGGTGGAGAGAGATCCATTCGGCTCAAGTCCACAATACCAGGGAAGGAGGAGGAGAATGGGGTCAAGCTGAGAATTTGGATTTCACCAACACTGACCTTCAATTTGTTTCTGGTACCAAACTCACTGAAATGGAATTGATGGATATTCATTGAATCCCTACTGTGTGGAAACAGGCCCTTCGGTTCATCCAGTTCACACCAGCCCTCCAAGGAGCATCCCATCCAGACCAACCCCTTTACCCTATCCCTGTAACCCTGCATTTCCCATGGCTAACCCACCTAGCCTGCACATCCCTGGACACTGTGAGCAATTTAGCATGGCCAATCCACTTAACCTACACATCTTTGGACTGTGGGAGGAACCAAAGGAAATGCACATACACATGGGGAGAAAGTACAAATCCCACACAGACATTCCAAGTCTGAAATTGAACAGACGTCCCTGGCGCTGTGAGGCTGCAGTACTAACCACTAACCACATTAGTTTCATACAAGTGCGGTCATCGAAGCAGGTTACCTAGCAGCCTAGGTATTCCTCCTTCCTGGCCCAGTTTGCGGACAGGTTTTTTGACAGAACGCAGGAGAAAGGAGAGGCTGTGCATCTCTGCATTTGTCTGTCCATTTCAGATACTCACACGAATACACAGGGACTCAACACAGAAAATATCTCTCACTCACACAGAGGATGGAATGTTCTTGGCTCATTTAGCAAGTTGAGAGGGAGAAACTAAATTGACAAAAATTCAGATTCCCGATGTCAGATTAAAATTTTGGTTTTAAGCTCTGAGAATCTTTTGAGACGGTCTAACTTATAATCAGGAACCACATTTTCATTCATTAGTATGCCATGAAAGCATTCATGGATGCAATTTTGTTGGACAAAAGGAAGAAAAATACACATACACAAATCTGACTATACAAGCCATTTACCTGATAGGGTAAGCTTCATCCTAGAAGCTCTGGTGAGAAGACACTTCTTCTGTAGCATTGGTCTTGAATAACTAAAGTGTCTCTTTGTTTAAATTGTAACAGTGTAGATGCAGATATAACAGATGCAGACTGCCCAGTTCACTCTGCTCTTGAAAAGTATCATACATAACTTGTCTTGCAAGGCGTAGTTGTTGTCTACCACTAACAGAGTAAGTGATGCCTAGTCATGAGAAGGGTCATTCGTAATAAGGTTGGAAGGCATTGTTGTTAAATATGTAAGGAATGCAAACTGTACAACGCTCCCAACCTGCCCGAACAAGGCAGGCACACTGGCCAATGACAGTAAACCTGACCAGGAATGGCATAGAGTAGAGTAGAGTAATACATGGAAACAGGCCCTTTAGCCCAAACTGGTCCATGCTGACCATGGTGCTCATTCAGCTAGTTCCAATTGCCCTCATTTGGTCCATATCCATCTAAACCCATCCCATCCATGTACCTATCCAAATGTCTTTTAAATGTTGCTGGGTTTTCTGCATCAATCACTTTCTCTGGCAGCCCATCCTATGTATGCAGCACTCTCTGCGTGAACAGGTTGCCCTCTGATCCTTCTTAAATCTTTCCACTCACCTTAAACCCACGAGCGATGCAAAATCAAAGGGTCTAAAAGCAAAAGGGTATCCACAGAAGAGGCTCAACAGAAAATCTACAAATAATGGTGGGAATGTATAAGAAGAGTTGAACTCAAAAGTTGTGGCTATTAGGGGAGTCAGAATTATCCTGAGTAATGCAGGTAGATAGCTGGAGAGTCATTGCGGTTGGCCCAAGGAGATAAAGATGAATGAGAATTGGATATTGAGAGTGGGGAAGAGATTAGGTCATAGAGATGTACAGCATGGAAACAGACCCTTCAGTCCAATCTGTCCATGCCGACCAGATATCCCAACCCAATCTAGTCCCACCTGCATGCACCTGGCCCATATCCCTCCAAACCCTTCCTATTCATATACCCATCCAAATGCCTTTTAAATGTTGTAATTGTACCAGCCTCCACCACATCCTCTGGCAGCTCATTCCATACATGTACTGCCCTGTGCGTGAAAACGTTGCCCCTTAGGTCTCTTTTATTTCTTTTCCCTCTCATCCTAAACTTATGCCCTCTAGTTCTGGACTCCCCAACCCCAGGGAAAAGACTTTGTCTATTTATCCTATCCATGCCCCTCATAATTTTGTAAACTTCTGTAAGGTCACCCCTCAGCCTCCGACGCTCCAGAGAAAACAGCCCCAGCCTGTTCAGCCTCTCCCTGTAGCTCAAATCCTCCAACTCTGGCAACATCCTTGTAAACGTTTTCTGAACCCTTTCAAGTTTCACAACATCTTTCCGATATGAAGGAGACCTGAAATGTATGCAATATTCCAACAGTGCCCTAACCAATGTCCAGTACAGCTGCAATATGACCTCCCAACTCCTGTATTCAGTACTCTGACCAATAAAAGAAAGCATACCAAATGCCTTCTTCACTATCCTATCTACCTGCGACTCCACTTTCAAGGAGCTATAAACCTGCATTCCATGGTCTCTTTGTTCAGCAACACTCCCTAGGACCTTACCATTAAATGTATAAGTCTTGCTAAGATTTGCTTTCCCAAAATGCAGCACCTTGCACTTATCTGAATTAAACTCCATCTGCCACTTCTCAACCCATTGGCCCATCTGGTCCAGATCCTGTTGTAATCTGAGGTAACCCTCTTCCCTGTCCACTACACCTCCAATTTTGGTGTCATCTGCAAACCTACTAACTGTCCCTCTTATGCTCGCATTCAAATCATTTATGTAAATGACAAAAAGTAGAGGACCCAGCACCGATCCTTGTGGCACTCCACTGGTCACAGGCCTCCAGTCTGAAAAACAACCCTCCACCACCACCCTCT
>NC_057743.1:31084264-31109441 GCF_004010195.1 Chiloscyllium plagiosum
TTCCCATTTTCCAGCCGTCCCTTTACCTGCGAACATCTGCCTCCAATCAGCTTTCAAAAGTTCTTGCCTAACACCGTCAAAATTGGCCTTACTCCAATTTAGAACTTCAACTTTTAGATCTGGTCTATCCTTTTCCATCACTATTTTAAAACGAATAGAATTATGGTCGCTGGCCCCAAAGTGCTCCCTCACTGACACCTCAGTCACCTGCCCTGCCTTATTTCCCAAGAGTAGGTCAAGTTTTGCACCTTCTATAGTAGGTACATCCACAGACTGAATCAGAAAATTGTCTTGTATACACATAACAAATTCCTCTCCATTTAAACCTTTAACACTATGTGGCAGTCCCAGTCTATGTTTGGAAAGTTAAAATCCCCTACCATAACCACCCTATTATTCTTCCAAATAACTGAGATCTCCTTACAAGTTTGTTTCTCTATTTCCCTCTAACTATTAGGGGATCTTTAATACAATTCCAATAAGGTGATCATCCTTTTCTTATTTCTCAGTTCCACCCAAATAACTTCCCTGGATATATTTCTGGGAATATCCTCCCTCAGCACAGCTGTAATGCTATCCCTTATCAAAAATGTCACTCCCCCTCCTCTCTTGCCTCCCTTTCTATCCTTCCTGTAGCATTTGTATCCTGGAACATTAAACTGCCAGTCCTGCCCATCCCTGAGCCATGTTTCTGTAATTGCTATGATATCCCAGGTCATGAGGTGTATCAGCGTCAAAAAGTGTGGTGCTGGAAAAGCACAGCAGGTCAGGCAGCATCCAAGGAGCAGGAGAATAGATGCTGTGGGCATAAGCTTTTCATCAGGAATAATGATGGGCTTATGGCCAAAATGTCAATTCTCCTGCTGCCTGACCTGCTGTGCTTTTCCAGTGCCACACCTATCGGCTCTGATCTCCCGCATCTGCCGTCCTCATATTCTCCTCATGAGGTGTGTCAGTGTGAGTAAAGCAGCAGGTGAATGAATAAAGAGCAGTGAAGAACACAGCCAAACAAAAACAGAAAATGCTGGAGAAACTCAGCAAGACTGGCAGCATCTGTGAGGAGAAAACAGAGTTAATGTTGCGAGTCCAGAGATCTGGCTCAAGCCTATCCTTGATAGATTGCCTGCCATAGTGATGGTCTCTGCGCTAATGAAGGGTCAGGAGGAACATTATGACAGTGCATCCTCAGAGGGCACTAATCCTTCCTTCCCTGAGGTGGTGCTAGTGGTATTGAAAGAGATGCAGCTGTGATATAGAGCTCTTCCTCTTTTTCTCCTGGATTGCAAAGTATGATCTGGAGGTAAAAGAGAAACAAATAGAAACATTTGTTATGTAATGAGATGTCACCCTAATTCCAGATGTTTTTAGGACATTGTTGTGTCATGTATAGCTGTGAGGACACGAAGGAAGAGGCTCCCTCACTTGGTGGGTTTATATATCCAATCTCCCCTTCAGCATAGACACACGCCCCGTGTTTTTCTGCCAGCTCTACTGCCTGAACCTTGAAGTGGGTGGGAATGTTGTGTTAAACATATACTTGCTGAAAATGTGTTGCTGGAAAAGCGCAGCAGGTCAGGCAGCATCCAAGGTGCAGGAGAATCGACGTTTCGGGCATGAGCCCTTCTTTATGCCCGAAACGTCGATTCTCCTGACACACATTTGTGCATATTCACACTTCCTTCTCCTGAAGAGAAAAAGAAACATTAAGAGCTATTAGCAGGAGTACTTGAGTGCTCTCCCTGCATTTATAGATAAAGATTGAGATGTCAACTCCCAGAGCTGTAAATGGTTCTGTTCCTGGTCAGAGGAATATGGTTTGAGGCGTCTGAGGAGTTAAGGGTTTGAATAAAGAGTGCTTCTGCTTCATCAAAGCATTAGAACATGTGAAAGACATGTTGTGAGGGAACTTTAAAATGATGGGTTTTTTTATTCATTCACAGGATGAGGTTGTTGCTGCATTCATTACCAATCGCTAATTACCCACAGGCAATTAAAAGTCAATCATATTGCTGTGGGTCTGGAGTTACATTTAGGCTAGACTAGCTAAGGATGGCAGTTTCCTTCCCAAAAGGACTTTGGTAAACCAGATCGGCTTTTCCCCGCAATAGCTATCGTCGGACTGTTATTTCCAGATTTTTATTGAATTCAAATTCCACTATTTGCCATGGCAAGATTCAAACCCAAGCCCCAGAATGTCACCTGAATTTACAGTTCTGCGAAAATACCACTACGGCATTGCCTCACCAATTAGCCTCCTTTACAGGTTGGGACATGTAAGAGACTTTTTTTCTCTTGGAATATAAACTACAAAGTGGAAAGTAGATTCTGAATTATAGTTCAAAACACCTGGAGAGATTTTCAACTCAAAAATCAAATGAGATTCTCTGGTGTACACTTTAGCTCCACAGGATTATATTACTTTTCGGACCAGTTGAGAAACACATGCAGCAGAGTTTGAAAAACTGCAGAACAACTGCTTTCTGATTGGCTCAGCTATCGTTTGTTATTGATCTGAGTGCCTACAAAGAGGAATAATCTCTGTCCCTTTTCTTCTCAATCACAGAAAGTCTGAATGAAGTGAAAGAGGTGGAACAATTACAAGCCAAGCAAGACATACAATAAAAGGGATTCAAGAGAAAGAATTCTAATTAGGAAAGGACTGAGGTCCAGCCAATTGGTTAGTGAATTGGAGATTGACTATTCCTCTGCAGACATCACTACATTAGATTAGATTACTTACAGTGTGGAAACAGGCCCTTCGGCCCAACAAGTCCACACCGACCTGCCGAAGCGTAATCCACCCAGACCCATTCTCCTACATTTACCCCTTCACCTAACACTACGGGCAATTTAGCATGGCCAATTCACCTAACCTGCACATTTTTGGATTGTGGGAGGAAACCGGAGCACCCGGAGGAAACCCACGCAAAGAGGGGAGAATGTGCAAACTCCACACAGTGAGGCGGGAAATGAACCCGGGTCTCTGGCGCTGCGAGGCAGCAGTGCTAACCACTGTGCCACTGTGCTGCCCACATCATTATTAACAATCCAAATAACTGTCGATGATACCTTCCACTTGTAATATTTGTATTGAGCCATCTTTTTTTTCTGTCTTGAACAAATATTTCATACAATTCTATAGGTTACCCTTCTGTAGGAAAGATGTTGTTAAACCTGTGAGGGGGCAGGTAAGATTTACAAGGATGTTGCCAGGACTGGAGGGTTTGAGCTCATTGGTACAGGCTAAATAGGCTGGGACTTTTCTCCCTGGAGCATCGGAGGCTGAGACATGGCCTTATTAGAGGTTTATAAAATCATGAGGGGCATGGATAGGGTGAATAGCCAAAGTCTTTTTCTGAGGATGGGGGAGTCCAAACTAGAGCGTATAGGTTTAAGGTGAGAGGGGAAAGATTTAAAAAGGAATCTGAGGAGCAACTTTTTCAATCCAAGGGTGGTGCATGTATGGAACAAGCTGTCAGAGGAAGTGGTAGAGGTGGGTACAAGTATAACATTTAAAAGGTGCCTGGATGGATATATGAATAGGGTGGGTTTAGAGGGATATGGGCCAAATGCTGGCAAATGGGACTTGACCCTATTGGGATGTCTGGTCAGTGTGGAAGAGTTGGACTGAAGAATCTGTTTCCGCGCTGTATGATTCTATGACTTTATGTGTGTTCCTATTAATGACAAAACCTGGTGTGAATTAATTGTGAATAATGGATAGCAATCTGGCACACAAGTAGATCATATTAACAAATTACTTTGGATGCTGTAAATCTGAAACAAATGCAGAGAATGCTGAAGAAACTCAGCAGATCGGACAGCATCTATGGAGAGAGAAACTGAGTTAACGTGTGGAGACTGGTATGACTCTTCTTCAGAACTGACTATCTTGGTGGTGACACATTTGAGATGGCTTGTGAAATATTGGGCTTTATTTATCAGTGCACTCTTCCCAATTGAGCCATGACAAGAGATTGGGGGTTCACCAGTAGATTGTTGAAACATGGCCAATGTAATATATGGTCATGATTCGGAGATGCCAGTGTACTGGGGTGTACAAAGTTAAAAATCACACAACACCAGGTTATAGTCCAACAGGTTTAATTGGAAGCACACTAGCTTTCGGAGCGACGCTCCTTCATCAGGTGATTGTGACAATCACCTGATGAAGGAGCATCGTTCCGAAAGCTAGTGTGCTTCCAATTAAACCTGTTGGACTATAACCTGGTGTTGTGTGATTTTTAAAGTAATATATGGTGTGGACAAAGGGTAATTGATAAAAGATGAAAGGATAGATACTAAGTTTTACATATTATAAAATGAGATGCCATTGATAGCAGCTAAAATCATCTGCAGTTGGAATAGATAGCCCTGACGGATTTTCAAGACTTAACAAAAACCAAGGTAATAGAATTGGTAAATAAATTAGGTGCAGAATCATCTGCTCAAGCTAAGAAGGCAGAGGAAATTGAAATATTGACAAAACATATAGAACTTATATTATATACTTCACAGGAACTGCTGGAGGGACCAGGTAAACCAAGTGGTGAGCCAATTACTGTTAAAGCAGCTTGAAAGTGAGAAAACATTTGAGGAATCTTGAGATAGAGGAAGAATAAACATTGTAATCGAAGAGGTGGGAGATGAAATTCTCATTGGCAAATCTGAACCTACTTTGGGAGGGAGCTACCACAGTTGGAATAGAACCTGTTATAAAGGCTTTTATAACTGATCACCAACATTGCTGAGCAACTTTCATTTGGTACTCTCTCACTCCAAGATGAAACTGAAATCTCATCACTGATTAAAACTGTAACTGATGAAGTATGAGTAGGCCAGATAAGGTTACAGTGAAAGGTGCAACAGAAGTTAACTTAAGCCACTAGAAAGCATGAGGAAATACTGTCAAGTACAACAATGAGTGGAAAGTTCTACAAAATAATTCTTTGACTGAACACTACATTAACAATGCCAAATGGGGATATTTCAATTGTCATTCAATTGACAGACAGTTTATTTAACAAGCTTTGTCTGATTTAACTTGTTGACAACTTCTCAGCCAATGATCAAGGGTGTCACTCATCATTACAGAACAAATTTCCAGGAAATTACTTGAAAGAGCGTGATCAAATGAAAACCGGAACTGTTGGCCAATCTGAGAAGTTGGAGATCACACAAGTAAAAATGTAGCCCAAGGTGCTGCCTCATTTCCCAGGAATGAAGAAGTAAGGAAAGCTTTAAATGATGTGGTTACAAACATTTTCAAAACCAATACTGCTCCAGCAGAAATGCTGAGAGAGTAAGAAGAAGCACAAGCATCAATGTGTCAGTAAGTAGAAGAAATAATATTCCCTTCTCCCATTGGAGAAGGTGCCATAAGGAAAATAGTTGCTCCTGCTGCTAGAATTGCCACCAGTGGCTGGAAGCACTGAAACATCTAAAGATTTGGCTGCTGCTGATGCTGCTGATATTGCATAGATTTCAGTAATTCCAGAAAAAATAAAAATCAGACAAATCCTTTATTCCTCCTTTCATTGTAGCTGAATGTGCAAATGCAGTCCTCAGCAGACTTTTCTGTCAACTTGTAAGATCGAATACAGGATGCTGCACCTCAGGCCTGGTTAACCCTTTCCTGTTTTCTTTTTGCCTTTTTTTTTCTTCTGATTCTATAACTGCATTCACAATGTTGACAAAAGCAGTGTTAATCTTACACAGACTCAAGTTCTGATAAACACAGATTTACAAACATCTTTTGTATTAATGGAAAATGCAATAACAAAACGCAGCAGATGATTTTGAAGAAGTCCTTCCTGTTGATGAAAAGGTACGAGTGGAGCTTAAAGTTTAAAGAGTCACCAGGTAGGCAGACTGGACTTTGTTGTTGGAAGTCCAATCTAATATGAAGTTGGTCAGTGTGTCGAGTCAAATTGAAGTATTTGAAAGGGACTACACACCTTGGTTGAAGAATCAATAACAGAACAAATCAAAGCAGATAAGAGAGGATTGAAGATTAGGGAGGTCATGGGAATACGTACCATCAGTTATCAGATGACGGGCAAGTTGAAATGGAAACACAAATAAGTGAAGAATAATTTGGGTGTAAATTGGTACATATGTTACCCTTAGAAAAACTTGTTGAGGAAAAACAGTTGGTGCAGGGCATGTTAATGGATTCTAATAAGCACACTATAAAAACGTGATCTTAACTTTTGATATGCGGACATTTTGGTAATAAAGGAGAGAAACGAGCTCAAATCTTCTGGTCCAGCATTAATCAGGCAGCTGTTATTGATTCTGATACCAGTAAATCCATTAATAATGTAACTGATAAGTCTGAGAACAATGTGGCTCAAGATCAGAAAGCTTCAAAGGACCCATGTGAAATCGAAGACCCAATAGCAGTTAAGGCAGCTGGAAAGCAGGTCATGCAGACTTGGAGGATCTTGTTGAAGATACCACTGAACAAGATAAAAAAAACTGGCTCCAACTGATGAAGTACATTTTACTGTTTCATTAGTTCCAAGTGAAGCTCTAACAGGCATGACCTAGGCTTCCTTTGATTCCTGCATAAAGTTCAGTGACATCATAACTTCAAATCAAACTGCACTAAGTTTTGCACCATACCATTTACAATGAAACCAAGTCACCAGGATTATTAGGATCAGTAATGACTGAAGATGTGTTTGATATACCCATATATTCTTGATATGCTCGAGAATTTGAAAATCAATTTGAACTGCTCTTTTGCACATCTGAAGCTTTTGGTGAATCTGAGGGAGCACAAGATTTAACAGACACCTATAAGAGTATAGAGAAAACGTTTTGATAAACAGAACAGAATTGCTCAACATACAATGTAAATGTGACATGTTAATGACATGTTTACCAGGTAATGGAATGCATGTAAAACAGTGTTTAATCTTCTTTACAGGTGAAGGCCTGTAAGGGGCTTTTTTTTTCCATTTGGACTAAAAACTGGAAATTGGAAGCTAGACACTGCCAAAGAGCTGAAAATATCTGAAGAGTTTTGCAACTTGAATACCAAGTGGTATGGTGCACAGTTTGTCATAGATTCATAGAATTCCTATAGTGCAGATAGAGGCCATTTGACCCATCAGATCTGCACTGGCCCTCTGAAGAGCATCACATCTAGACCAAGTGCCCCAACCTTACCCCATAACTCCACATTTCCCATGACCAATCCACCTGACCTGCACATCTTTGGACTGTGGGAGGAAACCCACAGAGACATGAGGAAAGTGCACAAACTCCACACAGAGAGTCATCCAAGGCTGAAATCGAACCAGAGACCCTGACTCCATGAGGCATCAGTGCTAACAGGGCCACCCTTTTTTTCAGCTGACCAGAGCTGAGCTGAATCTTGTTTTTCTGACTAAGTCTGAGTTGCAGTGAGGTTTTGGAGGGATTTCCTCAGTGAGGCCTAACAGGTTTCCAAGCGCCAATGCCCATTGTTGACCCTCAGTCTGTCATTGTCCAGTAGGGGAATATCACATAAAGACAAGCAATAGGAAAAATCTAAACATTGGTAATAGTGATTAAAAATCACCTGAATACTAATGGAGTAGAACCCCTTCCTTTTGATGAATGTTGCAGCATTGTGTAACTAGGAGTAATTAGGAGAGAGTGAGGACTGCAGATGCTGGCGCAGTCAGAATCAATAAAGTGTGGCACTGTGGAATGAGCTGGTGTGATCTTGCTGAGATGGTGTGGGTCACTGTCCAAGCATCTGTGGCTTCATGGAGTAGAACCCCTTCCTTTTGATGAATTTTGCAGCATTGTGTACAGCCCTCTCAGTAACTAGGAGACAGTGAGGACTGCAGATGCTGGAGTCAGAATCGATTAAGTGTGGCACTGAAAAAAGCACAGCACTGAAAAAAGCACAGCAGATCAGGTAGCATCTGGGGAGCAAGAGAGTCAATGTTTTAGACATAACTTCTTCAGGACTTCTGATGAAGGGCTTTGCCCAAAACGTCAATTCTCCTGCTCCTCAGATGCTGCCTGACCTGCTGCACTTTTTCCAGCAGCACACTTTATTGACAGCCCTCTCAGTAGGAGGAGCAGGAGAGTTAACATTTTGGGCATAACCCTTCATCAGGAGTCCTAATGAAGAGCTCACGCTTGAAACAATGACTCTCCTGTTCCTCAGCTGTTGCCTGACTGGCTGTGCTTTTCCAGTGCCATACCTTTTGACTGACAACAGCCCTCTCAGGACCACGTATGTACAGTCAATGCTACCCTAGACCTGAAGGATCCCAGCTGAATAATCCTACTACCCAGGGTGCTGCACTCACCTCGCCATGAGCAATGAAATGAGCTGGTGTGATCTTGCTGAGATGGCATGGGTCGCTGTCCAAGTATCTGTGGCTTCATAGAATCCCCACAGAGTGGGAACAGGCCATTTGGCCCAACAAGTCTACACCTACCCTCCAAAGAGTATCCCACCCCTACCCTGAATTTACCCCTGACTAATGCACCTAACCTACACATCCCTGAACACTATGGGCAATTTAGCATAGCTAATACACCTAACCTGCACATCTTTGGACTGTGGGAGGAAACTGGAGCACCCAGAGGAATCCCACGCAGACGTGGGGAGAATGTGCAAACTCCACACAGACATCACCCAAAGCTGGAATTGAACCTGGGTCCCTGGTGCTGTGAGGCAGCAGTGCTAACCACTGAGCCACCGTGCTGCTTCATGACAGATAGCTGTCACACAGGTCACCTGCTGCTTCCTGGGAGGAGTCAGCAGCAAAGAGGTTTACAGCAGCATTCAGCATCACAGCCACCCGAGGACAGGATGGCCTCCTTCAACCACAGGTCATCGAATCAGGATGAATTACCTTGCGACCTCCCGCCCATTCCAGGAGGAGCCCTGAACCAATGGCCCCTTCCTCCACAGTGGTGGGCTGTTGCTGCTGCCAATGGAGTTCATGGTGGTCCTGATCTGCCTTCACTTTCTTAGGTAGGTAGGCAGCCGCAGTGATCAACCTCCCACCAACCACAGTGCACAGGACTGGTGGAAATGGCCGACATGAGGTGAAGAAGGAGAAAAAGAGGTTATGAGATCTCAGAAAAGTCATCAGTAGTTTATCCTGCAAGCGAGGACTGAACACATAGTGAGTCATGCTTCTCCCTGAGAACGAGGGACATGCCTCCATCAATCAGCCACCTCGTGGAATGGGAAATAATTACTGGCCTTACCAGCAACATCCACAATCCGAAAATAACATTTTTTTGAAACATGTGGAGTTGATACTTCCCCCCTGTTGCAAATGTTAGCTTTATGCCGTTAAAATGAATGAAAAACGAACCGGATTGTGGTGGGAATTGCAGCTCACATGAGTTGAGGAATACTCAAGTGTATTGCTGCGTTAACCAACTATTAAATTTGAAGTTAACAAGGGGACATACAAGATGAGATGATAATTTTAATTTTTGTCCACCACCGCCACCCCCCCCCCCCCAATGACTTCCACTGCTGCCCTGAATATCTCCAACGGCTACATTCACCTATACACCCAGATCGCGAGTATCTGCTAATTATTTGAGTGTAGATCATCCTGCTGTCTCCAACTATCAACACACAACTTTCCCAAACAGTGGTGCTCAGCATTTGATTCCCTGCTGGATTTCATGCTCAACAGCTCCTTAATAGCTCATGGTTTCTGAGGTCATTCATGGCACTACATCTGACATCAGTAATGTCACCACAGGCTGAGTAAAGGCTGGTACCCACTAAGTGTATCATAGTCACATGAATATCCAAGATTGGCAATATGAGACCAGTCAGCCTTTTATATTCCCTTACCCTCTCCCCAAATCCGGGGGAGTTTAAAAGAATAGATAAAAACCAAATGCCATTTAGAAAGAAAAGAGACTTGTATTTATATACATTTCCATGACTTGAGGATATCTCAAAGTGCGTGCAGCCAATGAACTAATTTTGAAATACTATTGCAGGACATGCAGCAGCCAGAAAGATTCAACAATCAGCAATGAGAGAAATGATCAGAAAATGTTTTTGCATTTGTCAAGAGATAAATATTGGTCAGACATGGAACGGTTCTTTTGCTTTCCTTTCAAATTGTGATGTGCAATCTTTCACATCCACCTGAGAGGGAGGACCAGCCTCAGACTAATGTCACAGATGAAACGCAACAGCTCCAGCAATTATGATGCTTCCTCGATACTACACTGGAGTCAACCTCGATTTTGTGTTCCACTCGATTGAGTGGAACGTGAACCTCATACGATTTGACCAACAGTTGAAAATGCTATTTAAAGATCTAAAAAAAAATCCTCATTGACTTCTTTAGGAATTTGAAACATGTCTGAAGACAACTCTGATCTTGCTGCTATACACTGCACTCACTCTCTTAGTCAATGTGCTTAAGTGAATTATTATCTGTTGCATTGAGTGAACAACCATGGGCCTTTCGTACAAGCTAGACTGTAAGATCACAAAAGGATCACATTTTATCTGCTTCTCAGCTCGGGACCAGGTGATGTATTATTGTATAAAATTAATTTACAAGATAAAACAAAATCTCATCACTGATGCATTGAAATTCTAAGAATTATACAAAACTCTGAGTTCTTAAACATCACTTCAGCACTTTAGCTTCAGCTAATCAAATCTATTACCAACACAATACTAATGGTCCACATGGGAAGGCCGAGGAAATCAGAACTGAACTCAGGATTACCAGGCATTTGGCAGCCAAACAAAAATAAAATGCATATAAAAGCTTTGCTGTTCCAAAGGAATTGCAACTAGAGAGTGCTGTCAACAGCTCTACTTTTGAACTGAAACACCTAATTTAGGCAAATGTTTCAGTGCAGAACAGAGACTTTTCCACATAGCTGTGAGTGCTGTCTTCTGGGTAAGGTACTAAACCAAGGCCATGTCAGTTGTAGATAGGTATGAAGATCACAAGCACTATGCAAAGAGTATGGAGTTCTCCCAGCATCCAGTTCAAGTCTCTCATTTTAACTGATGCTGCCTTAAACACTTGATTTGATTGCTCATCCCATTCTTGAGTACAACATGCTTGTTTGCTAACATGATGAAAATCATTCCTCTTCAAAGTAATTCATTATACATAGAGGTTTTAAATTGCTCCTGAGAGACAAGCAAATTTTGTTTCCCCTTTCCTGATTAATTTACTTCACTATGAACTGGAAGTTTAAGGAAATAGTTAATTCTATCGCTGTCAATTTTCACTGTTTACGTTTCTCATGGTGACTCCTTCACTCATCTCTCTTCAATGAGACCTGGCCATTTCTTCATACCCCAATCAAATGACCCATTCTACAGATAAACTGTGTACTGACGTGAGGAGAAATTTCTTCATCCAGAGCATGATGAGCCTGTGGAATTCTCTGCCACTGAAAGCTGTTGTGGCCAAAATATTGCACTTTTTCAAGGAGTTAGATAAAATCCTTCAGGCTAAAGGGATAAAGGGTCTAGGGAGAATGGAGGAGCAGTTACTGAGTTAGATAATCAGCCATGATCATACTGAATGGTAGAACAGGCTCAAAGGGTTGAATGGCCTACTCCTATTCCTGTTTCCTATCAGTAGGCTATTGAACCACAAGGAACAGCACACTCAAGCCTGATTTTGTCCTCCAACATGTGGATGCACGCTATCGAACAGGAATTGGTGGATAGCTTTCAGAAGCAGCAAAGCATCATTTTTTTCTGTCTTTTCCCATGTCCTACCCCCTCCCTTCCTGTTTCATTGTTGAGGAATTGTTGAGGTCAATTTTAACACCCCTGCAGACACACCAGAAAACTGCAATCGGAAAATTCAGCTCCAATGAGACATTGTACCTCTCAACCTTATGCTGGCTCAGCAGAACATCAGGTTGGGTACATTGCCCAATATGCCACTGGGAGCACTAGGAGCCGTCACCTTTTAAACAAAAGTACACTGAGCAAGATGCATTATTGCTTTTAAAACAAAACTGAATGAAGCACCTTGACAGCAAAGGTAAACATGAAACCGCTGCAAGAGAAGATACATGCACAAGAAATTATAATATTTATTCCCCCCAGATCCTTGCTGCACCTTAACCAATTTGCAGCTAAATAATTTTTAACATTCTTTTTCATTTGCCTTGCTGTCCCCTCCCTGCAATAGGCAGCCTGGGAAAATATTACTGTAATATATGAGCTCATAAAATAGTAAGCATTATTTTTCTAGCGTGCATCTGTATTCATGAACCACCCCTCCCCCGGCTATCCATCTTTTTTATAGTGTGGCTGGAGAAAGAAAATCTGCACTCGTCTAATGGAGTTTAGTTTATAAACCACCGAGTGAGTGAATTATGAAATGATCTAACTTTCTGAAGAGGAGACTAATCTCATCCAGTTCCCAAGTTGGACGATAACATCATACATGTGGATATGTAAGCCTTACCTGGGTTTTTGTGAAGATTCATTTCATTTTAAGTGCAAAAACCATTCAGAACTAGATCAATGTTTAAGGCAATGATTAAATTTATGACTTCTCTTGTTAGTCTGAAATAAAATTTGCTTTATTTAGTAGTTGCAATATGTTTTCTTCTCGGTCAAGAGATGTGGTGTTGTAGTGAAGTTTGATGTTGTAAGTGTGCAAACTGAAAATATGTTTCGATTCATGTCAATGAGAGGCAGTGCATCATGAGAAATAGGATTAGATTAGATTCCCTACAGTGCGGAAACAGGCCCTTCAGCCCACCAAGTCCACACCGACCCTCTGAAGTGTAACCCACCCAGACCCATTCCCTCATTTTAACCCTGACTAATGCACCTAACACCATAGACAATTTAGCATAGTCAATTCACTTGACCAGCACATCTTTGGACTGTGAGAGGAAACCTAAGAAAATCCATGTATACACAGGAAGAATGTGCAACGTCCACACACACACACAGTTACCCAAGGCGGGAATCGAACCCAGGTTCCTGGTGCTGTGAGACAGCAGTGCTAACCACTGAGCCACCATGACCCCTTAATAAGAGTGGGATGAGAATGGCTTTTTGATAAGAACAAAGGTCATTATGCAGGAGCGGGAAGAGAGGTAATTGCAGGTAATTCTTTAGTTACAATTGTGCAGATAACAATGGACTGGACAGATACAGATCCACTCATCTGCAAAATGGGTGGAGAGGCATCAGAGAGGAATGATGTGGTTAATTGCCCAGAGGCTGCGGAGAGGTTAAAAAGGACAAGGAAACATGGTTTACCTTTATCACAGTCACAAGGGTCTTTAGGTCCTTTGACATATGCAGAGACCTGATTGACATTGCATGAAAGAAAAACATGGATTTGAGAACTGACAGCATGTTCAAGGACGTTGAAGAGGAAAAGATGAGAGTATTTGTGGTTTAGATTACCAGTAGCTTGCAAGGATAGTGAAGGAGATAAGCAGTATTCAAGGAGGGAGAAATGCTAACAATATCAGCCAAAACAGGAAGAAGGAATTAAGTTGGGAAGTCAGCAGTTTTGAGAATGGGATCGAGGAAGCAGGAGGTGAGTCTCATGAACAAGTTGAATTTTGCGAACATGAGGTGAGCTTGGAAAGAAATGAAAGAAAGATCTGAATTTGGAGCTCGGTCAAGAGTGAGCTTTAGATAACAATGAAAGAAAGGGAAGTGACTAGAGTAGGTGACTAGATTATTTCAATCTTAGAGTCAAAAAAAGCTTTTTGTACATTTGTACACATGAGCTTTTTGTGCACTATTGGAAGTGAAACTGGAGGAGATGGAAAAGAAGGGGTGAAGTCAATGGCTTATTGATGAAAAATGAGGCCTGGAGTTATTACTGTATATCACGAAATAGTAAGCAGTTTTGGCAACAAAGATGAGAAACAAATAGTGCCCTATCTGATCCAGCCAGAGCGAGCAATGAATAACCATATCTGCTTAATCCATTCAAGCCTGTATTTTATGGTATTAAGGGAATAGAGTTGAAGGGATATGAACTAATGAAATAGGAACTGAAGAAGGCCATTCCACCCCTCTAGTTTGCTTCGCCATTCAATAAGATCATGCCTGATTCACACTATACATTCCCCTAAACTTTCATGCTCCTGCCTAACAACAATCTATCTACTTTGTCTTAAAAATATTCAACAATCCTGCCCCCTGCTGCCTTCTGAGTCAGAGTTCCAAAGCCACACAATTAGATTAGATTACTTACAGTGTGGAAACAGGCCCTTCGGCCCAACAAGTCCACACCGACAATCTATCTACTTTGTCTTAAAAATATTCAACAATCCTGCCCCCTGCTGCCTTCTGAGTCAGAGTACCAAAGCCACACAATTCTCCGAGAGACCTTTGTTCTCCTTCTCTGTGTCCTAAATGAGCTACTCCTCATCTTAAACCAGTGCCTCTTAGCTCCAGACTCATCCACAAGAGGAAACATCTATTCACCTTGTCAAGATCATTCAGAATCGTGTACACTTCAGTTAGGTCAAGTACCATAGTAGGGCAATGGTCAGGGTGAGGGAGAGCAATAGTTTTGTGGAGACTCAAGTATTGTTGCAACTGAGTTTTTTTCAGGGTGCATGGAGAAGTAAGTAGGATTGGACATGCAAGAAATGGCTGTCAAATGACAGATATAAAATGGCCTTCTCTGTGATTGAATGCTTGTCACCTTTCATAAATATGATCCCAACTTCATGTATAAGTTTGTACTTGGGAGAGTTCAATAAAAGAGTCTCCCTTAACATTTCAAGAGCTGTCATTAGTGCGTGAAGGTTCTTGTGATGGTCATTATGCTAACATTATTTCTGCAAAGATTCCATTCAAACACGAGTTTCCTTTAACAGAGTAATATTCTTTTATCCTGGTTCTTGGACACGGCAGAAGACACACCATTAATTCACTACATACATATATACTTATATAAAGCACAATGTGTTTTATTCCATCTGAGCCTGCTGATGGATTAGACAGCGTTTGAAAGCACAGAAGTTCACTTGCTTGCAAGTTTGAAGCAATAATTTGCTGTTATATAAAGCCTGAGTATGCAAAGTGATATTTACATAGCTAAAATTCTAGAGGCTAAATCAAGGGAAAATTCTGTAAATACTATGAGAGAGTCAGTGCAAGTGACTGAAAGAAAAGACTGAAGGTTTGAGGTGGTTAATCCTTTGTCAGATTTGGGATTAAACAAATCATTTTAAGAAGTGGAACAAAATGAAGGAAAGAAATAAGAACGTCAAAAAGAAGTCAAATATTGGGAATACTGCCTTCCATTTCAGGAAGCTGGTCGTGAATGGAGTAACTGCTTTTAAGCTCTAATAGCCGAGGCCAGTTTTGGATCACAATGCTGCTGTATCTGTCATGGCACCTAGCTTCCTGGAAGTGGCCAATTTAGAAATGTTCTGTTGCTTTTTTGTTGCTTTCTCCTTTCTTTGTCAGTTTCTGAGCCCTTTATTATATTGTAATATAAACAGATAACAAATCAATCTCTGGGCTAAAGTTAGGCGATGAAGTTATACTGAACAACATTGGCATGTCACATTTCAATTGATCCCCAATATGATGATGTCTGAGATCTTTATTCCGTCAGGTCACATGTTTTGATACAAAGATGATACCCTGGTAAACTGACATTCTTACTGAGCTAGAACATATAATCCCTTTATTTCCAAAAAAAAGAATTATCCCAGGTAGGTGAATGATAATAGGAGAAAGTGAGGATTGCAAATGCTGGAGATCAGAGTTGAGGGTGTGGTGCTATGCTTATCCAGCACCACACTCTCGACTCTGATCTCCAGCATCTGCCGTCCTCACTTTCTCCTGCCTACTTTGTGGTTGCTTATGTCTTCAAATGGTTTGCCAGTGCAATTGTCTGACATTACCCAATCCAGTCGAAAAGATTGAAAATAATGTACATCATGTCAACAATGTAAGCACTTGTTATGTTGCACTGAACATTGGAAAATGTAGAGAAATAATCCACCACAAGGATGTAATCTTTTCCATGCACTGTGAACAGGTCTGTTGGTACTTTGGTCCAAGGAGTGGAACATCTTGTCAATGTAGAGGTTGTCTCTGCTGTTGAGGTTGATATATTCAGCACACCCACACATTCATGAGTCATTGTACATCCTGATTCCATCCTGGTCAGTACACAGACTCATATGCTAGCTGTGTGGTTTGCTTGATTCCCTCCTGGTCTAAGGTGGACATGACAACTTGGCACAATGTTTTTGGTGGTTTGGTTTGGTAGTCTTTGAAAATTATTTGTTGTGATGTAGTAAATTTATCTCAGTATTGTCAAAATGAATGATTCCTCACATATGCTTCTTTAATACAGCCAGACCGACAACGAATAATGGCCTTTTGTAACTCTTGTAGAGGTTCAGCTTGGCAGTTTCTGATTACAATTGTTCACACTGGCTCTGGCCAAAATGTAACAGACCAACATTAAGAACCTCATCAACTTTGTTTTCCACAGCATCAAAATGTAGATTAAAAGTATTATCTTGACTTTTGTATGAATTGGTTCATCTGCTCAGCATGTACAACAAAATCATCTTAGTACTTGATTTATATCTGACTTCAAAGTCATATCCTTGGAGATCATTGCCTGTTTCAGTTGCCTCACAGGTTGTCAGTTTCGCTGTATTAGATGCAGTTTGAACCTCATCAATTGTGTCTATATTGAACTCGGTGCATACTGTGCATAAGAGCTCTTTTCTATCATTTGATTTGTAAAATAGAACTGCTTATATTGTTTGAGTCGCTGTACTTTAGTAAAGGTGACACTGCGTATCCAGTTCATAATTGAGTGTTTGCCTTTCAATTTGTGCATTGTTTGTATATTTCTTTAACTAGTTTTGCTTCTCTCTCCTTTTATTTTTCATTTTTTTTGCTCCGGTTTCCCTCTATTTTTCTTGTTGCTGCTCCTAAACTGGGCCTTGGTCTCTTTAAGAGGGATGCTATAAGAACTGTAAGTTTGTTATTTAAAAGTTCCAGACCGGTGGTCCCAGGTTTCTGCCTGTAAGCGTTCATACCAAATAAGAAGTGAGTCATATTACATGGGCATCTTTTTTTGCCTTTTGATACAAATTTGAAAAAAAATGTCAGAACCAACCAGACCGAGATAATCCCAGTGGGTGTGAAAATCTGCTCTTCTATATTTTGTGGCTGTATTTGCTTTTGGTAAAGCTTTTTAGATATACTGTCAGGATCATTTAATTGCTGCATACCAGCAGGTTCCTTTAGAATTGCACTTGCACTTTATATTGCCTCTCAGCATTCTTCTTACCACCTCTCTGCATGAAATTACATCTGCCAAATGTCTGTCCATTTCACCAGTCTATATCGTCCTGACGTTTAACATGACCCTCCTCACAGTTCACAATATTTCCAAGTTCTGTGTCATCTGCAAATTTTCAAATTGCATCGTGTACACACAAATCTAGGTCACTAGCATATATGAATACAAATCCTCATGAACCCCATTAGTTGGGACAGCATGTTGCGATTATGCAGGATGCCAATGAGCCATCTTTGGAGTGGTGTATAATTATGGTAACTCTGCTACAGGAAAGATATTGTTAAGTTGGAGAGGGTGCAGAAAAGATTTACAAGGATGTTAACTGGACTGGAGTATTGAGTTATAGGGACAGGCTGGATAGGCTGGGACTCTTTTTACTGCAGCCAAAGAGATTGAGGGGTGACCTTATGGAGGTTTATAAAATTATGAGGGCATACGTAAGGTGAAAAGCAAAAGCCTTTTTCCCAGGGTCGGGGAGCTCAAAACGAGAGGGCATAATTTTAAGATGCAAGAAGGAAGATTTAAAAGAGAACTGAGGGGCAACTTTTTTCACACAGAAGGTGGTTAATAGGGGGAATATACTGCCAGGGGAAGCGATAGATGCATGTAGAGTTATAACATTTAAAAGACATTTGGATAGGTACATGAATAGGAAAGGTTTAGAGGGTTATGGACCAAACTCAGGCAAATGAGACTAGTTTAAAATCACACAACACCAGGTTATAGCCCAACAGGTTTAATTGGAAGCACTAGCTTTCGGAGCGCTGCTCCTTCATCAGGTGGTTGTGGAGGACACAATTGTAAGGGACAACCTCCACAACCTTGATCCTCCACAACCACCTGATGAAGGAGCGACGCTCCGAAAGCTAGTGCTTCTAATTAAAGCTGTTGGACTATAACCTGGTGTTGTGTGATTTTTAACTTTGTACACCCAAGCCCAACACCAGCATTTCCAAATCGAGACTACATTAGCTTTGGAAACTTGGTTGACATGGACGAGTTGGACTACAAGGTCTGTTTCAGTGTTGTTTGGCTGTGTGACTCTATGATTCTATCCTCTCGTCGACTGATAAAAGCATTCATGACTATTCAATGTTTCCTGTCAATCAGGCATTTTTAGGTCCATGTTGCTACTGTCCTTTTTATTCCATAACCCTCATTTTTCTGTCAAGTCTGTTTAGTGACATTTCATAATAAGCCTTTTGGAAGTTCACTTACACTGCATTAACTGCATTACCTTCATCATGCTCTCTGTTACATCATAAAAAGTCTCAGGCAAATTAGTTGAATACACTTTGCCCTTAACAAACAAATATTGACCTTTCCTTAATTAGTCCACATTAATAGCTGACTATTAATTTTGACCTGAGTCATCATTTCTATAAACCTGATCACCGCCAATGTTAAACTGATGACCTGCAGCTGCTGGTTCATCATTATTCCATTTTTGAACCACGATTAACATTTAAAATTCGCCAGCCCTCTGGCACTACTCTCACATGGAAGAAGAATTGGAAAATTGTTAATGGTGGCTTCACTGGATTATTGGACAATATGATTACTCATCAGTAGCAACCAATCCTTTTTCTCAAACCATTAATAGTTCATGAGTATCTATTAATGTCAGAGTTGATTGTCTATCTCTAATTGCTCTTGAGAAGGTGGCATTAAGCTGTCTTCTGGAACCACTTCAGTCTATGAAGTGTAGGTACACCTTTATGATTCCAGCTGATATTACAATTGGATGAGTCAAAACCCAGAATTAAAACCAGTTTGCTTGAACTTTTTAAACATTTTGGTTATCATGTTGGTCAGTCTATGAAATATAATCATACATGGTTCCAGAGTTTGTTACATAAAAGGACAAATACATAAACAAATTTAACTAAATAAATATTAATGCTAGAAAGATATTATATAAAAAGAAACAAAATAAAGTTTCATCATATTTTTTAATTGAAATAACTCCACAAAGGCTGGTATCCCGTCACCCTTTATTTAAGCGTCCTTAGTATGTGTCATGGACCCAGCAAGCACAGAGCTGCTCCTAGAGTGAGGAGAACCCCTGAGTCTCCTGTTCTTTTTTATTATTACCCCCACACTACCACCTAACTGCGGTAGTGCTTATTTTTCCCCAGCAGCCATGTGTGTGTGCAGATGTCAGACACAGTGAAAGACACAAGATGTACAAATCTTTATTCAATTTCCACCACCAGAAGAAAAGAAACACCCAAGTGGCCAATGACAAGCAATGCCCTTCACATCAAAGGGCAATGTTGTGTGATCAAACAATGAAGGGGAGGGCAGGGATTAAATCAAAATAGAGTTGGACGGGGAAATAATACACTCCACTCCCTGCGGTGCCCAGAGTCTCCTGTTTTTTTTTCTCTTTTCCTTTTTCCCCAGCACCCATGGTGTGTGTGTATATGCAGGTGTGAGACACAGTGAAAGACACAAAGTGCACGAATATTTATTCAATTTCCACCACCAGGAAGGAAAACACCCAAGTGGCCAGTGACAAACACTGCCCTTCACATAAAAGGACAATGCTGTGTGATCAAAACAGTGAAGGGGAGGGTAGGGATTAAATAAAAATAGAGTTGGACGGGGAAATAATACACTCCACTCCCTGCGGTGCCCAGAGTCTCCTGCTTATATCTGTCAGCCAGTGCTCCCTGATTGGACCACGTTAACAGCCTCATTAAGGGAACTCATTCTATGCGGTCCACTTGACTGACCTTGTTCCAATCACTCCACTAACACTATCTGTTACAGAGACATCAATCCGAAAACAACTAGCCCTCTATATCAAATCTTTAACTTCAACTGAACTGATTCTCTCCAGTTCCTATTTTATGAAAAAGTGGTGTCTTCTTACATGAATGCTCACAAAGCTGAAAGATTAAACTTTCTCAAGTTTAATACCCTGAATATTTCGAATCAAGCCTTCTTGGTTTGGAAATTGCACAACCTTTTGACAGAGACTCCACAAAGTACTATACTCACTCAGTGCAAATCTCACATCTTTTATTATAACACCACCATGTTGTTAGGAAGGGAATTCTCGGATGTAACCTAATGACACTGAAGGAACACTGATGAAGTTCCATTTCATGGTCGTTATTTGACTTGGAAGGGAACTTGCAATCAGTGATCTTCCCTTCTGGGGTGGTCAAGAGATCAGAATTTGATGAGTCATGGAGACAATTGAAGACAAGGATGAGAACTTTAAGATCAAGACGTTTGTTCGGGAACTAATGCACATTATCAAACACAAGAGTGCCTAGGTAAACAAAACATGGTGCATGCTAAGGCAAGCAACAGAGTTTTGGCTGACCTCACATTTACTGCAGTGGAATTTGGGATTCCTGTCAGGAGTGTGCTGGAGTAATAATGCAAGAAATATGACAATAGATTTACTCACAACAAGTTACCACAGACCGCTATTAGGTGAAAATTACCAGTTAATTTGCGTTAGTGAGATTGTTTGAGGTTTAAATATTGTCCAGAAAATGGGGGAAGCTGTCCTGCTTGTCTTAGAATAGTGTCCTCGAATTTCTACACCTGAGATAACAAACCAAGGAACTTTAATTTATGTCTCCTCCAAAAGGTGACACCTTCAGCTTCACTGGATTTTCTAGCTCAATCTATATATGACTCTGAAGTGGATCACAAACCTAAAATGTCCTGATTCACAGCTAAAATTGCTAATACCACTGAACCATGGCTGACGTCTCAATAGTAGATAAACGTGTTCTGGCCACACTTATTGTCAGCACATATGTCGGCCCTGTAGTTGATGGCAAATTACACTGTGAGATTTGGGTAGATAAACATTAATCCATATATCTGAAATTATACTATTATTTTTTGAGGAGTCATTAAACTGCTGAATGCTTCTCCAAACACAGCAAATAAGTAGATTTCAAGTTGTGTTAGTATCTCATAATATAATTTCTGAGTTATTTAACTTAGTTATAGTTGGATTTGGTTAATTGGAACATTGAAGGGACTGTAGTCCAGTCTCACTTCTAACTATAAATGAGGCTTTGTACACAGCCATGTTTACACAGAATGATATTTCTACTCTTTTGAAAAGTAATTATTGCTTGTGCTACATGGCTAGATTTGCTCCATACACATTTAATAACTTAATCATGAATTTTAACTCCCCTAACCTGAACTGGCTCCTTATATCCATGTCTTCAATTTAAAATCCCCATACTTACATTTAAATCACTTCACAGCCTTACCCCTTTTAAACTATATGAATTTGTACAATTCCCTCAAATTCTGCTTTCATCTAACTCCTGTATCATGTGCATCCTTTGTTGGTACGTTCCATAATTGTTATGATGATAGATTAGGACCCCAAAGTATTTATAGACATTTTTATTTTTAATTTCAAAGTGTGTTCTTTTTTAAAACTAAACTGTGTAAGTAAATTCCATGGAAGACTGGCAAAGTCCTGTGTGAAGCTGACAATCTCCCTCTCAACAGAAAGTTGCCTCTTGCCGACATGCATATTGCTGAAGGCGATAAGAGACAAAAGCTGTAAAAGGCAAAGTCATGATGTTCCTGCTTTCTCATTATAGAGCGATGTCTGATGGGGAGTTCAACCTGAGGATCACCACACCTTAAGCAAGAAGTGAGGTGCAGAAGGCAGTGAAGGAACAGGGACAAAGTTCCATTTCAAGCTGGTTATTTGACTTGGAACAGAACTTGCAAGTGGTTTCTTTCCTGCCTGGTATGGTCAAGAGGCTAGAATTTGATGAGCCATAGAGACAATTGAAGACATGGATGAGAAGTCACTCTTCCTAGCGACTTCAGGAATTGAATTGCCCATTGTTGGCATCCCTCTGCATTGCAAACCTACCGTCCAGCCAACTGAGCTAACCAATGCCCCCGTACAAAAACTGTAATTTAAAACTGACTGCAACACTCGTCTCTGTGTGTTATTGGGTGAATGTCCTAGGGGGGGGACTGTGTAGGCTACAGTTTTGGGAACAGGCATTTTAAAAACCCTTGCACTTCAGACAAACAGAGCAGAAAAAAGAAATATCTTATTCAGTTACATTTGAAAGAAATCAGAACAACACTATTCCCCCAATGTGAAAAATCAGCAATCTCAGAATCAACTGCTGACCTGCTAACATTAACAGTACTGTTGCCAACCAATAATGGCCGCAGCATCAAATTATCTACTTCCCATAAACAATTCAGAGCATGATTTGTATATTTTATTTTTACTATTTTTGTGGACTGACCACACTCTGTGTTTCATTCCTATTTCTTCTTGTGTTTGGTAAATAATAAAGTCACTGTTCTTGTTGATTCAAGAAAGCCTGTTAAGTTTCACTCCTACTTAAATATTAGTTCATTGTGGTTTTGGAGAAAAGCATTCACAAGGCCTTTTCTAATCATCATTGCTGTGACCAAGTGAGGAGATAGCTGAACAACCAAAGTGTAGCCAGTTCATCCTTTCGAACTCATGAGCTGTAACAATTGGCAAACCTTGCCGAAGGTGTAGTTCCAACACTTTTCAGAGACTCTTCCCATCCTAAGCATTACCAACTCTCCAACATTCTCTCTCCTTTAAGGAGCTAATTAAAATTCATATTTTTGAACAAGCAATTGCATAATTTAACATGGCCTTTTAGGGCAGTGATCATTTTATACAGTCACAGAGATGTATAGCACGGAAACAGACCCTTTGGTCCAACTTGTCCATGCCGACCAGATATCCCAACCCATTCTAGTCCCACCTGCCAGCACCCGGCCCATATCCGTCTAAACCCTTCCTATTCATATACCCATCCAAATGCCTTTTAAATGTTACAATTGTACTAGCCTTCACCACTTCCTCTGGCAGCTCATTCCATACACATACCACCCTCTGTGTGAAAAGGTTGCCCCTTTGGTCTCTTTTATATCTTTCCCCTCTCACCCTAAACCTATGCCCTCTAGTTCTGGACTCCCCGATCCCAGGGAAAAGACTTTGTCTATTTATCCTATTCATGCGTCTCATGATTTTGTAAACCTCTATAAGGTCACCCCTCAGCCTCCGATGCTCCAGGGAAGACAGCCCCAGCCTGTTCAGCCTCTCCGTATAGCTCAAATCCTCCAACCCTGGCAACATGTTTGTAAATCTTTTCTGAACACTTTCGAGTTTCACAACATCTTTCCGATAGGAAGGAGACCAAAATTACACGCAATATTCCAACAGTGGCCTAACCAATGTCCTGTACAGCCACAACATGACCTCCCAACTCCTATACTCAATACTCTAACCAACAAAGCAAAGCATACCAAATGCCTTCTTCACTATCCTATCTACCTGCAACTCCACTTTCAAGGAGCTGTGAACCTGCACTCCAAGATCTCTTTGTCCAGCAACACTCTGTAGGACCTTACCTGCTCAGATTTGCTTTCCCAAAATGCTGGACCTCACATTTATCTGAATTAAACTCCATCTGCCACTTCTCAGCCCATTGGTCGATCTGATCGAGGTCCCTTTGTAATCTTTGCTGCCCACTACACCTCCAATTTTGGTGTCATCAGCAAACTTACTAACTATACCTCTTATGCTCACATCCAAATCATTTTTTTAAAAGATGAAAAGTAGTGGACCCAGCACCGATCCTTGTAGCACTCCACTGGTCACAGGCCTCCAGTATGAAAAACAACCCTCCATCACCACCCTCTGTCTTCTACCTGTCAGCCAGTCTATATCCAAATGGCTAGTTCTCCCTGTATTCCATGAGATCTAACCTTGTTAATCAGTCTCCCATGGGGAACCTTGTCGAATGCCTTACTGAAGTCCATATAAATCACATCTACTGCTCTGCCCTCAACAATCCTCTTTGTTACTTCTTCAAAAATCTCAATCAAGTTTGTGAGACATGATTTCCCATGCACAAAGCCATGTTGACTATCCCTAATCAGTCCTTGCCTTTCCAAATACATGTACACCCTGTTCCTCAGGATTCCCTCCAACAACATGCCCACCATCGATATCAGGCTCACCGGTCTATAATTCTCTGGCCTGTCCTTACCACCTTTCTTAAAGAGTGGCACCACATTAGCCAACCTCTAATCTTCCGGCACCTCACCTGTGACTATCAGTGATACAAATATTTCAGCAAGAGGCCCAGCAATCACTTCCCTAGCTTCCCACAGAGTTCTAGGGTACACCTGATCAGGTCTTAGGGATTTATCCACCTTATTGCGTTTCAAGACATCTAGCACTTCCTCCACTGTAATATGGACATTTTTCAAGATGATACCATCTATTTCCCTACATTCTATATCTTCCACGTCCTTTTCCACAGTAAATACTGATGCAAAATACTTGTTTAGTATCTCCCCATTTTCTGCGGCTCCACACAAAGGCACTTTTGTCCTTAATGTAGTTATAAAAATCCTTTGGATTCTCCTTAACTCTATTTGCCAAAGCTATCTCATGCCCCCTTTTTGTCCTTCTGATTTCCCTCTTAAGTATACTCTTCTAAGGATTCACTCGATCTATCCTGTCTAAACCTAAAATATGCTTCCTTCTTTTTCTCAAACAAACCCTCAATTTCTTTAGTCATTCAGCATTCCCTATACCTACCAGTCTTCCCTTTCACCCTAACAGGAATATACTCTCTCTGGACTCTCGTTATCTCATTTCTGAAGGTTTCCCATTTTCCAGCCATCCCTTTATCTGTGGTCATTTGCCCCCAATCAGTTTTCTTGCCTAATACCATCAATGTTGGCCTTTCTCGAATTTAGAACTTCAACTTTTAGATCTGGTCTATCCTTTTCCATCACTATTTTAAAACTAATAGAATTATGGTCGCTGGCCCCAAAGTGCTCCCCCACTGACACCT
>NC_057743.1:31110269-31117876 GCF_004010195.1 Chiloscyllium plagiosum
TACTAGTCTAAATCCTCCTGAGCAGCTCTAGCAAATCTCCCTGCCAGTATATTAAGTCCCCTTCCAATTCAGGTGCAATCTGTCCTTCTTGTACAGGTCACTCCTACTCCAAAAGAGCTTCCAATGATCCAAAAATGTGAATCCTTCTCCCATACACCAGCTCCTGAGCCATTTATTCATCTGCTCTATCCTCCTATTCCTGCCCTCACTATCTTGTAGCATAGGAAGTAATCCAGATATTACTATCCTTGAGGACTTCCTTTTTAAATTCCTGCCTAACTCTCCCTAATCTCCTTTCAGAATCTCAAACTTTCCCCTTCCTATATCATTGGTTCCAATGTGTACAATGACCTCCTGCTGGCCCCTCTCCCCCTTGAGAATATTCTGCACCCTCGAAAATCTGATATGCAGTTTAGAATCTTATTAACATATTTCTAAATATATTTATTCAATCTCATCTATATATATTTTGGCTTTACCCCAGCTTATTTCAAAAGTAAGACATTGGCTACAAAACACTTTGGTACCTCCTCAGGTTGCAAAAAATGTTCGATAAATGCAAGTGTCTTTCTTTCTAAAAAAAGAGACTATTTCAAAGCATATTATGAATAAATTTGAGCCTGTTGATTGGAACAAGACAGTGGATTGAGCAATTGTGCCTCTGTAACTCCTGCCCCTTCCCCACCAGCTGCCTTGTCTTTCAATGATCAAAACACCACAAATGAATAAACTTTACTCTCAATGTTGTAGAATGTGTCAAAACTGAATGCATGAGGTTCTTGAAATAGGTTCTAGATTAGAGTGGTGCGGGAAAAGCACAGCAGTTCAGGCAGCATCCGAGGAGCAGGAAAATCGATGTTTCGGGCAAAAGCCCTTCATCAGGAATACAGGCAGAGTGCCTGAAGGCTGGAGAGGGGGGTGGGGGTGGGGTGAAAGTAGCATAGAGGAAAATAGGTGAATGGGAGTGGGGTTGGAGGTGATAGGTCAGGGAGGAGGTTGGAGTGGATAGGTGGAAAGGAAGATAGGCAGGTGTGACAGGTCATGGGGACAGTGCTGAGCTGGAAGTTTGGACCTGGGGTGAGGTGGGGGAAGGGGAAATGAGGAAACTGGTGAAGTCCACATTGATGCCCTGGGGTTGAAGTGTTCTGAGGCGGAAGATGAGGCGTTCTTCCTCCAGGCGTCGGGTGGTGAGGGAGCAGTGGTGAAGGAGGCCCAGGACCTCCATGTCCTCGGCTGAGTGGGAGGGGGTGTTGAAATGTTGGGCCACAGGTCAGTGTGGTTGATTGGTGCGGGTGCCCCAGAGATGTTCCCTAAAGAGCTCTGCTAGGAGGCATCCAGTCTCCCCAATGTAGAGGAGGTTATGTAGAGGAGGACATAGGTTATGTGACAAAGTCTGTAGACTTCCTCCATCTAATCATTTTAATCTCAACATTGAGTTTCAGTTTGTAGCTAAAGCTTGCACATGTCCTCACTCAGAAACTGAGCTCCAGGTCATTGTCAACTCCTTTACTGGCTCCAGTATCCTTGAATGCTTTGCCTTGCCTTGCCCTGACACTTAACTCTCATCTTTCTCTAGTTTTTCTCCATCTCTATCCATGCCCTCTCTGAGTTCAACTCATCCATGACACCCAGCAACTGTTGGGATACACAGCCCTTGCTGTCACTTCATAATTGGGATATCACATTTGATTTGGAGATGAATTTTTGATCTCAAGTTCATGCCCTCTCAAAGTCTGCCCATTTTCAGTTCCGCAACATCAGTTGTCTTTGCCCTGTTTCAAATTCATCTGCTTCTGAAACTCTTGTTCATGCTTTTATAACCTCTAGACTCAACTATTCTATCACGCTGTTGGCTGATTACTCACATTCCAACCTCCTGTTATAATTCACTGGGATAATGTACTGGAAATCAAGTCCAGCTATCAAGTCATCACAAAAGTTGAAGATTTTAGAAACTTCACCTGATTTAAAGGCCCAGGTAGATAGAAAGTATTGCCAGATTTCTGTACTTAATATGAAATCACAAATTATTACAAGTGATTAGATTTTAGATACAGGTAAACAATGTAAATAAGTTAAGTAAATTCTACAAGTTAAACCCCTAAACCTTATATTAGTGATCCCTCATATATACATAGACAGAAAAACATAAACGGGGACAAAAAACACATGGGTGGAGGGAAACTTAACTGGCAAAACAGATTTCTAGACTTCATTCCCAAGAACCTGGTTGATTCTCAGTGACCTGGAAATGTCTCCTTGATCTTTATTTTTCTGAATGATTCTGATGGTTTGCAAGAGGCACAGGGTGGCTGCTTCATTTGTGAAAGGTCACTGACTAATCCTAGTCACAACTTGCAGCATCTGCTGAAGGAATGATAATAACATTTTCTTCAGGTTTAAAGTGGCTTACTGCAGAGAGCTGAAACAGAGTGTGTTTAGCTGCTACTGAACCACCAGTTTCTCAACAGATCACAAAGATTAAAAGAACTGTAGATGCTGGAAATCTGAAACAAAAATAGAAATTGCTGGAAAATCAGAGGGTCGAGCAGCATCTGTAGATATAAATCTGTTGTGGAACACAGTCCCTTAAGATATTTTAAGAAGGTAGCTGAGCCCCTAACTTTTCTTATTTTAAAGGCAGAAGCAAGTGTACGTTCTAGATGTGATCCGACTGGTCAAACCACTCGAGATTAAGCAAAACACAATTCATTTAAACACTATAGTTAAAATACAAAGAAAAGAAAGAGACATTTAGAATATCGTAACTTTTGGAAAACTTAACCAAATAATAGATACCATGCCTAATACTAATTAACTGTTCCAATATATGAACATCCCCTGAACACAGCCCTTAGCAAAAAGGTAGATTTAGACACCAATTCTTACATTCAGTTCTCAGTCCAGGAAAAAAACATCAAGAGAGATTTCAGAGAAACAAGTAGTTAGGAATCATTTACTGAAGCTCCAACTCTTTTGGGATCCAAACAGCTTCTGACTGCTACAGCTAAAACTCTAGAAAGCCCAATCTGGGAGAACTGGCCACTCTGCTTCCAATGTTACAATTGTTTTGAAAAAAAACCTAAAGGCCTCCTAAGTTATGACTTAAGTCATCTTCAGTAGCCATTTCGGTCCCTCTGCCTTTACACTTCACTTCAAGAAAAAACCCTGAACAAAATAACTTATTTAAAATGACAGCATCATCACAAAGTGAAGAAGGAACGTTGGACCTGAAACATTAACTCTAATTTCTCTCCACAGGTGCTGCCAGACCTGCTGAGATTTTTCTGCAATTTCTGCCTTTGTTTCTGTTAGTTTCTCTTCTGGTCTAACTAGCATCTCTCTGTCTTGCCCATTGCCCAAGCTGTTTAGCTGCCTGACAATCAATTGCTATTAGGCAAAAGTGAGGACTGCAGATGCTGGAGATTAGAGTCAAGAGTGCAGTGCTGGAAAAACACAGCAGGTCAGGCAACATCCAAGGAGAAGGAAAATGTACATTTCGGACAAAAGCCGTTCATCAGTTGCCCGGGACTCAAGCTCTGAAATATCCTTCTCACATCTCTGTGCCTTGCTACCTCACTTTCCTTGATTAAGACTCTCTTTAAAATCTCCCTCTTTGGTCAAGCCTTTGGTTATTCGAGGTAATACCTGCTTATGTTTCTTATACTTTGTTTCATAATGATACTGTGAACCAATTGCTATTGTCAGGCAGGGCAGTTATATCATTGATAATTGGCCCCGGTCCACAACCCAATCAGCTTCAATGTAATCAATTCATCAGCTCCAAATCACCCTGCTGAAATTCACAGTTACACAAAAAGGGTTAACAATAGGGATCAAAACATATATCCATTCTTGTAAACCCTTTGTTTTCATTTATTCTTTCTAGTTTAAAAAAAAACAAAAATGAAAATACATGGTCTTTATATTCCATACATTTGAAGTCATCTTTCTTTGATTAAGACTCTCCTCACCATCTCCCAACTTGCACCAAGTCCCAGTCCCCTATTAACCTGATCAACTCTGGCTCATGGTCAAGAAAGGTCCTGACTTTAAAATTCTCACCCAACCCCATAACCGTTGATATCTTTGTATTCACCTAATTTTGGCCTCCTGAATAACCCAACTTTAATTGCCTCACAATTTTTGGCTGTGTGTTAGTTGCCCGGGACTCGAGCTCTGAAATACCCTTCCCATATCTCTGTGCCTTGCTACCTCACTTTTCTCAATTAAGACTATCCTTAAAATTTCCCTCTTTGGTCAAGTCTTTGGTTAGTCATGGTAATACCTGCTTATGTTTCTCATACTTTGTTTTATAATGATACTATGAAGCACCTTCTGACATTTCACTACATTAAAGGTGCTATATAATACTGTAGGCTAGTTCATGAAGGAGTAACAGTTGGCCCATTGGTAACTTTTTGCAAAGTGGGGGAGGTGTGGAGAGAGAATTTACCATCGATTGAGGTACTGCTCTGTAATTTCAGAACTACTGAACGTAAAACCCAGAGCAAATCTTTTAGTGACAGCAAACATAAAACTTTTGCACCTATAGTTGCATTTTTTTAAATAATTCACTTCCTTTTATTCTTTGCCTCCTGTATCATTTCCAGCGTAAAAGACTAGCGATTTAAGAAGGCCATTAAATCAAGTGGCCCCTCGTAAATCTGACAAACACATGCATATATTTAATAGCATCTGGGCACCATAAACTTTGCACATAGCTGAGAGTCTGGTTTAACGATGGACTAACATAAAACTCCACCATACAGCAGGTTTACATGCATCTTACAGACGATTGTTAATACTGGATTAGGGTTTAAGTAACTTATTACTTCTTTGCTTTGGCTGTTTCAGGAAACAGACCCCTCAGCACTTTCCTAATGCAGTCATTCCAACTGGTAAGTAGTTTGGATTTATGCAAATACCTACATGTGTAGCTTCTAGAAATGGCCCATTTTTATCCCATCCTATTTTGCTTATTTTCACATTGATATGTAGACTTATTTTAAAGAATCCAAATTTTAACAGTTGAATAGAATGGCTAGATTGTAAATTCAATGTAAATTAGTTGTCAATCATCACACAAGTATGTTTTTTTTCTGTCTTTTTCTGTGTTCACTGCCAAAAGTCAAAGCATTCAATAACAATAACTTGGATTGTATCCTGCCTTTAATGTATGTAAAATATCCCAAGGTGTTTACTCACTCCTAATTGTATTCACATTGGAAAGATCAGGATTTTATCCAATTCTTTATTTAATTCTACAGTTGAGAGAAAAGTGTTATATATGTCAAATTATTCGTTTTTCAAAAGTTAGCAAAATACGGGTTTAAAGGGTTAAATTATTTGTATGTATTTGGCTTATATTCCCTTGGGTTTAGTAGGTTGAAGAGTAGATGCAGAGACACAGTGACAGAAACTTACTACTCTGAAGGTACAGAAGATACATTTTTATATGAAGTATAGTGAAAATTTGAAACCCCTTACCAAATGCTTCAGAAGACAAAGCAATTGAAATTTTCAAGTCTGAAATCAGTGAATGTTAGAGTAAAGCTGGGTAAATGACTTTGAGATACAGACCAGTCATGATCTGACAGAATGGCAGATGATTCAAAAGACTAAATGATCTACTCCTTTTCTTATGACAATGTTGCAAGATCTGCAACGTAATTGGTGACATTGGTTCATTTCAATATGATAACGTGAGGCTGCAGTGAAGAAATAAATTCATGCTGTTTTAGTTTTGTACCACTTAGAGTGTCAAATCCATGAGATGGTTGCGTGCAAATTGTCCTGGCAGCAATGCGACAGAAGGTGCCAGTGTTCTCCAAAGTGACGAAGACTGGATGGTAAGTGGATCACAGATGAACCATGAGGGTGTTGTAAGGCTTGGGTGTTTTGGATACTCATGTATGAGGCTGTGTCTGGTCACCGCCCATAAAGTGTGCCCTGAGAAATTAGCAACTGGTGTCCAACTGGACTCTAGACAATCAAGTGGCAGGCTGGGGTAATCAGTTAAATCACTCTGACTTTCATGTTGGGAGTTGGCACCATCTAGGTGGAAGAGTGGAAACTGTGTTTAAATGAGGTAAGATTAGGTAATAATGAGATGGCAATGCATGCTAAAGCTGGCAAATAGACAGCTCACTAAGAGAATCTCACCCAACCATTTAACATTTGATTGGAAACTGAGACAGTTGACTGTTGAAGTCCGGAAGCTCCTTATTAGCCGTTTCGCACGATTTTTCAACTTTCCCACCAATGCCCACAACAGCGCAGCAAAATGTGTCAGCACAGGCCTGGAGAGCCAAAGGACCTGTTCCTGTGGTGTATTGTTCTTTATTCCTTTTTCAGAACCCAGAAGATTCTGCTCGATGTCACAAAGCCATGACCTCCTCCACCTTGAGGGATCAAGATGGTAGTTTCATGAGAATCTAATCTCTTGAAAGGATACAAATGTCTCGAGATCTACAGCACAGGGAAAAAAGGACCTTCCTGTCACTGAGCCTGAACAAGTCAAAGTCAAGCCCCTAATGATTCTGGTCCTACTTTCCAATACTTAATGCATAGCCTTGAATGCCTTAGCATTGCAAGTGAGCATCTAAAAACTTCTTAAATATGATGAGGGTTTTCTGTCTTTACCACTCTTACAGGCAGTGAGTTCCAGATTCCCACCACTCACTGAGTGAATAAGTCTCCCTCAAATTTCCTTTAAACCTCCTGCTTCTTACCTCTGATCCCTCCACCAAGGGGAAAAATGTCTTCTGATCTATTTTATTGGTACTCCTTATGATTTTTTACATCTCAAACATTTGCCGCTCAACTTCTTCTGCTCCAA
The DNA here is from genome assembly GCF_004010195.1 of Chiloscyllium plagiosum. Classification (NCBI taxonomy): domain Eukaryota; kingdom Metazoa; phylum Chordata; class Chondrichthyes; order Orectolobiformes; family Hemiscylliidae; genus Chiloscyllium; species Chiloscyllium plagiosum. Next base: position 31,117,111 of record NC_057743.1, read on the forward strand.
GGGAGACAACTTGAGTCAATCTAGTCTTTCTTCATCTTTGAAATTCTCCAGTTAAAGCAACTTCTTGGTAAATCTCCTCTGCACCGTGTCAAGTGAAATCACATTCCTCTCAAAATGTGGATTCTGGAACTGCACATAATACTGGAAATGTGGCCTAACCAATGTTTTATATGGCTCCAGCATAACCTGCCTAAATGTTAATCCTCTGCCTCACTGAATAAAGGCAAGTATCCAACCTGCCTTCTTAACCATCTTATCCACTTGTCCCACAACCTTCAGTTTTTTGAAGAAGTAACAAAGAGGATTGATGAAGGCAGAGTGGTCGATGTGGACTTCAGTAGTCAACAGGGATTCGGGATAGTCAACAGGGTTTTGTGCGTGGGAAATCATGTCTCAGAAACTTGATTGAGATTTTTGAAGAAGTAACAAAGAAGATTGATGACGGCAGAGCGGTAGATGTGATCCATATGGACTTCAGTAAGGCGTTCGACAAGGTTCCCCATGGGAGACTGATTAGCAAGGTTAGATCTCATGGAATACAGGGAGAACTAGCTATTTGGATACAGAACTGGCTCAAAGGTAGAAGACAGAGGGTGGTGGAAGACGGTTGTTTTTCAGACTGGAGGCCTGTGACCAGTGGAGTGCCACAAGGATCGGTGCTGGGTCCTCTACTTTTTGTCTTTTACGTAAATGATTTGGATGAGAGCTTAAGAGGTACAGTTAGTAAGTTTGCAGATGACACCAAAATTGGAGGTGTAGTGGACAG
>NC_057743.1:31117894-31167115 GCF_004010195.1 Chiloscyllium plagiosum
TGGTATGCTTTGCTTTATTGGTCAGAGTATTGAATACAGGAGTTGGGAGGCCATGTTGTGACTGTACAGGACATCGGTTAGGCCACTGTTGGAATATTGTGTGCAATTCTGGTCTCCTTCCTATCAGAAATATGTTGTGAAACTTGAAAGGGTTCAGAAAAGATTTACAAGGATGTTGCCAGGGTTGGAGGATTTGAACTATAGGGAGAGGCTGAAAAGGCTGGGGCTATTTTCCCTGAAGCATCGGAGGCTGCGGGGTGACCTTATAGAGGTTTACAAAATTATGAGGGACATGGATAGGATAAATAGACAAAGTCCTTTCCCTCGGTCAGGGAGTCCAGAGCTAGAGGAAATAGGTTTAGGGTGAGAGGGGAAAGATATAAAAGAGACCTAAAGGGCAACTTTTTCACACAGAGGGTGGTACGTGTATGGAATGAGCTGCCAAAGGAAGTTGTGGAGGCTGGTACAATTGTAATATTTAAGAGGCATTTGGATGGGTACATGACTAGGAAGGGAGGAAGGGTTTGGAGGGATATGGGCCGGGTGCTGGCAGGTGGAACTAGATTGGGTTGGCATATCTGGTCAGCATGGACAGGTTGGACCATGCTGTACATCTCTATGACTCTATGACCGGTGTACGTGCGCACCGAGACCTATGCGTCCCAGGGACCTAACAGTCATCATGCATTCCTATCTTATGTTTGTCCTGCTCAACTGCATCACTAGACACTTATCTGGATTGAATTCCATTTGTCACTAACCAATCCATCTGACCAACCTATTTATACCTTTTTATAATCTCAGGCTAGCCTCCTCACTATTTGCCATCCCGTATCATCTGTGAACTTACTAATCAGCCCTCCTATATTTGAGCCTAAATCATTTATATATACCACAAATAACAAGGGCCCCAAGACTGATCCCTATGCAAATCTCTCTGGACACAGGCTTCCAGTCACAAAAACACTCCTCCAACATCACTGACTGCTTCCAGCCACTCATCCAATTCTGGAACTAATTAGCCAAATTTCTTTGGATCCCATGGGCTCTTATCTTCGCTATTACTCTCATGTTGTACCTTATTAGGTTGACTATGTCAAAGGCATTGCTCTCATCTACACACACAGTCACCTCTTTGAAAAATTCAATCAAGTTGGTCAGACATCGTCTCCCCTTAACCATGCTGACTGTTCTTGATTGATCCCTGCCTCTTAATTGCAAGATAATTCTAACCCTCATAATTGCTTCCAATAGTTTTCCCACCACCGAAAATAGACTGACCAGCCTGTAATTTCCAAGTCAATCCCTTGCTCCATTTATGAACAATGATGCTACACTGGTTGTCCTCCAATTGTCTGGCATCTCTCCTGTGGCCAGAGAAAAATTGAAATTATTGCTAGCACACCCGTTATTTCCTCTCTGGCCTCCCTCAATAGCCTGGGATTCACTTTGTCTGACCCTGCTTTTAAATCAGCCAGATCACTCAGAACCTCTTCTCTCTCTATGCCAATTACTTTAATTATATCACAGTCCTTCTTCCTGATTTCAATTATCTGTCTTACTGGTGAATACCAACACAAAGTCTTCATTTAGGTCCCTACATATATCCTCCAGCTCCATGCACAGATTACCACTGTGACCCTTAATGGGCTCTACGCTTTCCTTATTTATACTTTTACCATTAATGTATGTGTAAAAAAAAATAATTTCCCTTCTTTTACCTGCCACTATCCATACATTCTCCTTTTTGATTTCTTAATTTCCATTGAAAGATTTCCCCTTCCAAGTCACTCACTTTCCTGAGTTAAAATGGATCATCATCTCACTGTCCTACCTGGGACAAATCATTCCATGAATCATAACAGCTGAAAGATTTCACAACCTTCTCAAGGGTAATTTGTAATGCTTGCCATTGCCATCAATATCCCAAGAATGTGTCAAGGAAAAGAAACATGGATACAAATCCACAAGCAAATTACTGCAGATGCTGGAATCTGTACTGAAAACAACAAATGCTGAAGATCACAGCAAGTCAGGCAGCATCCATGGAGAGAGAACAAGCTAACGTTTTGAGTCTAGAAGACTCTTCATCAGAGCTGAAGTGAAGTGTGCAGGGGGCAGCATTTGTGCTTGAGTTGGGGGGGGGGTGGTGTATGTTAGTGTTGTGGTGTAGAGTGCTGGGGGAGAAAGGATGTTAATCGTTCACATTGAGTGACCGGAGTGTGAGATTGGCAGAACAATGGTGTGCCTATCTGCCAGTCTGAAAAGAGAAGACAGTAGCAGGTGAGGACTGTAGATGCTGGCGATCAGTTGGTTAAAATCAACCAGTAGAAAGTGAATGTTAAAATGGAAAGAGAAGACAGTCCACTCGAGCGGGGAGAGGGGAGAGAAGACTTGATAACAGAGAATGTAACAAGTAAAGCTAAAACAAATGGTAGAAATGGAAGAATATAACAAGTAAAGCTAAAAGATCACATAATCTGTAAGAGGGTATTTGATTCAGGACCAATATAGATGGAGCTGGTACACTGCTAACATTTTGAATCCGAATGAATGAGTGAGAATGTCTTTTTAATCAATATTGTAACTAATTCTTGATATAAATCCTAAACATGCTTGTAAAATCCATTTTGAAGCAAAAATCAACGTATCTGATCAACTGAAGGTCTATTTATGACCATTCACTGAGGATCATTTCACAGTATCATGCACATTAACGGGCTCAGTGTGGTAACTTGTGAAATTCTGAACATCCTTGTTGTATCTCTCAGCCACTGAAATGTGTTTCTCAATAATTATCATTCCAAACAGAATATTGCACTAATCAATGTTTTGTAAATTAATTCCAAGTCATTCTTCCAGATGCTGTTGAGGGTGAGCTGAGTCTGGCAAATGTTCATTTCTAAAAAGTTATTTGGAACCCATGATGTTGTACACAGAAAAGGAATAGGAGCAGTGGAGAGGGTGGGGTTTGATGAGGAGAAGCGTAGAAACATGGAAGGTAGGAACTGGCTTTGGAAGCCCTTCCAGCCTGCTCTACCATTCACTATGGTTATGGTTGATCATCCAACTCAGTACCCTATTCCCTCTTTCTCTTCATACCCTTTAGTGCTAAGAACTATATCTATTTCTTCTTGAAAACATTCAATGCTTTGGTCTCAACCTCTTTCTGTGCTAATGAATTTCACAGGCTAACCACTCCCTGGGTGAAGAGGTTTCTCTTCATCTCAGCCCTAAATGGCCTATCCTGTATCCTTAGAGAGGCTTAAAAAAGGCCAGAGGTGACCATGTGAGATCAAGAATGAGAAACTGTTAATATTAATGGTGAAATGTCCAAAGGAAGCCAGATGGGACTCAGCTTTCATGCTGAATTACACAGTGTCCTGGGAACTAAGGAAGATTCCTGAGCATAATTTATTACTAAATTGAAAGGCACTTTTGAAAATTTGTTTTGTGAGGAGTCACAATGTTTGTGATGTGTATACAAAACAAGCTAAGCATTGGAAAGAAAGTGGTTGACATTTTGCCCATTGTCATGACAACCTCTTTTCCATTTACCTGTTGTGTTCTTCACCAAGCTCCACCCTACTATGTATACTCTACCACCATATTCTCTACCATCCTATCCTCTACCACCCTATTCTCTACCACCCTAAACTCTACCACCAACTGCTGGCTCACCCTGCAAATCATCCCGTTGCATCCACCACTCTCCTCTGCACTTGCCCTCCATTACAGTGCCTCCACCACAGTCCCCTTCCTCTTCTCCTCACACTACCTTGTTTACCTTTGTTATTTTGAAGCCCTGAGATAACAATGGAAGTGCATACACCCCAGTCCCAACAGCAGCCTTATTTCTGGACAGAGAACTCCCAAAGGATGTAGAGCACTCAGTCTGGTAGATGCAGGCATGCAGGGGCAAAGGTCACAAATAAACCTTTACAATGTTATGAGACCATTGGACTTGAACAAGAACAAAGAAAGCCTAATGTTCTACCTTGTGGTTTCTGCATGGAGTTTTGTCCAATGGAATCTTATAATGAAAATTAAAACTCAGTTCATGTTGAATTTTCAAACCATGTTAACAAATGTTTGGAAGGTCTGGCACAGTGGAAGCTGACAATCCAATATATACTCAGAGAATTACCTTTATGATCTATAAAAGAATACCAAGTGCAAATCAATCATCTTTGACAATATAATCTAGTTTCACAGTTTACAACAAATAATGTGTTAAGTAATTTTAGTAAGTATATTTATCTTGCATATTTTATTCACATAACTAATTTTGTACATATTGTACAGAGGAAACAAGTGCAGTGAATGAGGAATAATGATTCTCATATAGTCAGGTACTTAAAGTGATTTATCATGAAACATGAATGGATGCTGCAAACTGTTTGACAAGGAATATAAATATGACATCGAGCAAATGCAGTGATATGGGAATCTTCAGTAATATAAAATTGATCTGCTGGATTTGAAGAGTGTAGGATTTGGACAGGTTCCAAGCAGCCACAGAAAGGTAAAGAGTGTGATTGCTATAATCTACAAGCTTTTCTAGGGAGATAGTAATAGATTTCATTGAGTTCTAAGGAATCACTTCACCTACTATTCAAGCACTAAACACACTCTGTTCCTCGGAAACAGTGAGGTCTGCAGATGCTGGAGATCAGAGTTGAGAGCTGGAAAAGCACAGCAGGTCAGGCAGCATCCGAGGAGCAGGAAAATCGACGTTTCAGGCCAGAACTCTTCATCAGAAATGGCTGATCTTAATCTGACAGTGAATCTACCAACAGCTTTTCAAAGAAAACTTACTGGACTATTTGTAATTCCTGATGAAGGGCTCCGGCCTGAAACATCGATTTTCCTGCTCCTCAGATGCTGGCTGACCTGCTGTGCTTTTCCAGCAACACACTCACATTCTGTTCCTAAATTAGTAATCACTCAGTTTGATCAGTTGTGTGGACCTGATAAAAGGAATCACCCCCACAGAACATTCAAAGTCATTGAATCAAGGTATAATTGTCCAACCACACTATATTCACAGACGATATAATAGATAGAGCAAATTTATTTATGACTTAAGTATCTGAAAGACTTTCAATTGCTGTTCAACAATTTCTTGAATTTATTGAAAATGATTTCAATGTTGTAAAGCATCCTCTGATGCTTCACTGGAGCATTATCAGACAAAGATTGATACTGAGACAAACAAGGAGCTAGTAAGACAGATGACCAATGGTATGGTTGAAGAGGTAGATTTATACAGCACCTGTGAGGAGGGGAACAGCATTAGGACAAGCATTCTCCAGTTTAGTATCTAAGTGATGAAAATCAGGCATGCGCAAGAAATCATCAGCAGAAAAGTGCAGAAATGTTGACAGGTTGTTGGACTGGGGACCAACACCAGTTACTTCTAATACTGCGAGTAAAAGTCATGAAGGTAAAAGAACATAATTTTCAATCTCGGAGTACCATAAGCTGCAAGCCTAGATATAGATGTGTAACAGAAGCATGACAGAAGTCCAGCTAACACTTTTTAAGGAAACAATTAGGTCACCTCCTGCTACTGTACTGAAAACTAGCACAAAAGTAATTTATGTAACAAAAAAACTTAATCTGACAGTGAATCTGCCAACAGCTTTTCAAAGAAACTTACTGGGCTATTTGTAAAGCACAGCTATGGTCAGTGAAATGACTTGAGGTGTGAGCAGTATAGACATCAGCAGATGGTTCAGATCAGGCTGCAATCACAGAACTCATGGATAGGATGGGCTAAATTGAAAACAAAAGCTTCTGATTAGAATTCTTTATTAACCCACAAAATTGACACAGTGTGCTGTGAGGGTTGGGAGAGGACGGATATTTGGGTCAGTTCATTTAACACAGATTCAAAGAGGGATTCGTTTTGAAGAAACCTCTAATGACTAAGTCAAAGAGCATGCGTGTTTTTTTCTTGCTACCCATTTTGTCAGAGATGGAACGGAGGGGGAGCAGTTTCAATTGAAGTTGACAAGATGCAACTGAGATCCAGACATTCTCAAAATAGAAACCAGAATACACATATAGCTATCATGCTGAAGGAGTAGCCCAATTTAGAGTGAACAGTGAGATGAAGTTCAATGACAAGAGCTCACTCCTTTCTGCGTAACTGCCAAGTACATCCCAGACAGTCAAGAATTCCATTAGTCAGGCAGGTAGATTACTGGATTCTCAACTTGCCTTCCCTTAACTAACTCCTATTATAAACCAGTGACCCATACCCTCTTCGAGATTTTACTATCACCTTAAGAAAATAGCCTTGAATCCTACCCCTCAGCTTATTGCCTGATATCATTTAATACATTTTAGATGTTCCAGGTTGAGAGTTGTATTATATTAACCATACTTATGGACTTACTAAATATGTATTAGATCTGGAATTCCATACCTAAACTGAAAGGTTAAACTCACTGATATTATGTTCCCAGTAGCAGTGTTTAAAGGGACCCTACTTCTAGTGGATTTCTGGCCCATACTTCCTTTATATACTGCTTCTTTCTGGAGGTGAATTTAATTATTTGAAACGTAAATTTTGGTTGTAAAATTTAAAAGAGGTCCATAGCTGGGAAAAGCCTGCAAAGAAATGACACAAAGTGAGAGACAATGGATAAGTCATAATTTCAAAACTGGTGATGCTGAGAAGATATGAACATTTTCTGAATTTACGTTGCTATGTGAAAATAGAAGGTGGATTAGGCTTGAGCCAGGAAATTATTTGTTAACTCTACACTTTCGAGGAGAAGAATAGAAGTGAAACAAAACAAACACGATGGACAGATTGTTTCAAAAAGTACAAATAAACGTAAAGTGGAAGGGAAAGCTGAGGAGATTTTCTTTTCCCAGACCAAAGTTTGTTCAATTATGAATGCTTTATCTCAAGGTGCTACTGAAGTCAAACTAATCGCACTATTTTAAATAAAATCAGATAAAGATTTGAAATATATTAAAGATAAGGAAGTGCAACAGAGAAACATGAGTAAGCTTATTTGACATTGAGCTGAATGACCTCCTTCTGGCATTTTTTTGGTTTTGTGATGTAAAATAAAAATGGCGAATGCTCAGATTTGCTGTGCATCATCCAAGTTACTTCTCACGTTGTTCATTCTTTTCTCTCATTAAGCTGTGATCAGGAGGCTTGCTGCAGTAGAAGTGTAGAGTAATAAGTGTATACATCAGATACACAGGAAAATCCATGGCCCTGGTAAAAAAAAATAAACAAATCTTACTATGACAAGCAGTCAATCACTGTTAATTTCAGAGGAAAGGATGACACATGCTGCAAATTCTTTGATGTGCAATATATTGTTTTGCTTCACAAATCGACACAGGGTAGGGCTCACATGAATAATTTGAAATCTCTTACTCTGAGTAAATGTATAAAACAAGATTCCCCACTGAGAGTAAAATAAATACTCTAGACATTGACAGCATTGAGGAGAAGAGTTGCTTTCTTTTACATAAGCCTAGCAACTGTTGGCAGCACATAATACATGAGATAATTCATGGATACATAATAATGCTACATAATGATACCTAGCCTTTGAATCATAGGATAGTTACAGCAGAGAAGGAGGTAATTCATTTCATTGTGCCCTTGCAAGCAGTTTGGAAGAACAACTCACCTAGTCACACTCAACCAACCTGCAAATCTTTTTCACTTCAGATAATTATCCAATTCTCTTCATCGTGTCTTGATTGAATGTGTCTCCACTATAATCACAGACAAAACAATCTAGATCTCAACCATGTGCTACAAAAAGAAGTTTTTGCTTCTTTTTCCAATCATCGATAATTGGTGTCTTCTGTTTCTCGAACAGGAATAGCTTCTCCCTAACTACTCTCTTCAGACCTCTCATGATGCTAGAGTCAGTACTGGATTGCACTTTCACAAGTGCTAATCACTTAGTCACTCTCGCTCTAACATAGCAGCTACTCCATTTCTACATCTCGCTGCCTGTAGCTCATGGAGCAGTCTTTTCTGCCACTGGTTCACTCCTTCTGTCACCCCTGGCTCTTGTAGGCACTCTCCTGCACTCCCCTTGGTCCCAAGTACTTGGAGCCCTCAACAGGCTATGGTTTGGCTTCCAGCTATTGCAAGCCGTGGTATTTTTGGGTTTTGTTCACACCCCTTCGTTTCATTCCATTGCTCTTTTGTAATCCAGTAAATATGCTCTTTCTTTCTTTTCTCTATTGCAAAAATATTCCTTCGACTCATGGTGGGTTCAATGTAGCTGGACAAGAAAAACACATTAGATTAGATTCCATACAGTGTGGAAATAGGCCCTTCAGCCCAACAAGTCCACACATACCCTCCGAAGAGCAACCCACCCAGACCCATTCCCCTATATTTACCCCTGACTAATATACCTAACACTATGGGCAACTTAGCACGGCCAATTCACCTAACCTGCACATCTTTGGACTGCGGGAGGGAACTAGAGCACCTGGAGGGGAGAATGTGCAAACTCCACACAGATAGTCACTCGAGACTGGAATCAACCCTGGGACCCTGGTGCTGTGAGGCAGCAGTGCTAACCACTGAGCCACCGTGCTGCCCATCCTCTAATTCAAAGACCAGTCTTCTGACATTTTGGAATTTTTAGCAAAGTTTTAGCACTCCACATAAACTGCTGTTATAAAGTACTGCACAAACGTTCCTGAAAGAAATGACATGTTACTTTTCTAAGTATTCACAATTTTTGATACAGGCATAAAATATTGCTGGTGTGGACGTCCCAGGCAGTACAACTAATATGCACAAAGTGCGCCCTCTGCAGTTACGGTCCTTTCTAAATCACCACACTGGTTCACTGCTCCTCGTCTTTTTAAATCTAGGTCCTGACTCTCAGGTCCCAATGTTTTCAAATCTCAGCTCTGACTTTGGCTGTCTGCCCCTATTCCATTCTTCTTTAAATTTTGCGCAAAATACACTGCACGGCTCGTTATAAGTTTGCATGATATATGATATTTTGAATTTGTTTAATGCAGTATCAGAGTCTGAAACAGAATTTTTTTATTCATTTGCGAGACATGGGCATCACTGGCTGGTCAGCATTTTTATTGCCTGTCCCTAGTTGCCCTTGAAAAGGTGGTGGTGAGCTGCGTTCTTGATCCGCTGCAAGATCCAGGATTTTGACCCAATAACAGTGAAGGAACGATGATGTATTTCCAAGTCAGGATGGTGAGTGGCTTGAAGGGGAACTTGCAAGTGGTGGAATTCCTACATTTATCAAAAAAGTGTCCATTTGAATTATGCTACATTATGGTATATATTGAGCAGAGAAACTCTTTCTTTTTTTTTATATTTGTCCAATTACCAAAGTGAGAGATGCTGGCACGAGTTGGGCAATTAAATGCTTTTTCAAATAGGCATCTGGAGTCTGTACTACACACACCCAGGTCAAGTACAATGAAAAAATCCTCACCTTACTCGACCCTGACAACATCAGAAAAGTACATTCACCAGTATCAGCATGGCATTTTGCCATTTCCCAGCCCAGATATCCCACACCTCTCCCACGCGATTATGAAGTTACTAACTGCTTGGGTGCAGTTTGCTGCTTTGGACTAACATCAACTCCTGAGTTGCTTTTGTCCAAATTCATTTCAAGTAGACTACTGCAGACAGGTATGAAATTTACCCTCAACATCAACCTTCATTTCATACTTCCTCACAGTCTAAGTATCCACATGCAGATAGAGCCAAAACTGTTTTTACCCCACTTCGTTCTATATTTACAATTTGAAATCAACGTCCATGTATTTCTGATATTTGTGCAGTTGGGACACAGGCATGAGTTTCTCAGGCAACGAGACACAGTTATTCAGATCTACACCAGAATGAATGGATATATTAGTGCAAATGTCAGTTCTAATACAAAGAGACCGATAACTACTGGCATGGAGCAAAATATAGGAGCAGGGAGAGCCATTGACATGTCTGAAATTTTTCATTCAGATTATGAGCCCAATATTGATTGGATTAGCAGGTTGCAAACCCAGACCTCGACATGGTGGGATATTGGGCACCATCTTCATGAAAGAGGCCAACTGGAAAACTGCCTCTGGTTGGCGATCAGCCTGATGTTGCGATAGGGCTAAACAGAATACCCAAAGTGAAGGATGTAGTGATTGGAATGAGGTCAACCAGGTGGACCTTATAGGATATAAGGATCAGGTTAACAGTGCCAATCATGGAACTCATATTCTATGAGATCCACCTAGCTGACCTCATTCCAATCACTACAAAGGGCACTCAGCAGACTCATTCTGAAGACCGTGTGCAGTTGAAGACCATGGAAACAAAGAGGGTGACACTAGGTGATGTACCGTATTGTTGATTAGAATGCCAGCCAATGCCTTACTATCTGGCAGAATTATCTGCAAGAAACAAGCAAACAATTGAAGGATTTGCCTATGTGTGCCATAAGGATTGTTGATTTTCCTCTTTAAAGTGACTATTGCGTGGAAATCTCATGCACTCCAGCCTCTCCTTCTCCTCACGCAAATATAACTGGGTCCCATACACCTTGTAAAATTCCACGGCCATATATTCCCAAAGTATTGACCATCTGCCTCTATATTACCATCATGTGCTTTCCAGGCAGGTTACTGTCACCAATCTCAAGCTGTCTTCAGCAAAAGTGCAAGGGACCAAGAACACACTGCGGGAGGCTGACCAAATGCAGCTTCTTTTGTGTTTATTATATTAGATACCTTATAGTATGGAAATAGGCCCTTCAGGCCAAGCCAACACTCCAAAGAGAAACCCATCCAGACCCATTCCCCCACCCTATATTTACCTCTGACTAATGCACCTAATACTATGGTCAACTTAGCATGGCCAATTCACCTGACCTGTGACTGTGGAAGGAAACCAGAGCACCCAGAGAAAACCCACACAGACGTAGAGAGAATGTGCAAACTCCACACAGACAGTCACCCGAGGCTGGAATTGGACCTGGGTCCCTGACATTGTGAGGCAGCAATGCTAACCACTGAGCCACTGTGCCACAGCAGTTTATTCCTGCTGCCCCGCTTCCAAATTTACTTTTAAAGAGTTGGGGAAATGTTTCCAATAGTTTGAGATGAAGAAACCCATTTACCTCCTTCTTCCAGCGTAACAATCAGACTGTCATTCTGCATTGATATTCTATTTCTAAACGAGACCTGTACCCAGATCTCAGCTACCATTTATCTTTAAATCAATCCATTCAGAAATGTTATGATATACCTCTGTAGTAGGTGAGGCTAGAAGCCAGACGTGGGGATACTGTCACAGCATGACCACACCTTCCCAGCCACCCATATTGGTATCTGATCTAATCATCAAGCACCTTTATAAAGCACTACATTCTAATCATGCCCACACAGCTTTGAATTTGTGCCCTTTTACCCTGATGTATTGGAGAGGTTGATTTACTTTCTATATCCCCTTAATCATCCCAGATAACTCCATCAGGCTCTCCCTAAGTTAACTGTTTGCAAAGTTAAAAAAAAACCCTAGGTGTTCTAAATATTCTTACCCATGAGAAAGAGCATGGAAATATAAGACTGAATGTTCCTGGCCTTGCAAAGTTTAGTTTGATCAGGCCACTTATTCAGTGCTTACCTGTCTCCAAGTAATCTTGCTGGATGTAGGGTCAAGTGTATGCAGCTAACTATACAACCACCATAGGCAGCCAACAGAAATCATTAAGGAGTTAATTTGGGATATGTCTCGGAGCCACCAGGGTTTTCCTGATAGAAGAGAGACACATTGAAGAGGCTAGAGCCTGCCAAATAAGTGGAGGTGAAACTCTGATTGCAGACCATGCTGTATGACTATGGTGACTACATCTCCTTGAAATCTTCCACTCCTGGGGCCACTTTGACTATTGGGCCACAGCCATAGCTGCAGGTCACCCTGTGAAAGAGTTCCACCTTCACACTGATCTCTTACCAGCTGTTTTCTCAAAATGTCAAAACTTTAGAGAGAGTACTTCCATCTACTCCCAGGAGGACCTGTTCCACCACAGAACACACCAGATGGCCTCCTTCTTTCAAGACCATAATTTCCTCTCCCACGTGGTTGAAGATGCCCTCCAACACATCTCATCCACATCCCACACCTCCGCCCTCAAACCTCACCCCTCCAACCGCAACAAGGACAGCTCCCCCCCCCACCCCGGTCCTCACCTTCCACCCCACCAACCTCCACATAAACCACATCATCTGCCAACATTTCTGTCACGTACAAACAGACCCCACCACCAGGGATATATTTCCCTCCCTACTCCTATCTACTTTCCGCAAAGACCGTTCCCTCCATGGCTACCTGGCCAGGTCCAAGCGCCCCAACAACTCACCCTCCCCTCCTGGCACCTTCCCCTACCATTGCAGGAATTGCAAAATTTGCACACACATCTCCCCCCTCACCTCCATCTAAGGCCCCAAAGGAGCCTTCCACATCCATCAATGTTTCACCTGCATTTCCACAAATGTCATTTATTACATCTGTTGGTCTTGATGTGGTCTTCTCTACACTGTGGAGACTGGATGCCTTCTCACAGAGCATTTCAGGGAACATCCCTGGGACACCCGCACCAATCAACCCCACCATCCCGTGGCCAAAAATTTCAACTCCCCCTCCCATTCTGCCAAGGACATGCAGGTCCTAGACCTCCTCCATTGCCACTCCCTCACCACCCAAAGCCTGGAGGAAGAACGCCTTATCTTCTGCCTCAGGACCCTTTAATCCCAGGGCATCAATGTGGACTTCACCAGTTTCCTCATTTCTCCTCCCCCCACCTTACCCCATTTCCAACCTTCCAGCTCAGCACCATTTTCATGACCTGTCACCTGTCAATCATCCTTCCCACCTCTCCGCTCCCACCTCCTCTCCAACCTATCACCTTTACCTCTTCCTCCATTCATCTATCACACTCTCAACTACCTTCTCCCCAGCCCCAACCCCTCCCATTTATCTCTACACCCCCGAGGCTTCTAGCTTCATTCCTGATGAAGGGCTCCTGCCTGACCTGCTGTGCGTTTCCAGCACTCTAATCTTGACTTTAATCTCCAGCATCTGCAGTCCTCACTTTTGCCTAGTCTTCTATAGGTATGACAGGAATAAACGAATGACTAGGGTAAGATTAGTTAGGCAAAAGTGAGGACTGCAGATGCTGGAGATTAGAGTTGAGAGTGTGATGCTGGAAAAGCACAGCAGGTCAGGCAGCATCCAAGGAGCAGGAGAATCAATGTTTCAGGCAAAAGCCCTTCATCAAGAATGCTCTTCAAAGGGCTTTTTCCCGAAACATTGATTCTCCTGCTCTTCGGATGCTGCCTGACCTGCTGTGCTTTTCCAGCAACACACTCTAGAGTAAGATTAGTGCCTGTCAAGGACAGCAGTGGGAAGTTGTGCGTGGAGTCCGAAGAGATAGGAGAGGGGTTAAGTGAATATTTTTCATCAGTATTCACACAGGAAAAAGACAATGTTGTCAAGAAGAACACTGAGATTCAGGCTATTAGACTAGACTGGATTAAGGTTCAATTGGAGGAGGTGTTAGCAATTCGGGAAAGTGTGAAAATAGCTAAATCCCCTGGGTTGAATGGAATTTATCCGAGAATTCTCTGGGAAGCCAGGGAGGAGATTGCAGAGCCTTTGGCTTTGACCTTATGTTGTCATTGTCTACAAGAATAGTGCCAGAAGACTGGAGGATAGCAAATGTTGTACCCTTGTTTAAGAAGGGGAGTAGAGTCAACCCTAGTAATTATAGATCAATGAGCCTTACTTCAGTTGTGGGTAAAGTATTGGAAAAGATTATAAGGGATAGGATTTATAATTATCTATAAAGGAATAATTTGATTAGGGATAGTCAACACAGTTTTGTGAAGGGTAGGTCATGCCTCACAAACTTTATTGAGTTCTTTGAGAAGGTAACCAAACAGGTGGATGAGTGTAAAGTGGTTGATGTGGTGTCTCTGGATTTCAATAAAGCATTTAATAAGGTTCCCCATGGTGGGCTATCACAGAAAATACGGAGGCATGGGATTGAGGGTGATTTGGATCAGAAATTGGCTAGCTGTAAGAAGACAGAGGGTAGTGGTTGATGGGAAATGTTCATCCTGGAGTTCAGTCACTAGTGGTGTCCTGCAAAGATCTGTTTTGGGGCCACTGCTGTTTATCATTTTTATAAATGATCTAGGTGAGGGCAGAGTAGGGTGGGCTAATAAATTTGCGGAAGACACTAAAAACAGTGGAGTTGTGGATAGTGCGGAAGGATGTTGCAGGTGACATGGAAAGGTGTCAGGTGATTCACTTTGGAAGGAGTAACAGGAATACAGAATGCTGGGCTAATGGTAAGATTCTTGATAGTGTAGAAGAGCTGAGAGATCTCGGTGTCCATGTACATAGATCTCTGAAAGTTGCCACCCAGTTTTAAAGGGTTGTGAAGAGGGTGTACAGTGTATTAGGTTTTATTGGTCGGGGGATTGAATTTCAGAAACATGAGGTCATGTTGCGGCTGCACTTTGAGTATTGCGTACAGTTCTGGTTGTTGCATTACAAGAAGGATGTGGAAGCATTGGAAAGGATGTAGAGGAGATTTACCTGGATGTTGTCTGGTATGGAGGGAAGGTCTTAAAAAGAAAGGCTGAGGGACTTGAGGCTGTTTTCATTAAAGAGAAGAAGGTTAAGAGGTGACTTAATAGAGACATACAAGATGATCAGAGGATTAGGTAGGGTGGACAGTGAAAGCTTTTCTCCTTGGATGGTGTTGGCTGGCATGGGGGGACATAGCTTTAAATTGAGGGGTGATAGATATAGGACAAATGTCAGAGATAGGTTGTTTACTCAGAGAATAGTAAGGGCATGGAATGCCCTGCCTGCAATAGTAGGAGACTCGCCAACTTTAAGGGCATTTATAGACTCATAGAGTCATAGAGATGTACAGCATGGAAACAGACCCTTCGGTCCAACCCGTCCATGCCGACCAGATATCCCGACCCAATCTAGTCCCACCTGCCAGCACCGGCCCATATCCCTCCAAACCCTTCCTATTCATATACCCATCCAAATGCCTCTTAAATGTTGCAATTGTACCAGCCTCCACCACATCCTCTGGCAGCCTATTCCATACACGTACCACCCTCTGCACGAAAAAGTTGCCCCTTAGGTCTCTTTTATATCTTTCCCCTCTCACCCTAAACCTATGCCCTCTAGTTCTAGACTCCCCGACACCAGGGAAAACACTTTGCCTATTTATCCTATCCATGCCCCTCATAATTTTGTAAACCTCTATAAGGTCACCCCTCAGCCTCCAACACTCCAGGGAAACAGCCCCTGCCTGTCCAGCCACTCCCTGTAGCTCAGATCTTCCAACCCTGGCAACATCCTTGTAAATCTTTGCTGAACCCTTTCAAGTTTCACAACATCTTTCCGATAGGAAGGAGAACAGAATTGCACAAAATTCAAGGAGAAAGTGAGGTCTGCAGATGCTGGAGATCAAAGTTGAAACTTTATTGCTGGAACAGCACAGCAGGTCAGAACACTCCCCAGGACCTTACCATTAAGTGTATAGGTCCTGCTAGGATTTACTTTCCCAAAATGCAGCACCTTGTATTTATCTGAATTAAACTCCATCTGCCACTTCTCAGCCCATTGGCCCATCTGGTCCAGATCCTGTTGTAATCTTTAAATGGTCATTGGATAAACATATGGATGATAATGGGATAGTGTAGGTTAGATGGGCTTCAGATTAGTTTCACAGGTTGGCACAACATCAAGGGCTGAAGGGCCTGTTCTACATTTGATGAGGCACCGTCTCAGTCACCTGTGTACTTCAGCAGTACCCAGCACTTGCAGTGAGCTGCTATTGCTCCTCCCATAGGGTCTGCTGTTCCTCTGATCCACCTACTGTACTTAATTTTGAATGTTTGTGAGATGGCTTCATATAGGCTGCCTCCAGAAAGATTCCAATGTCATTCACCCACCAGTGTAATCGAGATCAGGATTTGCTTTTGTCCCCAATGGCAGAAAGCTTTCAAGCAGAGGATGATTGTGTCGTTAGGTGCGGGGACAACCAGAGGACACGTTTATCCATCTCAATTCTCTTTCCAAGGACTTGCCTGCTGCCTTTTATACAGGGCACACTGATAAAAAAACCTACTCGACACATTCAGTCGACATGTTGCACGTAACCCCAAACAATTTATCCTTGACACAACTAGCGGAATATTTCAGGTTACTCTCTGGCCATCTTAAAGTGTTTTTATTCTTTTTGGCAACCAGAAGTGCTTGAACGTATTTGCAATGTGATGAGATTGAAAGTGCATGTATTTATGAAATTTTCAATATGTTTCTCATACATTCAGCCAAGCAGCGCTGTCAATCCAAACTTCTATGATTTGTCTACAAGCCTTTTACATTCGCATCGTGCTGTGTAACATAGTGGAGAGACCATTAAAAATGCATTAATGACATTGTTTTCCCTGTCCTGTTTGTTCCTTATAGGCTTTTTTGCAATCTGCATTTCCCTTTATCTGGGTAAAAAAAATCACATTTTTCACTTGTTTCAATATTTATGCATAGAAAGAAATGTTGTAAACATGCAAAGTTCATTTATTATTTACTCTACCTGTCCTTAATAATATGATTTTTGTTCCATTTCTATACTTTCTACACATTTTTCCTCCATTAGTCACCTCTTCAATGATTAAGTAGCGCTTTTGTACAAATGACTATCTATAGAAACACCAGCAAAACTGCCTGTGTCAAATTAATATAAAGGAGCTGAACTCCTCAAGTATGTATCATTCTCAAAGTTCTTCTATTTTTCTACAAATTTCTCTGTGAGGTTGGGTGGATGGCATGGTGTAACTATAGTGAGTTTTCGTGACGTTCAATTCCGATGATACAATCCACTGTTGTTTCTTTTTAGGTGACTGTCTCTGACTTTTCCCAAATAAGATAATCCCCTCAAAGTCTGTAACAGACAAACTAGTGATAGAATTTTTGACCTCTATTCATCAACTTGCAAGTTTTAAACACTGGCTGAAAGGTGACATTTGACCCAGTGCTGGAGAACAGAATCCAGGCCTCCATTTTGCAAGGTTGCACTTCACCTGATCTGACAAAGGCATTTTCAAGCAATTAAACAGCAAATTCTTCTTCTTTCTTAATGAAATGAATTCAATTAGCTTTATTGTCACATGTACTCACATGAGTACTGTGAAAAGTTTACAAGTCGCCACATTATCGCACCATTTCAGGTACACAGGTACCTAGGTACAGATTCTTAAGAACAAGTTCTGAGGAAAATAAAGTTAGACAAGTAAAGAAATAAAAGGTGCAGCGTAGGAATAAATTAGAAAAATAAAGAAATAAAATCTTCAGAATAACACTCTTTCCAAACCAATCCATGTCCAGTCTCCAGAAACTGAAAGGGAGACTTCCATAACCTCACTCCAGTCTGTGTCAGATCCATTAAAATTGGAGTCCCACATTTCAGGTGCTATCTCTTCACCACTGGGCCCACCCCTCTGGTATGCTGAACCCACACTCACCCCGCAACTTTGAGTGCCCACTTTGGGTCTACTGCCACCAGGAGTCCCTGGTTTCACTGCCAAGCCAGGCCAGGCCAGGCCAGGCCGTCATGGCAAGAGTCTCACTGCAGCAGCAGCTGTCACATTGCCAGTACCGCCATCTTGAGGTGTCTGCTGCAGCCGTCACCCTCCCCTCGCCCAATTGCCCACCTTCCAGAAGGATTAAAAACAGGCTGTTCTCAAGCAGTCATAGAGTTATAAAGCAGGGAATCAGACCCGTTGGCCCAACTTGTCCTTGCGAACCAGATATCCTAATCTGAACTAGTCACATTTGTCAGCATTTGGCCTATATCTCTCTAAACCCTTCCTATTTATACACCCATCCAGATATCTTTTAATTGTTATAATTGTACCCGCCTCCAACACTTCCTCTGGCAGTTCATTCCATATACATACCACCTCTGCGTGAAAAAGTTGCCCTTCAGCTCTTTTTCAAATCTTACCCCTGTCACTTAAACCAATGCCCTCAAGTTTTGAATTCCTTAGGAAAAAGACTTTGACTATTTATCCTATCCATGCCCCTGACGGTTTTATAAACCTCTATAAGGTCATCATTCAGTCTCCAACACTCCAGGACAAAAAAAAAACCTATTCAGCCTCTCCTCTGACTCAAACTCTCCAGTCCCAGCAACATCCTTTCTTTTCTGCACCCTCTCAAGTTTAACAACATCCTTCCTATAGCAGGGTGACCAGAATTGTGCACAGCCTGGAGGAGGAAGCAGGAAGGCTTCCATTTGCCTTAATAAGCTCAATGCTATCCATTGAATAGAAGATAAGGCTCCAGCTACAGGTCTCCCCCGCTATCCAAAAGTACAGCATTCCTATGAAACCTTTTTGCAAGGCGAAATGGTGTAAAGTGAAGAAATGTTCATTTATATGGGAAACATTTTGCACAAAAGCGAAAATCCTCTTCAGATTTCTTTTGGTTAGCGAGAAAAAGTACTAATGCAGGTGTTTTGTAAAAGTGAAGTGGCATAAAGCAAACTTTCAAAAAGCGAGGGATACCTGTATTAATTTCTTATATCTTGCTTTTGTGTTGGACTGGCTTGTCATTTGTGTCACAGGTAACTCAGTGACCAGAAGTGAAACAGTCTTCATGAGAAGTCTCAAAATAGCATCTGTATTTGCATGATCTGCTGTTAGTCCTTCCTTTGAACTCAATACAATCATACATTCTTACTGGGCAGTTAACAGAGTTAATTTCCTACTGTACAAGGAGTTGTGGAACTTATTAAAGCTATTTGAGATTATTAATATCATTTCCTCATTTTATGAGCAATTTTGTTCTGACTTTTTTTGTGTGTATCATTCTTCAAATGATCCCAGGTTAAGATAGAATATGTAACGATTCCCATCAAGTCACATGACATGATGCATTGATGATAACACAAATATGTCTCTTAAAGGTACATTAATATACTGACAATGAGACATAATACAACACCACGCTACACCAAATTCCCATAATACCAGAAGTTTGCAATAACACCTAATCAGTTTCACATCTATTTTTACTGGAGCGCTCTAAAAGCTTGTACTTCCAAATAAACCTGTTAACTATAACCTGGTGTTGTGTGATTTTTAACTTTGTCCACCCCAGTCTAACACTGGCACCTCCACATCGAAAGGGAATGTGACTTCGGGATTTTGTGTACTCTGTCTGTTCCCTGTGTTGTCTAACATAATGGTTTTGTAAGAGTTAACATTGAAGTTGCAATCACTCCAACCAATCTGATGATGTTATATATTGCCTTGGGTAGAGACAAGGAGTTCGACACTAACTTTAAGAGAGAACATATATATTTTATACCCCTTCCAGAAGTCCTGAGTAGTTATGCCTGACTATTAATGTGGGTTGCACTTCGCTCAGTTGGCTTAGAGAGCACTGGGATGCCAACAGCATGGGCTCAATTCCCATCACTGGTTTCAGGTTACCTTGAAGGACACTCCTTCTCAACCTCTTCCCTCACCTGAGGTCTGGCGGCCCTCAGGTTAAATCACCCTCAGTTGCTTCTCTCTAATAAGAGCAGCCCCTGTGGTATGGTCAGACTATGGTGACACAACAATAACTTAATGTTTTCAATGCAATAAACTGCCTTATTAAAGAAGACAAATGCCTCTTCAGTTTGGAGTCACCAGTGGTCTATCTTCTACCACTGTTAATTCGACAGGCCCTTGACACAGTTTGGATAAAGGAGGATTAATGGCACCAAACTAACCTGCATTATGTACTGGCAGGTCTGACAGATACCACAAGGAGCCAGCAACCAAGTTCTGAATATTTGATTTTCATTTTTTACTATGGGTGCCAGAATGTTATCTTCAGCAGCAGAAAAGATTTAAAACAGACATAAGAGGTAAATGTTTTACACAGAGGGTGGTTCGTGTGTGGAATGAATCTCCTGAGGAAGTGGTAGATGTAGATGGATACCTGAATGGGAAAGGTTTGGAGGGATATGGGCCCAGGAGCAGACAGGTGGAACTAGTTTAGTTTGGGATTATATTCAGCATGGACTGATTAGACCAAAATGTCTGTTCCCATGCTGTATGACTCTATGACTCTAAATACAAGAGGGGCCAAACCAAAATGACGCTTTTTTTTTACTGGCAGTCTTCTCCCCTTCCTTTCCCCCTCTCCTTCTCTGCCCTCTCTCTTTGCCTTGCATTCCTCCTCCACCGCTCCCTCCCTCCTCGCTCTTCAAGCCAACCAGTCTAGGGCAAGGAAAATTCTCGGCAACATTAACAAATGAGCCAGAATTTTGTTGCGTGACCAAGATTACTCACAGCTCTCTTACTCCCCCTGGAGAGAATCAGTATATACAAGTTTTTAAGCTGGAAATTCACTGATCACTCAACGACTTGTCAGCTGATAAAGACAGGAGTAGGTTTTATGAACTCGCACTCCCAGCGTGAAACTTTACTTGACATGAGGCTATCTTTTGAATAAAAATGCCGAATCAAAAAAACCTCCTCAATTTTAGTCAATTAAAATTAAATGAAAGATCGTGTTTGTTGTCAATCTTTGTCTCTCACAGTCTCGATATACACAGCCATTGTGCAAAACTCTGTTTGAAAAATACTCATAAAACTTAGTCAAGAGTGAATTGCCTTAGACTCATATCTTTTCATTGTAATCATGACAAAGGAAGTCAGCTGAAACAGTATTGTGCATAAATCTACAGAAAACTGGCAGTTTTAAAAATGTCAGTCCACAGTATTGTCCCCATAAAGCACAAATAAAGCCTTGGTGCTGTACAAGACCTTCTGCAATGAGCTTGGCTTTTAAACCAGAGCTTTCTCTGTTAATGAGAACAATTAACAACACAAAATAGGCAATTAAGAGGCACATGGGACATATAAAGGAACTGCATTCTTCATCGTCAAATCGACAGAATCTCCAATAAAATACTGCAAGCTGGACACTGGCATTAAAACTGCAGAATTTAAAGTGGACAGAGAGAAACAGGCTCTTTTTCTACAGCACAGTGAAGTTTGATTTTACAAGAATGATTTAGTCCAGTGCTCCCACAATAGCGATCATTTCCCGTTATCGCTTGCCAATAGCGGCTCAAGTTTGCAATAACTGAACTTATCCTTAGCTGCAATGCAAAGCAGCTTTCACTGTATGTTATCTTTAAAGCTATATATATTTGGAATCAGCTCAGATCAGATTCCTCAATGGAATGGAGGGATATGGCCATGATGTACATATGCAGCGGGGAATAAACACAGAAGATTTTGAAGTTTCCAAAAGCCGGTTTGGCAGCATCCGTGGAAAGAGAAACAGAATGGGATGATTTTTCCCAGGTTATTGCAAATGGCCTGGGAGGTGGGAGGGCAGCAATATAATGAGGGCACATAACAGTGGATGATGTCTGATGGTCTTCCTGCCACATGCTTGTTGCCCAAGACAGGCATACCACCATCTGACTGTCCGATTTCTGTTTCACTGCTGCTGGTCGATTCATACATATTAGTCAGAACACTCCAATTTTAATAAAATGGAAAGCACCAGACAGACTTTGCAACAAATTGTTTGAGATCTCAATGTAATCTAGAGTGCATTGATGGAATTCAAGGGACAAAGGAGTCTATCAATATAAAGCAAAGTTGCCATAGCCCCAACTCCCTCATTACAGAGAGGGATGACTGGTGGTGACTTAACTTGACAGTCACAACACCTCAGGTGAGGGGTGAGTTTGAGAACGAGGAATCTTCACAGTAACCTCAGCTGGTCTGTTAATCAAACCACCCTGTTGGCATCAACCTGCATTGTAAGCCAAACATCAAAGTTAACAAACTCCCTGATAGTCTACCCATACAATAAGTTGTTAGCAATATGTGCAAGGTCTGGAAATGCTATGACACATCTCTGAGTTGACCCATACGCTGTTTGTCTCAAACACCAGCTTTATAAAAATATGGGCTGAAAGGACACTGGGTGACATGATCAGCATGGGCACTTACCACTCACTTATGATGACCTCTGATTATAATTATGTCAGACTAATGGAATGAAAGCATCCTTCTATACTGTCTGTGATGATCTGATAAAAAATGAGTTTAGGTAGTTTCAGATTAATTATAAGTGACATCACAAGATGGTGGAAAATGGAAGAAACATACACTGATGCAATAAGTGGGTACTGTTTGTTGATTGTCACTAAGGTACAATTTTTAGACACCTAGACAGAGTTTTTTTCCTGTGTATAACTAACCTGGCAGGACTTGCTGCTAACATGGTGCTAAAACTGAAAAGTCTTTCCATAACCCAATGAAAATAGCACTTTGTCTAAAAGAAAAACAAAAATCCACAGGTCAACTTTGTCAATTTATTTTGTTTTCTCCGTATTGTTTTCTTCTCTTTATTTTCAAACTCTGTGCCAATGCTGCAATAAGGTCGAAAGAAAAGGAGATTCAAAAAGAATCTCTCAGAGAGAAAAATCACTCAGCAGACAGCGAGCAAATGACAATGCCCGTAATTTCACCTTTTTGCAGAGTAATTTTTTTCATAAGTAGCTTCATGACAGGCAGACAAGGGTCGCCTGTGCATTGTGAGATTTATCTAATGGCTTGCTGACGAGCTGCTGGGACTTGGGTCCTTTAATGAGACCCACAAGCCTCTCTTCCCTCCCAGAACCACCAACAAATCAACAGAGTTTGATGGCAGTCATCTGTTAACCTTAAATTTAACTGTCACCTTGCATTTTGTATTCATAACAGCTGATTAACATTTTAATAAAAGTCAATATGAATGCAAACTTTCCTAGAGTATTCCAGATTAAACTGCAGGAACATGATTGTCAGAACGGCATCGTTGAATTAAAAACAGCTTGGCGATGTTACCAAAAGCTGGCAAAGGGGTGAGGGTGGAATATTATTTTTTGAGTCTACATGAAATCATAGTGTTATAAGCATCAACACTGCAGATTAACATAAATCTGTCATAGCCCATGTCATTTATCTGTCAGCCAGCAGAAAATTAAAATGAATGTATTCAAAGTCCATAATAATGTGCAAAGGACAGTCATATAAGGCTGAATAAACACTTGACAATGTACAGTACAAAGTTCAGTGGACCATATGTCCATAAGTACAAATATCCATACATAAGATCACAGAATCTGCACTGGCTCTCGAAAGAACAATTCACGTTGTGCCACTGCCCACCTTCTCTGTGTAGATCTGCACAACCTCTCCAATCTATCTACCTATCTGAAGTTCCTCATCCCAGGACCATCCACATGAATCTTTTGTCTCTAATTGCTTCCATAACTTTCCTACGTTGCCCAGAGCTGGACATAATACTCCCAAACTTACATTATAGATCAGTTTAATATAAGTTTCATGCTTTTATACTCTATTCCCATTATTAATAATCCATTGGGTGCTGCATGCCTTATGACCGTTGCCCTGCACTTTTAATGATTTGTGCACCTACTTACCCAGGTTAATATCATTTGCAGAACGTTGGAAGGAACCAGATTTGAAGAAATTGAAGGGTGACTTTAACAGCCACCACAATGCACTTCCATCTGATCAACTTGGCAGGATGTCTTCTTCCCAAATGTCAATGATTACCTGCTGGTGGTGCGTAAAGAATGCTTTCACAGTGGGGTTAGGAGGGGAATAACAAGGTAGAGTTTGAGTGTTTTGAAATTGGGTGGCACGGGTGCAGGTGGTGGGAAAGTGATTTGCTGTCCCAAGTGAGTGAGTAAGCACAGGGTGACTGAAGAAAGTTGCTGCATGCAATAGTGGGAGTGGTAGTGCCTGGCTGGTAGGTGGGAGCAGTAACCTGAGATAGAGTGAGTTCAAGGTAGCAGACAGAATTTGGTAGCGTTTCGACTGGCAGAGCAGAGAAAACATTAGCCTCCTTTTGGCGTTGCTGGGCCTTTGTCCAGGAAACTGGTGCCACACTGACTGCCCGAACTGGGGAATGGTGACCTCCGTTATTGGACCTAAGGAAGAAGACAGCACTCCTCTGCAGCACCTCCCTGTCCACCAGGATCTCCAGGTCCTTGCCTATAAAGACACTCCAATTGTCTCTTGTCTGCCATGTCCAGGTTAAATGACTGAAACTGTTGCAAGTTGATTTATACATATTAGTCAGATCAATCCAATTTTAATAAAATGGAAAGCACCAGCCAGACTTTATAATCAGGTGGTTGCTATCTCAACATAATCTAGAGTATATTGGTGGAATTCAATGGACAATGGAATCTACTAATATAAAGTCACCACCTCAGGTCGGTGTCACAACTCACTGGGTTTAGTGCACTGGAAATTGGGCCTTGCTTTCTAGGAGTCATCACAAAAGTTAAAGATTTCAAAGAGTATTCAAGGTTCCTGTCAGGTTGACGAAAATATAGACCAGGTTTCTGTTCTGAACAAAACTGTTTTTTATTTGAAGTAAATCAACTTTAACTGAAGGAAAACACTTGTGAACCCATCAACAAATAATTCAATGCATTAAATCTAAAGTCCTCTAATAACTGTAATCAGAGTTGGGAATGCATGGAATGTGTTGCCAGCGGTGGTGGTGGAGGCAGAGTCATTGGGGACATTTAAGCAACTGCTGGACATGCACATGGATAGCAGTGGGTTGAGGGGTGCGTAGGTTGTTACTCTATGTTACACTAGGACAACATCGTGGGCCTAAGGGCCTGTTCTGCGCTGTACTTGTCTATTGCATCTGTCTGTCTGTCTGTCTGTCTGTCTGTCTATCTATCTATCTATCTATCTATCTATCTCTAACTGCCTTTAGACACACATATACACACACTTACACACGGACAGTTGGCGGGGGATGGGGGGGAAGCATGGGTGTTATGGACAAAGGGAACACTAGGAAAGCATTGAGTGTTCATTACTCACAGGATGTGTTGAGATGTTCTTTGTGTGGATCAGAACGTTGCTTCTTGGTCTACATCTTTCCAGATGCTTCCGTAACTTTCTGGCTAGCTCACCAATAAAATGTCTCTAACTTATTGATAGTGTAAAATAACCACTAAAGGAAAAATAAGCTGACTTTCTTCAAGCTTAAAGTGTTTTTTTTTTTGTTTGGAGAATAAAAAGAGCTCCTGGGCTCATTGTTAGAATCACTTCTCCGAATCTTGCTCATAGCTCCAAGCTGTTCTCCTGCTGAGAACCAATCATGTAACTGTTGGCAGGCAGAAGACCTTTGTCATTGGCAACTGGTTATGAGAGCACAAATCAGTCTGTGGCATGTTGCCAACTCATGTCTGATTTGTACACGGGGAGGGGGTGGGGTGGCTTTGGTTAGCACTGCAGCCTCACAGCACCAGAGACCCGGGTTTGATTCCCGCCTCAGGCGAATGACTGTGTGGAGTTTGCATATTCTCCCCGTGTCTGCGTGGGTTTCCTCCGGGTGCTCCGGTTTCCTCCCACAATCCAAAGATGTGCCGGTCAGGTGAATTGGCCATGCTAAATTGCCCATAGTGTTAGGTGCATTAGTCAGGGGTAAATATAGGGTAGGGGAATGGGTCTGGTTGGGTTACTCTTTGGAGGGTCAGTGTGGACTTGTTGGGCCGAAGGGCCTGTTTCCATCCTGTAGGGAATCTAATCTAATCAATCCTTTGGTTCCAGCTCATCTGCAGTCACTGCTGTTATCCACAGATGTGCAGTGTTCACAATGAGTATCAAGTTACTTGCAGTCAAACCATACAGTCATTCTTGATTTTAACACAGTTCTTTTTTCATGTCAGTTCACAAATTAACAATAAAGGCATAGTCTTTAAGAGCAGCTCCAGACTTCCAATGCTTTTCCTGGTGCAGATATGGCACACTGGGACCAGGGATCCTGGAATATCACAGTAGCAACAAATGGGAGAATTGAGGTTAGCATCGGATGAGTGGGATGCTGTAGGCAGACTTAATGAGGCAGATTTGGGGTGAAAGTACAATAACACTAAATTGCCCATAGTGTTAGGTGCATTAGTCAGGGGTAAATATAGGGTAGGGGAATAGGTCTGGGTGGGTAACTCTTCGAAGGGTCGACGTGGACTTGTTGGGCTGAAGGGCCTGTTTCCACACTGTAGGTAATCTAATCTAATTTAATCTAAAATATGCTCGGTCTTGTGAGGTGAAGCCCTCATAAAACATGACAAAAACAACACTTAGCTTATTTCTGGTAAGACTCAGCCCAAAGTCTCTGGAGTTAAGAGAAACAGTGCTAGACATACGTTTTCAGCAGCTACAGCGGGAGAGAGTAGGAATATTCAGACCCTGCTTCAGATCCGGCAACAGGTGAAGAAACTGGCGCTGGCCTTTAACTGTCAGATTGAAGAACAAGAGCAGATTTTAGCTTCAGGGGTTCGACTGCACATCAACCAGGATGAAGTCAGAAACCTGCTACTGTATGCCACTGCAATTCTGTCACTGGAAACATCTATTTCTTTAGTGAACTGAAAGGAAATCACAGGTGTACAATGTTTCAACACTGCATCACAAGGAAATCAAAGGTGACAAGGAAAATTTGGACTCTCAAAGAGCATGCTACCTCTTCTATGATGTGTGTGTGTATGCGTGTGTGTGTGTGTGTGTGTTTGTACATGTGTGTGATTGCATGCACATATGTGTGTTTTCACGTATGTGTGTTTGCACATGTGTTTGCATGCGTGAATGCATGTTTGCATGTGTGTGTGCATGTTTGCACATGAGTACATGTTTGCACGTGCATGTATGTTTGCATATCCGTGTGTGTTTCATGTGTGTGCACGTGTGCATTACAAATGCATTGAGATGTTCAGTATTAAACATTGACGTTTTTGTAAAACTTAGGAGAAAATATGTCTCTAGGCTGTTATTGAGTCACAGTGCTAGAGCTTTTAAAACACTTTGTCCCTTTTCAAAAGATCTCTCCAGTCAATCAAGAGGAATTTGGAAAAAGAAGAACAGTCCAACCTTCACTCCCATTGTCTGAAAAACTCAGAGCAGGAGCATGAGCAAAAGCTTTTCACCTTGGTAAGACAGCAGGTGAGGTACCCCAGCATTGAAAGCATTTCCTGCTTGTCGTTTATTCTGTTTCCTCAAATGCCACTGCCCATTTGCTTAACTTCCCTGGCAAGTTTCAAAATGCCCGGGAAACCTATGTATCCACCGTCAATATTCGAGTCCTGAGTAAAACCAGCATGAGCATTTTGCATAATATAATTGCAAACTGACATGACACGTAACTGAAGGTCATGGTCAGGTGAAAGGTGCAAGTTGACAGATTTCTGACAGATTCTTATTGCTTTGATACTTTTACTTACCCACACACTGGCAAATCCACCCATTTCATGCAATTAAGACTTCTCCCTCCTGTTACATGAGATAATGGTTCTGAAGGAGTTAATAGAGTATAGAATCATAGAGATGTACAGCATGGAAACAGACCCTTCGGTCCAATTCGTCCATGCTGCCCAGATATCTGAGGTAAATCTAGTCCAATTTACCAGCATTTCCCATATCCCTTTAAACCCTTTCTATTCGTGTACCCATCAAGATGCCTTTTAAATATTGTAATTGTACCAGCCTCCACCACTTTCTCTGGCAGCTCATTCCATACATGCACCACCCTCTAAGTGAAAATGTTACCCCTTAGGTTCCTTTTAAATCTTCCCCCTCACACCCTGAAACTATCCCTCTAGTTCTGGACTCCCCCACACCAAGGAAAAGACCTTATCTGTTTACCCAATCCATTCTCCCCACGATTTTATAAACCTCTAGAAGGTCATCCCTCAGCCTCTGACGCTCCAAGGAAAATAGCCCCATTCTATTCAGCCTCTCCCTGTCACTCAAACCCTCCAACCCTGGCAACATCCTTGTAAATCTTTTCTGAACCTTTTCAAGTTTCACAACATCTTTCTCATAGAAAGGAGACCAGAACTGCATGCAATATTCTAAAAGTGCCTAACCAATGTCCTGTACAGTCACAACATGACCTCCCAACTCCTATACTCAAATCACTAACCATTAAAGGCAAGCATACCAAATGCTTTCTTCACTATCCGATCTACCTGCGACTCACTTTCAAGGAACAATGAACCTGCTCTCCAAGGTCTCTTTGTTCAGCATCTCATATTTATCTAAATCAAACTCTGTCTGCCATACCTCAGTCCATTGGCCCATCTGATCAAGATCCCATTGTACTCTGAGGTAACCTTCTTTGCTGTCCACTACACCTCCAACTTTGGCGTCATCTGCAAACTTACGAACTATACTTCCTATGTTCACGTCCAAATCATGTATATAAATTACAAAAAGCAGTGGACCCAGCACCGATCCTTGTGGCACACCGCCCGTAATAGACCTCCAGTCTGAAAAGCAATCCTCCACTACCACCGAAGTTAATATTACATCGAGCTCTATCAAATCTGTTGATGCCACAAAGAGAGTTAGGGTGGAGACCACTGAGATCCACACAAGTACCCAAAAGGGAGCAAGTGTATTCTATACAGCTCCCAAGGATCCTCAATAAGTACGGTGAGCACTTAGCGTAGACTCTCGTTTTGCTAGAAGGTAACAAATTATGTTGTAACCTAAGACAAGTGCCTCCTCTGTTTGGATTCATCGGTAGTTTATCCTCTAACAATGATAATGAGATGGGCCCTAGGGTCAGTGTAGAAAAAGAGGCAAACCACCAGGCTGGTAGAGGTAGTATCTGACAATATGACATCTCCCAACAACTATCCCTGCACTCAGAATAGGTTGAAATCCCACCATAATAAGCCATAGAAGATAATGCAATGGTCATGTGCAGACAAAGCATACAGATTGCTGCCTTGTTTTTAAAACCCAACTTGCATCCACTCATTACTGAAGAATAACAATGCACACATTTTCTAACCAACTTATTTGATGATGTCATTCTATGCCTATGGAGTAATTGAAATGTTAACCTATGATCACCGGGCTGAAAAGGCAGGGACAATGTTACTGTACTGTAAGAGCTAACTATACTGATTCTATATGCTCTGAGGGAAATCAGGAATAGAAAATAAATACTGCCTAGCTGTTCCTGCCAGCATGCTCAGAGTGGGCGGCACGGTGGCACAGTGGTTAGCACTGCTGCCTCACAGCACCAGAGACCTGGGTTCAATTCCCACCTCAGGTAACTGTCTGTGTGGAGTTTGCACGTTCTCCCCGTGTCTGCGTGGGTTTCCTCCGGGTGCTCCGACTTCCTCCCACAGTCCAATGATGTGCAGGTTAGGTGAATTGGCCATGCTAAATTGCCCGTAGTAAATGAATGGGTTTGGGTAGGTTGCTCTTCAGAGGGTCGGTGTGGACCTGTTGGGCCGAAGGGCCTGTTTCCACACTGTAAGTAATGTAATCTAATCATCCCACATACATAGGGTTATTGAATGCATTTTACATTGCTGGTCCCCATGTTATCCACTGTCAAGAGTATTTGTTAATGTTTAAAGCTTTCAAAATGTTCTGAGTAGCTGTTACTTTCTTTAAGCTAATATCAGACCAGACAGCAGTTATACTGTGGTGCATAATGCCCAGTGTACAATGTGTCTTACAAATGATTGACAAGGAAGCAGAAGAGGGGAATTGAGAGGGTCCAATGAATGCAAGCAAGGATGGGTTAAATAAAAGGCAAAACAAATGAAAGAGTTGGAGAATGAGAGACTGATCAGCCAGAAAATATAATTCCAAGTATGAGGTTTGGTATTTAGAAAAAGTGAAAGATAATATTGCAACTAAAGGGATTAAGATTCTGGCCTGAAGTCATACAGCATCAGTATTATCATTTAGATATTTAATTAAGATAATAACCCTGTAATCATAATGTCATCGGTAAATGCCATTGTAAAAACTACAAAGGAGCTAGTAACCCTGTCTTAATGCTGGTTTTGATCAGAATCACTCCAGAGTAGAAACACTGAAAGAAGTCCCAGATTGAACAATGTTTGGATCGTCAGGAATTTTGACCCAATTTACATCCTTTTGTTCATAGATGGGACAAAGTGCTTCAGGAATCACATATTCACAAAGCATGGTTTGCTGTATTTGAATTCATGGATTTGAGCAAGAAGGTAGAACACAACACCCAACAGTTTATTTCTATCAAAGGCCATTACAAAAAGATGGTCATTCCCTTATATAACAATATATTCCCTCCCTAATGGCATTGTGGGTCAACCCACAGCAGATGGACATCAACGGTTCAAGAAGGCAGCTCATTCTCACCTTCACAAGGGCAACTAGGGACAAGCAATAAATGCTGGCCCAGCCAGCGACGCACACATTCCACAAATGAATTTTAAAAATTACAAATAAGATGTACCCAGTAACTTTATTGTAAGAATATCTCATACCCTTCTGAAGTAATTTTCAGGAGTATAGATGCCAAGCAGAAAAGGCAAAGATTAGGAGGAATGTCCGAGCCATCAACAGAAAAGCACAGCTGAGGGACCCCAGTCTGATTCATTCGTAATGGATAATACTTTAGATTAGAAGGATTATAATGTTAGTCATCTCTATTCAAAGGTTCAACAACTAGAAAAGTTAAACATGGAAGTTAAACATTTTGGAAGATAGACCAACATTCACCACTCACATTAGTGTAATAAAATTGCCAACTAACCCCAGCTCAAGTATTTTTCTTAATCCCACATCTAATTCCAGAAATCGTTTTGCAAATCATGCAAAAATGAGAATGAAAATTATAAAATGGAAACAAGAGAAAATTGATCCCAGTTCTACCTTTACATTTCTGCAGCTTTCAGCACACAAACAAATTCCAAAAGTCCACATTGGGTTGCTGCTCAACTATTGCTTTCCCTTTCCTCATCTTTTCCCCAATTTCTTTGATAATGCCCTCTTATGGAGCAATGTACTGTTCCTACTCCTAGACCAGGAGGTCCGGGTTCAAGTCCCACCTGCTCCAGAGGTGTGTGATAGTATCTCTGATTAGGCAAATAGATTAAATTTTTAAAAAAGAAAATGTTTTTAATCTTAGCATATTGGTAGCCAGCTAAATACCTGTGAACCTTGATCAGCTGTAAAAGACAATATTTACACCCCTACTGAAGTCTCATTACTGCATCATTTCTACTTGAATTGCAAACCATTCATCCACTCCTAAGAGCCACATCATGTGTTTAACTCAGTACGCTCAATTTGATGGGTTTACCTATTTCCAATCTCCCACAAAAAAAACAATATTTCAGGCTTGTTCAAAAGGATAATGCTTGCAAGGATGTTCTGGCTCTATCCTGACCTTTTTCACTATCCATGAATTGTCAAAAGTCATGACCTTTCTCTAACACTGCTAGTTTTCTTTCCCTCAATGGGATGACTATCCTCTGTAATCTCCTCTCTGATTAGTTGTACCGTCAGACAGGCACTGATTTCATGAATGCAAGTAGTCTCAGTTGGAGAGACATTTTCTGTAAATGTGCAAGTCTGATTTAACATCTGTGGTTCAAAACTTTCATAGCCTGCGGGAGTCACACATGACTATACCTTTCTATCGTTCCATTAATTATTACAAAGATTATATAAGCTTATATACTTAACTGTTCACATTTTAATTAAACTACAGTACAACTTCTTCCTCCCTGCACTGAATTCCACTCTTATGGAGTTCACTCGGTGTGTATCCCGCTTCCTCACTGACTCACAGCATACTGTTTTCTCAGCTAATTGCATTACTAAATATAAACAATGTGGATGCTGTCATCCAAAACCAATACAGAAAGTGCTGGAACAACTCAACAGCTCTGGCAACATCCGTAGAGAGGGTTAGCAGAGTTAACATTTCAAGTCCAGTGAACAGGTAAATTTTTCATAGTCCCACTCTCTCATTAGCGAGATGACTGGTGGTAAGTTTAACCTGGGGGGGGGGCAAAGTTAAAAAGGTGGGACTGTCATGGTGATCTCAGCGGGTACAAAAGTTGAATTCACACTGCTGGCATCAGTCCGCATTGCACACCAGCATGCGGCCAACAGAGCTAACTGACTCCTGTAAGTGTAGCATGACCTTTCCTATGAACTAATCACATTGCTGTTTGTGTGCAGCAAGGCGTCTGTGCTTGCTTTGAACAGTCACTGCACTCTGGGTTCAATCTTACTCTTGGACTTGACAGCTGGACAAGATACATTCGTAATATGGCCTGACATGCAAATCATTTCAACATTCACAAGTGACAGAGAGAGACTCCTGGTCAGTCACCTGTGGAAGCTAACAGCAAACCATTGCACTACATGGCCTGGAACCCCCTGGAATCCATGGATTCAGGGCATGTTATCAGTCCAATCCTGCAGGAAAGGTGAGTCAACCTGACAAAGAGCTAAGAGGTCACCTGCAGTGGTGGATGGTTGGACCATTTTGAGACAAGGTAAAGTATGGTCTACCAGGGTATGACAGCTACACAGCAAAGACAGGTCTTTGGCTGCAAATAGGTCTCACATCCTAAATCAATGTGCGCAAGAGTCACTTTCTATAAACTATAGGATTTAGATTGGATTATCTACAGTGTGGAAACAGGCCATTTGGCCCAACAAGTCCACATTAACCCTCTGAAAAGTGGCCTATTTCCCTCTGACTAATGTACCTAACGCTATGGGCAATTTAGCTTGGCCAATTCACCTGACCTGCACATCTTTGGAGTGTGGGAGGAAACCCATGCAGACACAGGGAGAATGTGCAAACTCCACACAGACAGTCACCTGAGGCGGGAACCGAACCCAGGTCCCTGGCACTGTGAGGCTGCAGTGCTAACCACTGAGCCAACATGCCAAAGATGCCACTACTAATGGCTTGCATCAATGTGGATGGCACTGAAAAACCATGTTGTTCTCTGAATGTGAACATTTTACCCACCCAGTATAAAACTAACAAAATAGCCTGGATGACCACCGGCACTTTTGAGACGTGGATCAGTAAAATATAAATATGTATCAATAAAAGAAAAGGAAGATCACTCTAGATAAATATCTGTGCACTCCATCATTACTGGCCCCATGAGCATCAAGCTAATGGTCTTTCCTTGCAACACAATGTCCAATCATCAGACAATGGATCAGGGATAACCAAGGGATGCAGAACAGGATGAGCTCAGTTAGCCTTATGATGAGGCTCCTTTTGCTTTCTTCTGGGATGCCAGCGTGGAAGCTCCAATACAGGCAAACATGGAAACTTTAGAGGTGGATGGCACCATGTGCTTCATAACAGAACTGACAGCTGAGGCAATCATGGAGACAGCACATTCTTCAGCTGAGGAGGCTGTTGACCCTGAAGAGTCTGATGAACGCCCACGCACTCACCTACCACCTTCCTGAACTGAAGCCGCAAATGGCAGAGAGGTGTTATGGGATTTCCCACTTCAGTGTATAAACACAGGAAGACGTGTCTGACCTGCAGTGACAACTTGGCAGACTGTACTGCACTCATCTGAAAACAACAGGCTAAAATTAAGATTAAGAGCAAGGTAAACTGAGATTTTCAAGGGCCAATGCCTAAGACTGTAAGATATGAACAAATTGAAAAATAAAATTTAGTTTTCACTGCGCTACTGTGTTTTTTCATTTTTCTTTGAACTAGAGTGAGATTGTCGGCAAATCAGGTAACATAGAGATCTCTTTGGCTATCTTGAAGCTCCACTTAACATAAATTAGTT
Organism: Chiloscyllium plagiosum; assembly: GCF_004010195.1. Taxonomy (NCBI): domain Eukaryota; kingdom Metazoa; phylum Chordata; class Chondrichthyes; order Orectolobiformes; family Hemiscylliidae; genus Chiloscyllium; species Chiloscyllium plagiosum. The sequence goes on from NC_057743.1 coordinate 31,151,656, forward strand.
GCAGGCCCTTATGCTTTGACTTATCCTAATTTTGTTGCACAGTGAAGACAAATGTAAAATACCTGTGGGATGGCTTGTGTGGAAAATCACAATAGAATGTAACACTGATGCAGTAAATCTAGTCTTCTAAGGCTGGCTTCGACTGCATTCTTAGGACACATTAAAAGGGGTTTAACACAACATCCAACAGTGCTGTATCTGCCTTAGGATCGCTTAATACTTGGGGCTCAGTGATAGAACGTCTTTTGTTTCCCAGTGCTAAAGAAAAGCAAGCACTTGCATTTATACAATACCTTTTACTGCCTCAGGACATCCTAAAACAGATCACTACAAATTAAGTACTTTTCAAAGTGTAGTCACTTGTTGAATTGCACAGAAATCCATCATTTTAATGAAAGAAAACTTCCACAAAAAATCAGAAATTGAATTATATATGTAGATTTGGCAAGATTAAATTCTAAACCATTATTCAGTCTATAGCACCTCCAACAAAACTTATTGAAAATTTTAAGTAACCAAAAAATGTAAATTTAAGGTATTTTTGACATTATTTCTTCTTGAAAATAGAAAGCACTTATTTTACTAAGCTCATCAGTTTAGTATAGTAGTAGTATAGTATAGTCATCTGTAGTTTAGTAAAACAAATTTCTTTAAATCATTCACCAAAATTGATGTTAATGATTTAGAATGATCGATACTCCTGAGTGATTATTTTGTAAATGTTTGTAAATGTTTGTCAAATAAATTGCTAATTGATTTAAAATCATTCCTAAGAAGTGTTTGATGTGCTGACAATATTAGCTGGTGATCTGCTGATTGATTTTCAAATCAATGCAATGCTTACAGTTCAGTGTTGTGAGACTAATGGGAAAAAAGTCCGCTGTCAGAAATCCGGGATGAAATTTTCCTGCTCTTTGAAGTTGTGGGGTTGGGGTGGAAGCAGAATATTGGAGAGGAAGTCATTGCAAAGCAAGGCTGACGTTTCCAAGTCAGAACTGAATATTCTAAGGGAGAAAGTGAAGACTGCAGATGCTGGAGATCAGAGTCGAAGAGTGTGGTGTTGGAAAAGCACAGCCAGTCAGGCAGCATCTGAGGAGCAGGAGAATCGACGTTTCAGGCATAAGCCCTTCATTCCTGATAAAGGACTTATGCCCAAAATGTCGATTCACCTCCTCGGATGCTGCCTGACCAGCTGTGCTTTTCTAGCACCACATCTTGACATTGGATATTCTAAGGCCCTCTTGGTTTCTTGGCAGAATACTGATGCCACAAAAAAAGCCAAAAAAAATTACATTTCCAATTGGAAGAGTTTTACTTTAAATATTCCAGGAAGTGGACAGGAAACAAGAGCTTTGTCAAGTGCATGAAGGTGACAAGCAAGTGAGATATTGGCTTTGCTGGACAGTAAATCAGGTGAGTCAGTCTAGCGTGATAAGTTGGGTGAAGCAATAGGCATTACATATCACTGCCAGGGTAGGGGTGGTTCCTGTTGAGCCCTTAGGCATGCTGCCAGAGCACCATCTAGAAACTGGCACTTGTTTGGGTTAAATGGGGAGGAAGTTGGGATTGTTCTTCATGAACATGAAACCTTTAACTCGCTCAGTGTACAAGTGGTCTGCAAATGGATCCTAAATGTGCCCATTCAGAAGCTTTGATGCCCAGACCCAAGCGTTTCAGTCCTCCCATGCACTTTAAGGATGGATTCTAGAAGATAAATGGCTAAACATTTAGCTCCCTACTCCTGTGAGAAAGGTACAACAGAGACCGCAGAGCAGTTGGGCTGACCATCAAGTTGTCTGTAGGTTTTTTGAAGATGCGATTCAGGTATTTAGATGGATCCGGGGTCTCCTTCAATATGGTGTTGCATGTATGAGGGAGTGTCAGCCATTGTCAGTGTGGTCTAATGGCCAATGTGCTGTGATGTTGCTGGTGAGAGGAAACATCAGATTGCTAAAGTTTGTCCAGGTACACAGTGGTCCTTCAAAGATAGTACAACGGTCTTTGAGCAGATATTCAGTGAATGGCATGTTGTTCCAGGAAGGGTGCATGGTAAGATGTGGCGGAAACAGAACTTGAGCATTACCATAGGGGTGGACAGGGCAATTAATGTGGTGAGTTTGGTAAGGTACAGTGAGAGAGCTCATTAGACCTCGCAGCAACAAACCCTCCAGAAGCCTCAGGCTTAACCAAAAGGAAGTTTTAGCCCCCAAAGATCCAATAGAGGCCCAGTCATGAAGAAGAAGCACATCACAATGACAGATCAATGATCAAGGTCTATGACACAGGGCACGAGCAAAGCAAAAAAAAGGTCGAGATGAATCAAAAGCAATGAGCAGGCAGCAACAAGATTAGCTTTTGAATATCTACTGAATGCAGGATGAAGACAATATTGAGAGAGTTGAAAAGTTCCACAGTTAGGGCCTCTAGGACAGATGAGTGTGGAGTAGGGATGGTGTATTGTCTGTTAAATTTAACTCTCTTTCAGAAAGGGCAACTTAGAATGAGCAGAATATAGGAATAGTGAAGTACTGACATAGTAACTGGGCATGGTCGAATTGAGAAGGGTTGTGATAAAGAGACTAAACAAAGAATATCACTCATTCAGTTACAAAGCTTTACTTTTAAATATACAAGCTTTCTAAGCAGCCAAAAAATGTATTATGTCTTTCTGTATCAAAAATCCAGGCATCATGTATAAAATAGTTTACATTTTCACAACAGCTAATGGCAGTCACATCACACTGAGTTAAGTAAATATAATGTCACTGGAATGACTAGACTTCTAGATCAGTTTTTGATGGAATACAAATGACACTGTTTGGTAATGTATGCATCGCTTTCTTTTCCTTTGTGTTGCATTTTGCACTCGGTACCCTCACCTTCGAGTCGGCCATATGTATAATTAAACTGCATCGTGCAGAATGCACAGTCTCATGCTATCTAATGCTATCAAGAGCTTGTAAAGGAAAATCCATTCTCTATAATGTATCTTAGCTGTACAACACAGTTCATTGGGCTCTTGATGAATGTGTTGCTGCTTAGTGCATGAAGGCTGGTTTCTTTATTAATGGTAGTTTTACAGGCTGAGATAGGACTGAGGACAACAGCTCTATATTCCAGTTACATACCAAACCCAGATGAGAATAAACTCCGCTAACCCTTTCAGAACTGAGACGTTGGTGGCTCAAGCAAACTTCAATCCTTTTTTAAGCACTTAGATTAGATTCCATACAGTGTGGAAATAGGCCCTTAGGCCCAACCAGTCCACACTGATCCTCCGAAGAGCAACCCACTTAGACCCATTCCCCTACATTTACCCCTGACTAATGCACTTAACACTATGGGCAATTTAGCGTAGCCAATTCACCTAACCTGCACACCTTTGGACTGTGGGAGGAAACCAGAGCACCCAGAGAAAGCCCACACAGACACAGGGAGAATGTACAAACTCCACACAGACAGTTGCCCAAGGCTGGAATCAAACCCGGGTCCCTGCCACTGTGAGGCAGCAGTGCTAACCACTGAGCCACCCTGCCTCATATTTAAAACTTCATAACTGTACTGAAAGACACATGTAATATGACAAGGTACAACCTTTTCAGATGAAGTGAAGTTACACCGGTCTGTTCAGGCAGACATTAAAGCTTCCATTGGCATATTAGAGGAAAAGCTGAGAGTTTTTCCCAAACATCCTGATCCCCTTCCATTAACTCCATCAATATGAACAGATTAGTTTGCTATTTAGCTTGTGGTTAGTTGTGGGACATGAATGATACAAGATGTATCATTATATAATATAAAACTTCATGTCTATAATATTTTATATGAACATTCTTCAGTCATTGATTGTGTGAAGAACTAACATATGCTGTTCGTGTAACATGTTATAAGAATGCAATTGATTTTTATTTTATAAAGCAAATTTTGAGTACTCACAGGCTCTAATATTATAGCGTAATTAAGTTGCTAATTGATGTTTAGACAATGTGACATACGATACAATACAGCACAGACACAGGCCCTTCAGCCCAACAAAGCTGCATCAATTCCTCGTCCTTATTTAGGCTAGCTACTTATTGCCTGTGAGTAGTTTCTAATCTTCTGTTCACCTCCCGTTCATGTGTCTATCAAAATGCACCTTAGACGTTGCTAACATGCCGGCTTCCAATACCTCCACTGACAGTGTGTTCCAGGTACTCACCACCCTCTGTGTGAAAATCTTTCATTGCACTTCACCCCTAAACCTTGCCCCCTCTCACCTTGAGCTTGTACTTTGTTGTAGTTGACCTTTCCATCCTGGGGAAAAAGTCTCAACTATCCATCCTGTCTACATCTCTCACAATTTTGTAGACCTGTATAAGGTCTCCCATCAGCCTCTGTCTTTCCAGTGAAAATAATCCGAGTTTATCTAACCTCTCCTCATCACTAAATCCCTCCAGTCCAGGCAACATCCTGGTAGACCTTCTCTGCACCCTCTCCAAAGCATCCATGTCCTTCTGGTAGTGTGGGGACCAGGTCTGCACGCAATCTTCCAGACGTAGCCAAACTAAAATTTTTTACAGCTGTAAACTAACTTGCAAACTTTTACACTCAGTACTACAGTCAATGAATACAAGTGTCCTGTATGCCTTATCCACCTGTACTCCCAATTCACATGCTCCAATTCTTGCCCAATTTGCTTATGGTTGGCCTTCCCCCAATCAGGTCCAGCATGGCCCCCTCCCTTGTTGAACCATCCACATACCTTTTCAAAAAACCCTCCTGGATACACCTAACAAATTGCTCCCCATCCAAACCCCCAGCACTAAGGGAGTCCACCACAACAACCCTGTTACTTTCACATTTTTCCAGAATCTGACTACATTTCTCTTCCTCAATCTCCTGCTGGCAGCTGGAAGGTGTGTAGCACAATCCCGGCATTGTGATTGCATCCTTCCTATTCTTGAGCTCTACCCATAATGTCTTAATACCTCCAGGGTGCCCTCCCTCAGCACAGTTGTGTATTGCTCCCTACCCAGTAATGCAACTCCTGCACCTCTTTTGCTTCCTCGTCTCTCTTGTTTAAAACATAAATATCGCTGGATGTTAAAGTGCCAATCCTGTCACTCTTCCAACAATACCTCTGTGGTAGCAGCAACATCATGATTGCATGCATTAATCCAGCCTCTAATTTCACCCGTTTAACCTAAACATGACTCAGTTGGTGGCACTCTTTTCTGTGAAGTTCAAGGTTCAATGTCTAAGGTGCACTCCAGGTTTGAGCAACTAAAGTCAAGACAGAATCAACTCCAGTGAAGTACTGAGGTGCACTGTTGTATCTATCAAACAGTTGGTATTCTGAAGAAAGGGAGGGGAGTCACATTTTTTGTATGGGCCAATGTTGATCTCTTAGTCACCATTACAGAAATATGGCTGTATCATCTTTCTATTTGTTGGTCACATTCCTTGCATTACAATAGTGGCTACCCTTAAAAGGTATTTCATTAGCTGTAAAGCACTTTTGAGATATTTAGTGGCTGTGAAAAGTGGTATACAAATGTGAGTCTTTGTTTTTTACTTTGATGTGAAATATAGATATAATCTTAGACATATTATGACATAGATATCGGACCAGATAAGCTTGTACCACTAATAAAGCTACATGATATTTCAACACATGATGCCCAGGAATAGCAACATAGGAGCAGGAAGAGGCCAGTCAGGTCCGCAGCCCTGATCCACCATTCTAGATCATGGCTGATTATCTATCTCAATGCCATTTTTTTCTGTGGCAATCCTATATGTTTGACATCATGAGTAACTTGTAATCATGAACGTGCATAATTGGGTAGAGAAGTCCAATGATTTACCACCCTAGGTGAAGAGATTCCTGCTCATCTTAGAACTAAATAATTTGCATTTTAGTGCGAGACTGTACCCATTCTTTCCAGACCCCAGAATCTTTACAAGCCCTCTATGAGTTTTACACATTCCTATGATACTGCTTTTCATTCCTCTAAAATTTGGAGAATACATGTCAAATCTTCTTTATGTCTCCACATTAGACAGTCACATCATTCCAGGAATCTGCTGGACCCCCAAGTATATCCTTCCTTAGGCAAAGGTAGTAGAACTGGTATAAAGCTAATCCTCAGGCATCCTCTACATATAATTGACACAGGGCAAACATTCAGTTGAATGTATGTAAAGAACAACATCATCAGCAAGAACACAATCCAAACTATCTGTTCAAGACTGTGATATTGTAGCCTTCTCAATAGTTGGTGTACCGAAGGGTTAAGAAGAATAAAATTCACTAGTATTTCTGATGATGACCACACAGATCGTGACAATATTTTTCAGATGTTATAAGATCAACTTATATTTTGAATCACTTTCAGGATGAGTTCATGCCATACCAGGTGAAACAATTCATAGGCAAGTTTTGATGCAACATTTCTGAGGTGATTTCACCAAAGCTAACTTAGATTAAAGACTTATGAAACTGGTTACTTGTCTCTACATCCATTAAATCCTTTTGCAATGAATTTCTTGACAAACTCAAAGAATGTCTCTTTGATGATGCACTTTCAAGGACATAAGTCAAAAGCAATTGTAGCAAGGCAGCAATATCAGCAAGCATTTGACTCTAGAAAAAATATTGCATGTATTAAGAGGTTCAGTGGAACATACAAATCTTGCATGAGATGTGGCCTGACTCAACCATCTAGACAGTGTCCAGTATTTCACAACATGTGCAAACTGTGCCCCACAATAATAAATTTGGCTCAAATTTGTCAGAAATCCAATCACACAGGAAGTCCCAAATTGCAGCACAATTGTCCACAACAGCATATGGAGAACAATCAACAAGGACCAATGTCAAAGAAGCTCCAAACGTTCAGTCCAAGAAACATAAGCAGGCCCATGAAAGCTAACTACAATGTTACATCTTGGAAACCCTACATGTGGTAAACTTGATGTACCAAATGAACACTATAAGAAAAGCTGAATCCTTTATTTGTATCCAATTAGTATATTGCTAGGGCAAATATCATCCTTTTAATGCATCTTTAATTAAATATATGCAGGAAACTGGCCAAGCATGCTGCAATCAACACAAAAGAAGCTAAATGGTTATAACAGATCCGAAGTATTGGCATTGGTATTATTCATCTTAAATGTCAATATAGATCCTTGTAGAGGACTCCTGAAATCTTCCACATTATTGAAACAGGAGACCTCCTATCATTGGCCTACCAATGTGCACAGATCCACATGTTATCATAATCCATGAGATAACAGATCCATCAGTTGCAACACAAGTGATTCTAGATCACAACATCAAGTCTAACCTTCACCCAAGCCATTTTGAAGATATCAGCATCTTTAATGGTGGTGCAGTGTCATAGTTAAAGGTCATATGACTTGGGCTGGACAAGATTCCCATTGTGCGAGAGCTTAATCCCAAGTCCTCAGGTACCAAGAGTTCGCAAGTTTCAAAACTTGATCCCAAGAATGGATATTGGTCCATGCATCTGTCCCCAGAGTTAAAGAAACTGACAACTTTTAGAACACCCTTCAGTAGATACTATTCCTTCAGATTGCCATTTGGATTATCCATCAGCAAAGGAAATATTCCAACAAATATGAATCTTATAACCAAGAATTCACCATGTTACCTCTGTACCACAGATTAAATTGCAGTTCTCAGAAAAATTAAACATGAGCATGAAACAAGTCCCAACCACTTCAGGACAGCGGCAAAGAAACATAGTCTTGTTTTCAACAGTAAAATGTGTGAAATCATCATAAGCCAATTTCTTCATCAACCTACTCATTAACTTGCATTAGTGCGGATTCCACCAAAATAGAAGACATTTAGAAGATGTCGGCATTGCAAAACAAAGGTGATTTCCAAACATATTTATTTCTTCAACTTTTGTGACCAACATATCTCCTTTTCAAGCTGTCCTCCACAAAATCACACCATATACGAAGTAGGAAGATCACTAGTTTATTTTTTCAGTCTGTCAAAAATGATTCATGATCCAGTAAATGTGTACTTCAATATTATGATCCCACTAGACCCACCATGATATAGGTAGCTGTATTCCAGAAAGGCATTGGATTGTCAACGATGTCAAGCCTCTTGTGTTTGGATCTAAAGACCTTATGACAGCTCAGGCTAACTACACCAACATTGAAAGAGAAACTCTTGCTCTGGTTTTTCAGATGCACCAGTTTCATGCGTACCTACCCAACAAGGGTTTCATTGTTCATACCAAGTACATACTGTCAAAAACCAATCACAAGTGCACCTCCATGACTACAACATCTACAGTCGGTTCTGCTATAATACAGGTTTCTTCAATGCAAATTGACTTAACACGATTGAAAAATTTAGACCATTATTTGTAGAACACAAACTTTCCTTGCCTGTATTGGAAATTCTGGCCCCATTAGTTTAAATGGCGTGGCTATTGTTTGATTTCTTCTAACATGGGATCGCACACAAATGGAAGTATCGTATTATATCAGAACTGACTGTACTTGTTAGAAGAAACAAAAGTATGATTTAGAAGTACCATTAAAACCAGGTTCCCAAATAATTACTTCCAGTGCTCTCAGCCAACTTCTGAACAGATAATCCTTTAGACAGATAATTCTGAACAGATAATCCAGAGCTGGAAAATAGAATTAACATACATTTTGGTAACAGCACAGTGGAGTAAATTCAGCAAGCTACATGAAGTGATGATTAGTTGCAATATTTCAAGAAGATTACCACCTTAACACATCCAAAATGTTCCCAAGCTAGAATCCTCATTTTGGTCATTCAGAGATCAATTCGGGCTCTCCAAGAATGTGCTCTTCAAAGGCAAATAAATTGTGACCCATCAAGCTCTATGTCATGCCATGTTAGACCACATAAATGCAAAAAATATTTAAGCGATTGGCACAAGAATTCTTATATTGGCCCAGCATTAATAAGAGCAATTAATCAAGTTGTGTGATACATATCAATTCTATCAATCGCAACAACAGACAGGACCTCACCTTTCACATTAGGTTCCTTCAGAGCCATGGTGCATGATTGTGGCTGATTTTATATTCGAAGAGTGTGGTGCTAGAAAAGCACAGCCGGTCAGGCAGCATTTGAGGACCAGTTCAGTCAACGTTTCGGGCATATGCCCTTCAACAGGATCTGCAGTCCTCACTTCCTCCTCGCTGATTTTTATGTTCCTATGTCCAAGGATATGATTACATTTTGGTGACCGATTATTTCATCAACTTCCATCTTATGCAACAAAATCAAAGATCCCTCCAGTGCAACAGTTAATGACACTTTAACAGTCATATTCAACATGTTCAATGTACTTTAATGAATTAGGTCTGACAACAGTCTGCAAATACCATTACAATTGACCAGAAACTGAACAGGACTGGTCATATAAAGATAATGACTACAAGAGTAGGTCAGAGGCTGGGAATACTGTACCTCCCCAAAATGTGTCCACCATCTACAAGGCACAGGTCAGACATGTGATGGAATGGTCCCCATTTGCCTGGATGAGTGTGCCTCCAACAACATTCAAGACATTTGACACTATCCAAAACAAGGTAGCCTGCCTGATTGGCACCAAATTCACTCCATTTACTGCCAATGCTCATTAGCAGTAGTGTGTACCGTATACAAGATGCACCGTTGAAATTTACCCTTTGTAAAGGAGCAACACCTTTCAAATACACAACTACTTCCACACAGAAGGACAAGGGCAGCAGATAAAGGGGACACCATCACCTACAAGTTCCCCTCCAAACCATCCTGACTTAAAAATGTATCAGCATTTCATTTGTGTTCAAATCCTAGACTTCCCTCCCTAATATCATTGAGTCTGCCCACAGCACATGGACTATGGTGGTTCAAGAAGGCAGCTCACCACCACCTTCTCAAGGGCAACTGGGGATGGACAATAAATGCTAGCTTAACTAACAATATCCACATCCCATGAAAAACATTAAAAATAAATTAATAGAACTACTTGAGTACACCTTTTAAGCTATGTGCAGGAAAATCGGGTGTTCAACATATTACATCTTCTTTTCATTTCAGTCTTGCAGAATTCATATGCTGTAAAATCCATGATCATTAAATATAGAGCAATTTGCCAAGTTATCAGATAATTATGTTAAATCTACACATTGCTCCTTGAAACCGTGGTTTACCTTCAGCAGTTGTCATGTTTGAAGACAGATTGATACATTTCTTCCCTCCCACACTCTTTCCACCCAAAAACACATGCATGATACATTGTTTTTAAAGAAGGGAGAAAATTGCACATTAGATGACCAACAAGCATGAAGACAGTTATCCCAACTTGAACCAGGACAGTAAGATACACGTCTGAAGCTTTCACATAAACACACGAGTTAATGGAAAGATACTACAATCATTATGTACAGCCTAGGTCATATGAGCAATGGCCAAGTCCTGCGAAGAAATAGGTACTGTCCAAATTGCATTTCATTAACCACTCTATGTAACATAGAATGGCAACTTGGGTGATGAAGGCAGCATGGCATATAATAATCACGCATCTGCAACAACTGTTACACATTCCATCTGCAATGACAAATATCACACCCCACAATGTATGTATGCCACCAAATTTTGAATACTGTACAAGGACCTTGTTTGGGTCATGTTGTATTCCGCCAAGATAATAGCCGAAAGAATGGAGACAATGTATCCATATGCATCTTTGTACATGTTAGTAGGTAAAAGATTCCCATTCTCTTAAAGAAATGGGGCATTTTTGATTATGGCAGCCTGGCTTGCTGTAGTTTTCCAGCTCTCCTCATGCTGCCTGGCTTGCTGTGTTCTTCCAACCTCCTGCCTGTCTACTTTAGATTCCAGACCATACAGACCTGTACCTCCATGATACATACATAACACCACAACATGCATTGTTCTGCTATAAAAATACCCATCCGGGCTTCAGTCACTCTCACTGTCAGTGTAGTTAGCCAGTTATATCTGTATAAGAAACATAAGCACATAACCCAGACTATATATGTCGGTCCAAGACATCTTACTTTGTAAATAGTTAGTGTGGTGAATTACCTTCAAGATATCAGCCTCAAGAAGAGCCCAAGTTTCTCGTACATATCACATCAACTAACATGTAGACACACTTAAAACCAAAGGCTGATCTAAAACATTGGAAATTGTTATGATGTTAATTTGCATTTACATGCTTTGAATGCAAAAATAAATCCGAAAGTACTTTACAGATGATTGTCAAAAACGAATGTCAAGCCAGAAGGGAAAGACTTGGGAATGCCTAAAAATTTGGCCAAAGGAATAGGTTTTTGAGCAAGTTTTGAAAAGAGAAGAGGGAAGTGGAGAAATGAGGTTGTTTGGTGCATGTGTCCCAAATGTTTCAGAGAACATCTCCAAGAAGACTCACATCAAACAACCTCACCACCCTGTTGCTGACCACTTCAACTCCTCCTCCCACTCCACTAAGGACATGCAAGTCCTGGGCCTCCTCCACTGCCAAGTCCTTGGGACCCTACACCCACATGGCATCAACATTGATTTCACCAGTTTTCTCACCTCCCTTCCCCACACCTCATCGCAAATCCAATGGTCCAACTCAGCACTACCCTCTTGAACTGTCCCACCTGCCCATCTGCCTTCCCACCTATCTGCTCTACCCACCACTCTGATCTATCACCATCATGCCCCACTTGCATCTACCTATTGTCATGCCAGCTACATTCCCCCTTGCATCACCTTTCTCCATATTAATCTCTCAGTACACACACACACTAATCTGCTGTGATTTTCCAGCGCCACACTTTTTGACCCTTAACTCTGCACAGCCTACTGTTTAAAATTACACAAGGGCTGCAATGAAATATTCATCACTTGTGATAGAATAGTCAAACCAAGGCTTCTTGGGTAGAATTTCCCAAACTCACAAACTCTGAACATATAGCCAGGTGGCACATTGAAACATCACCAAGTCTCTCCAAATCACAGAACTCCCCCTGATTTGGGCATAAATTGGTGTTTGTTCATTTTATTCGGGTCAAAGTCTTAGAACTCCTCACCTACCAACATAGTGAAAACATCTCCACTATGCGAAATATACCTGTACAAGAGGAAAGCTTCCCTAGGGCAATTAGGAATGGATAATAAATGCTAAACTTTCCAGTAGCCCATACTACAAAATTGGGTAAAAACAATGACTGCAGATGCTGGAAACCAGAGTCTAGATTAGAGTGGTGCTGGAAAAGCACAGCAGTTCAGGCAGCATCCGAGGAGCAGTAAAATTGACGTTTCGGGCAAAAGCCCTTCATCAGGAATACAGGCAGAGTGCCTGAACTGCTGTGCTTTTCCAGCACCACTCTAACCCATACTACAAAATTGATACTATTTTCCCAAACAGTCCAATAGTCAAAACATCTTTCAGCTTAAGGTCCACGGTATCTCTATACATTAGTGTGGACTGGATTTGAACTCAAGTCGTTGGTATGAAAGTTCAATATTTTAATGTTTTAACCATTAAAGAAAAAACAGAAATAAACACATTGAAAATTGATCAGAATAACTTTAAAACAGGCAGTGCAGGGAAATATATTACATTTAAAGATGCTGATGGGACAGGAACCATCTAAAATATGGTTATATTTCAGTTTACTCGTACTTTATAGTTCCCATGCATATTTATATTTAAATATTTATAAAGTTTCTATTATTCTATTAACTATTTATTGATTTATTATTTAAAAGATTTATGCTCAACCATTAAAAATGACTAGGCTGGATTTCACCTATAAGAGATGTCACATACCATATATTGCAGGGAATGTCTAATGTGGCTTTTCTCTTCAGCACAGTGTGGCAATCAATCAGAGGCACTGGGTTTATTTTTTAAATCGTGTTCTATACGATTCTACAAGAAACACAGCACCATATGAATAGAATGTTGAGGTAGCTAACTTTTCATTTTAATTGTTGGTTTCTTTTCTACTATTTCACGTATTAATCTATCCCTTTAACCTTTTTATAACCAATCCAATAATTTTGAATGGCACAAGCCATTACGATGGGTTTTTGCTCTGTGGTGGGAACAATAATTCTTACATAATCAGATACATTGCCTTCTATCTGAAACTATAGGCAACTTTGCTACTGATTCAGTTTGCATGTGACAATCCTGTTGAAAAATTTCCAGATAATTTTTTATCCTAATTGAGCCTGTAGGTAACTCTACTAAGTCATTCCCTAAGTATCCCAAACTTCAGCTAACAGTCTACATCTATGCTAATTGCCCCATAACTTTCATACAGCCTGAAACTCTAGGCAATGTTCCTATTATGTTAAACTCAAGTCAACATTTCTCATGTCCCAAGAAAAAGGTAACTTTATCACTGTCCCAAACTTCAGTTAACATTCCCACTGTTCCAAACTTCAGGTAACTTACTTACTGTCCCAAACTTGAAGTAATTTCTCTGCTGTTTCAAATACAAAATAATTGTCCATTTGTACTAAACTGTAGACCATTCTTCTACTGCCCCAAACTGCAAGTAACGGTGCTACTGTCTTAATCTCCATGTAATCATGATCATCTCAAGATCTAGGTTACCCTCCAAAAATAGAAATTGTTGGAAAAGCTCAGCAGGTCTGGCAGCATCTGTGGAGAGAAATCAGAGTTATCGTTTACGATTGAGTGACCCTTCCTCAGAACGTACTCTCCTTCTGTCCCAAACTCCAGTTAACATTTCTACTGCACAATCTGCTGGAATTCCGTGACTAGATCTGCGAACCCCAATATTTGGATGCCAGGATTAAATATAATATTCCCGAGTTTGCAAATGACACAAAAATAGGTAGAAACTTGAGCTGTGAGAAGGGTGCAAATATGCTTCAAAGGGATTTGGAGATGCTCAGTGAGTGAGCATAAATCTTAACAAATGGAATACAATGTGGGGAAATATGAGGTTACCCGCTTTGGCAGTAAAAACAGAAATAGAATGCACTTCTTAAATGGCGAGAGGCTGGAAAGTTTTGAACTTCAAAGTAACTTTTGTGTCCTTGTTAATGATTCATTAAAAGCTAATACGCAGATATAGTAAGTAATTAAGAAGAGCAGTGTGAAGAGGAGGAGTGGTGAAGCGAGGGCTGCTGGGAAGGGTGAGCTTTCCCGCATTAAAAGGGACTTACCTCGGGAGTCGGGCCTCCATTTGCTGAGAGGTGAGAGGGAGGAGCAAAGGACTTCTGGGAAGTCCTATATTTGTGTGGTTGTGTTACCCAAAACACTACTTAGGTAGTGTCTCCCACCCATCCTCCTCCTCTAACCAAAAAAAAAGGACCTGTGCGCCAGATTGGTAAGGTAACGAGTTTATTTTTTATTCCTTATTTTTGGGAATTTAGAATGGTGGAAATGGAGGTTAGGGCAGGTGAATGTTCCTCCTGCAGAATGTAAGGGTCACCACTAGTGTCCCTGCTGACTACATCTGCGGGAAGTGCACCAAACTCCAGCTCCTTGAATACTGCGTTAGGGAACTGGTGCTGGAGCTGGGTGAACTTCGGATCATTTAGGAGGCAGAGGGGGTTATTGAGAGGAGTTACAGGGAGGTAGTCACTCCTTAGGTACAAGAAAAAGGCAATTGGGTTACAATCATGGGACTGAAAGGGAACCGGCAGGCAGTGCAGGGATCCCTGTGGCCATTCCCCTGAACAATAAGTATACCGTTTTGGATACTGTTGGGGAGGACGACTTATCAGGGGAAAGCAGTGGGGCACAGGGCCCTGGCACAGAGTCTGTCCCTGCTGCTCAGAAGGGAAGGAGGAAGAGGAGCAGAGCAGTAGTCATTGGGGCTCCATAGTTAGGGGGACAGATAGGACGTTCTGTGGGGACAAGAGAGACTCACGGTTGGTGTGTTGCCTCCCAGGTGCCAGGGTTTGTGATGTCGCTGATCGTGTTTTGGGGATCCTTAAGGGGGAGGGGGAGCAGCCCCAAGTCGTGGTCCACATAGGCACCAATGACATAGGTCGGAAGAAGATGGGGACTTGAGGCACAAATTCAGGGAGCTAGGATGGAAGCTTAGAGCTGGGATGAACAGAGATGTCTCTGGTTTGTTGCCCGTGCCATGTGCTAGTGAGGTGAGGAACAGGGAGAGGGAGGAGTTGAAAACGTGGCTACAGGGATGGTGCAGGAGGGAGGGTTTTGGATTCTTGGATAATTGGGGGTCTTTCTGGGGTAGGTGGGACCTCTACAAGCAGGATGGTCTTCATCTGAACCAGAGAGGTACCAATATCCTGTGGGCAAAATTCGCTAAGACTATTGGGGTGGGTTCAAACTAATCTAGCAGGGGGATGGGAACCAAATTTGTAGTTCGAATATAGAAAAGTTGAGAGTAGGGAGGTCTGAAATCAAGTTTCAGGGACGCAAGATGGCACCGG
>NC_057743.1:31168423-31183621 GCF_004010195.1 Chiloscyllium plagiosum
TAAAGAGAGAGCTCAGAAGAGCCAGGAGGAGACATGAGAAGTTGTTGGCGGATAGGATCAGGGTAAACCCTAAGGCTTTCTATAGGTATTTAAGGAATAAAAGAATGACAAGAGTAAGATTAGGGCCAATCAAGGACAGTAGTGGGAAATTGTGTGAGGAGTCAGAGGAGATGGGGGAAGGACGAAACATGAGAAGTTGTTGGCAGATAGGATCAGGGTAAACCCTAAGGCTTTCTATAGGTATTTAAGGAATAAAAGAATGACAAGAGTAAGATTAGGGCCAATTAAGGATAGTAGTGGGAAGTTGTGTGTGGAGTCAGAGGAGATAGGGGAAGCCCTAAATGAATATTTTTTGACAGTATTCACTCTAGCTAACGACAACGTTGTTGAGGAGAATACTGAGATATAGACTAGAGACTAGGTGGGATTGAGGTTCACAAGGAAGAAGTATTAGAAATCCTGCAGAGTGTGAAAACAGATAAGTCCCCTGGGCCAGATGAGAGGATATTGCCGAGCCTTTTGCATTGATCTTTAAGTCGTCATTGTCTACAGGAATAGTACCAGAAGACTAGAGGATAGCAAATGTGATTCCCCTGTTCAGGAAGGGGAGTAGAGACAACCCTGGTAATTATAGACGAGTGAACCTTACTTAAGTTGTTGGTAAAAGGTTATAAGAGATAGGATTTATAATCATCTAGAAAAGAATAATTTGATTAGGGATAGTCAGCACAGTTTTGTGAAGGGTAGGTCTTGCCTCACAAACCTTATTGAGTTCTTTGAGAAGGTGACCAAACAGGTAGATGAGAGTAAACCGGTTGGTGTGGTGTATATGGATTTCAGCAAGGTGTTAGATAAGGTTCCCCACAGAAAGCTATTATAAAAAATGCAGAGGAATGGGATTGTTGGAGATATAGCAGTTTGGATCAGTAATTGGCTTGCTGAAAGAAGACAGAGGGTGGTGGTTGATGGGATATATTCATCCTGGAGTCTAGTTACTAGTGGTGTACCACAAGGGTCAGTGTTGGGTCCATTGCTCTTCGTCATTTTTATAAATGACCTGGATGATGACGTAGAAGGGTGGGTTAGTAAATTTGCAGATAACACTAAGGTCGATGGAGTTGTGGTTAGTGACGAAGGATGTTGTAGGTTACAGAGAGACATAGATAAGCTGCAGAAGTGGGCTGAGAGGTGGCAAATGGAGTTTAATGCGGACAAGTGTGAGGTGATTCACTTTGGTCGGAGTAACCGAAATGCAAAGTACTGGGCTAATGGTAAGATTCTTGGTAGTGTAGATGAGCAGAGAGATCTCGGTGTCCATGTACACAGATCCTTGAAAGTTGCCACCCAGGTTGACAGGGTTGTTAAGAAGGCATACAGTGTTTTAGCTTTTATTAATAGAGGGATCGAATTCCGGAACCATGAGATTATGCTACAGCTGTACAAAACTCTGGTGAGGCCGCACTTGGAGTATTGTGTACAATTCTGGTCACCGCATTATAAGAAGGATGTGGAAGCTTTGGAAAGGGTGCAGAGGAGATTTACTAGGATGTTGCCTGGTATGGAGGAAAGATCTTACGAGGAAATGCTGAGGGACTTGAGACTGTTTTCGTTGGAGAGAAGAAGGTTGAGAGGTGACTTAATTGAGACATATAAGATAGTCAGAGGGTTAGATATGGTGTTCAGGGAGAGCCTATTTCTAAGTGTGGTGACAGCAAGCACGAGGGGACATAGCTTTAAATTGAGGGGTGATAGATACAGGAACAGATGTCAGAGGTAGTTTCTTTACTCAGAGAGAAGTAAGGGTATGGAATGCTTTGCCTGCAACAGTAGTAGATTCGCCAACTTTAAGCACATTTAAGTTGTCATTGGACAAGCATATGGACGTACATGGAATAGTGTAGGTTAGATGGGCTTCAGATTGGTATGACAGGTCAGCGCAACATCGAGGGCTGAAGGGCCTGTACTGCGCTGTAATGTGCTATGTTCTATGTGTTGGCCTTTATTTCAAAGGATTTGAGCATGAAGCAACAATGTATTGCTGCAGTTATATAGAGTGATGGCGAGACAACACTTGAAATATTGTGCACCATTTTCATTTCTCTTACCTATGAAGAGATTTACTTTCACAGGAAAATGCAAAGAAAGGTTCACTAAACTAATTATTGGGATGGGGGACCGTCCTTTGAGGAAAGATTTAATATTAATGACTCATTGTCATCTCTTTTGAAAAATGAAAGGGGATCTCTTTACGGGCAGCACGGTGGCTCAGTGGTTAGCACTGCTGCCTTACAGCACCAGGGTCCCAGGTTTTATTCCGGCCTTGGGCGACTGTCTCTGTATAATGTTTACATATTCTCCCCGTGTCTGCGTGGGTTTCCTCCCACAGTCTAAAGATGTGCAGGTCTGGTGAATTGGCCATGCTGAATTGCCCATAGTGTTAGGCGCATTAGTCAGAGGGGAATGGGTCTGGGTAGGTTACTCTTCGGAGGGTTGGTGTGGACTTGTTGGGCCGAAGGGTCTGTTTCCACACTGTAGGGAATCTAACACAAAATTTATACAAGGTTTGAATGGGTAGATACAGGAAGGATGTTTCTCCTAGTTGGAGATGTTTAAAACTGGGGACATGGTTGGAAGAAACAATTTATGACTGAGATAAAGAAGAATTTCTCCTTTCAGAAAGGAGGGGCTATAGAGTCTTAGCTGTTGTGCATGGGATTGATAGATTTCTACAGCTTAAAAACATCAGTGATGTCTTATAATGCTAAAGGAGGCCATTTGGCCCATCCTTCTCCACTTTCTTTTCAAATGAGCATCATAACCTAGTGTCATTCTCCTGCATTTTCTCCACACCCTCTACATTATTTTCCTCCAAATAACTGCTCTGTCCACCTTTGCTACCACCTGATGATCTGTCCTCCTAGGTCCCTCTGCTACTGTAATTCCTTCAGAATTGTGATCCCTCTGCTACGTTGGCTTTCAATGTTCTTCGTCCCAAAATGCATCACCACATTTTTTTTGCATTGAAATTCATCAGCCACCTATCCACAGACTCAAACAATTTGCTAATGTCCTTTTGGAGCTCTGCATTGCCCTGCTCCCAGTTTACAATTGTTTAATTGTCGTACCATCAACAAGATAGGGAGATAGTGCAAGAAAATGATGTGGAGGTAAAACATAAGCCATGATCTCATTAAATGGTGGAATGGGTATGAGAGGCTCTTGACCTATCTCCTGCTCCTGTTTTGTATGTTCTTATGTTCACACCTTTGGAAAGATGCATTTGCTTTGGAGCAAGTTGTCAGAATGATACTTGGACTCCAAGAATTAAAAGATAGGGGAAGATTATTTTAAAAAATTGTATTCTCTCAAATTTAGAAAGTGCATTTTAAATTTACTCAGTATGTTAATGATGCTTAGAAGGAACAAATGAGGTAACAACTTATGTTAGAGTCATAGGCATAGAGATGCACAGCATGGAAACAGACCCTTCTGTCCAGCTTGTCCATGCCAACCAGATATCCTAAGTTAATCTAGTCCCATTTGCCAGCACTTAACCCATATCCCTCTAAACCCTTTCTATTCACCTACTCATTTGGATGCCTTTTAAATGTTATAATTGAACTAGACTCCATAACTTCCTTTGGCAGTTCATTTCATACATGCACTATCCCCTGCATGAAAATGTTACCCCTTAGGTCCCTTTTAAATCTTTCTCCTCTCACCCTTTAGTTCTGGACTCCCCCACTCCAGGGACGAGACCTTGTCTATTTAACTTATCCAGGCCGCTCATGATTTTATAAACCTCTACTAGCTTGGGTGTTTATGACTCTAAAATCACTTTTAAGTCAGACTTTCACAAGTGAAGTTCAAAACAAACACAAACATGCAAAGGGTGATAGACGTTTGGAACTCTCTTTTCGCAAAATGGAAATTGATACAAGTTTAACTATTAATTTCATATTAGAGTTTAATAGATTTCTGAGAATCTGAGGCACTGTGGAAAATGAAGCAAAAGCAAATAAATGTAATGGGGGTCATGTATTTCCCAGGATCTCATTGAATGGCAAAACAATCTGAAGGGTTTAATCAACCCCTTCCTGTTTTTTATGTTCCTATCGACTTCAGTCAAATCTAATACTGATCCAATGTCTGTATAACTTTCCTGCTGACCCAAATCACACCTGTAGGATCAAGCAGTTTAGTTGGAAAATAATTTTTACTATTTATATTGAACATCTTAAATAAACAAATTATTTCTTTTCATCCCTAGTGAAGCTTACTCAAGTCTTCCAAAACATCTTATCTATGACTGTATAGTTATGGCCATTCACTTCAAGAAAGTAAGACATAAATTTCCAGACAAAACAATAAACACCAGCCAAATCATTTAGGTGATCAGGATCAATCTGTGACTTTGCAGTTCTGTACCACAAGTTATTTGGGTGCACAAGTCTATTTTTCTTGCTAAATTTTCACCTTGCCAGTCGGAACAGATAGAAGGGTTTAAAGAATTAACTTCTTACCACTTAAGATAGAGATCAGGCAGACTCCAGGACTTGCATCTTTAAAGAGCAGAAGACTCCCCAAGAGGGCCTGGTGACAGACAGATGCCTGATGGGACCTGTCAGCACTAATGGTCTGTAAAGTGCACAGTACTATCTGGGAGAGACACACTGAGTGTTTCCCTGTGGCAATAGTTATACCTGCATGGCTAATATCTTGGGAAATTGTCTGATCTGTCACCAGATGTTAGGAAGTCACTCTTCACAACCTGTTGAGGTTTAGTCATTTTCAAACGAGAGAAAATGTTACTGCTGGTTATTATACAATGCAAGAATGACTTTTCATTTTATTTAAATTATTACTTTATTGTTGAATTATGATTGATAATTAAATTGAAAGAGACCCCTGTGAACTAAAAACTTCACATTGGGAAAATTGCTTGCTTCTGTGCTGCATATTTGTATGTAAAGTTTCTTATTCCAACTTCCTGAATTACTTTCCTCATTATTGCTATCTATTATCCTTTCATGTCCTCTCCAACATACATTTGTTCCCTTACCCCATCATTTGGTCGTGTCCCTTCGTAAAGTGTAAAATGCCTAGAAATGCCATTTTTTCCATTTAAGGAATAGGAAGCATTTTTCTTTGTGAAATTGAACTAAGTACTGCAATTCATCAAGAATAGATCAAAGTGAAATTAAATGAAATTGGTGAGTTTAGTTTATTCATTGTTCATGAGAAGCAAGCTCCTTATGATGGCAAGCATAATGTGGCATTGTGTACAATATAGAAATGGTTAATGTACATGAACAAAGCTCAGGGACAGGAATAATAAAAGTGTAGAAATGGTTGTATGTTCCCTAATTACTGCCTAAGATCTATGTTGGATCAGGACAATGGTTGGACTGGGCCAAAAGACTGAATATCTTGGCAAAATTAACTTCGAAAATAATTTCATGCTTTTGAGGAGTGGGAGAAATAAAATTTAAAAATGTGAAATATCATTTGCAGGATGATCTTTGGACTGAAATATTATAATATAACTACAGAATTCTTACAAACAACTCAGTTTTTTTGCCAAATTCTACAATGCAAGAAATACATCAGGAAAATAATCTTTAATGAACAAAATGTCTGTATGAAAGGTTCATAAATTGAAAGCTAGAAATGACTTGTTGTCTTTTTGAAAGTGCCAATGGATTTGAACCTTGCTGCTTGTGATTTATCTGCCATTAAGTGACTCTTCACAGTGTGCAATGTCATGTCTGCTTGAGCTGTCACTCCAATAGACGATGAAAATATAATTGACTGTCACTGAATCCAAGAAAAAGTCAGCAATATGCCAAATATCAACTTCATATCAAGTTATTCACAAGGAAACTGTTCATGCTGCTTTTCTCCCTTTCTGTCCAGAAGAGACATACTGTCACCAGCTGCACTGTTCCTCAACCAAGCTGCTGCTTTTTCATCTTTGAAGTGGGACAGTGAAAATTTGGCAGGCTAAATGAACATTTAAGGTGTCACTATGGACCATTTATGTCCCACACAGACTCTTACGAGCAGCAGTCATTAGGTGACCATCAGGAATGGGAACGCAAATTGATTTTCCACCTCTTCCTCCTGGCGGTTCACTTGAGCTCAACTATCTTGGAGTTACACAAAAGACCCTCACACCCAAAGTTATGTCTCACACAACACACATATATGGTGCATCTATTGGTCTCAGGTTACTCAATACTGGTACTTATATCAGTCACATATTCCAACTTCTGTCATATCATCCTCCACAGGGTATTCATTCCTAATATATCTACCAGTCACATTTTACATAGGGTAACCATAGAACAGAGCACTAACATCTCAAGGTGGGTATCCATACCTGGTGACTGAGCCAACTGTGTCTCACACAAGGTATCCACACATTACAGCAGAAGAAAACCGACACTGGTTTCTACATGAGTCATTTTGCAGTGTCTAAAATGATTGTGTCCTATTCATTCTCTTGGTTGGGGAAGGTGTACAATGAAATAAATTCAATTTTAAGTAAAGCTTATTAAAATATAAATCTGTCCTCAAAACATCAACTACTCAAAATTAAATCTACTTGCTAAGGTTGATTTCAAAGTCAGATTCTCGACATTCAGTCTTTGTAACAGAAACTTCATTGACTACTAACATATACTTGCTATACATTCTTTAAAAGGGCTCTTTCAGAAACAATGTGCTGATCACAATAGCAGATGTTCATTAATTCTGATATTTCATGGCTGTATAGCTTTTAGGACTCTTTAAATTCATTGGGAAATAAATCCTGCATTTTTAAAGAGATCGATTCGAATGCTGTTTTTTCAAAGTATTGAACAGTTGCTAAATTAAATTAAAGTTCAATCACCACAATAAGGCATGAGGGAAAGGAGAGGGGGAGCTTGGCTTATTTCCAGGATCTTAATAGAGTTAATAGGAAACAATCGTGTAATGTACTCTGACTGCGATTGCACCTAACCATGCGTGGAAGATTGAACTTGCTGGCCTGATCTATGCTGTGTTGATGGAATTAAGTAGTGTGAACTTCAACTGGAGTTTTATTTTGTTGTTTTGTGCTCATTAAGGTGCAGATGTTGGTAATGGAGACTAGAACACTTTCCATTTTCAGGCACCCGGGGCAGAAATTGACATGCACTGTTCTTGGGTTTCAGGTGTAGAACCAGTTTAGTCGTGTCCACTTCACAACGGTCTAGAGTCACATTAGGCTAGTCCTCTGAAATTGCAATGCAAGTTCAGCATGGTGCAAAGAGGAAATCATCTCACCCAAGATTAAAGGGAGAATCTTCAGTCTCTTCTATTCAAGAAACTTCACCTGTTGTTAATGTTTCAAGAAATTTCCAGGTCCTATGTACAGACTTTCTCTATTGGTGGGCATGTATTTGAAATTAATCAGCTTAAGCTTTCAGTGTAAATTCACCGTACTTGCAATTTGCAAATGTGTTTCTAAACTTAAATGAACTGAGTATAAAGGACTAATTATATTCTTTTGAGTACCAAAGCTTTACACAATGATCTACATGCCACCTCACAGTAGTATTTCAGTTGACGTTTCTTCAATTTTTTTTATTTCTCTTGGATGAGTCAGTCTTGCTAGGGTTGGATCTATTCAGTCTCTCCTACCTTCCTTGAAATGTAAGTCTGGACCTCAAGTATGAGTTGGCTGTTTGACTATCGAGTGTGCATCACAGTTCACATTGCTCCTGTCATCATGCATTATCCACACATGCAGAAGCCATTGCATAACAGCTAGGACTAAAAAGACTGGAGCTGATTTATTTCGCCTTCTCTGTCTCAAGGACAACAAGCTTCACTATTATTATTTTGGCTATAAATCAGCATCCTGCAAGTTCAAGTCCCACAATGAGTGTGGGAAGTGCTGGAGAATGCAAGTTGTAAAATCAACAACTCTGGTATTGTATAGCACAGGAAGAAGGAAATGACCATGAATTCTGCTAAATCACCATTTAGAAATCTTGTTGGGTCATTCACACCCTTCAGAGAAAGGATCCTGCCACCCTACTGAATCTGACCTCCCCATGACTGCAATTCTACTGTATCCAACTAACTCCAATGTTCTCAAGTAAGATACAATCACTGTGGAGCAGATAGTCCACCATCATTTTGTATGGTCAGCTAGGTATGGCTAAAAAAAAAATAGCTCTTGTCAGCTTTATCCATGTCCTGAAAGTAATTTTTTTAAAACATTATAGCACTTCTACCATCGCCCTGGCTGATATTCATCTGTTGAAGAGGGAACAGAGTATTATTGTATGTGATGTGCAAGGGGTCGGAAAGGGTGAACAGTGAGGACTGCAAATGTCTATGGTATCAATGTAACCTGTAGCTAGTTGTTAACATGAAATTAACTATACCTTGTTAACTATAAAAGACTCTTCCAGTTAGAGCTAGAAGTGGTTTTCCTCTCCTACAATAGACTAAGCATATTCTGTGGTTTTTTTGTGCTTAAATAGGATGGTGAGCAGTCTTCATGAAGTACTGCTGCTCATATAATGTACTGAGTTGGCATATCCATACAGCGTGGTAAACAATGATGTGGAAGTGATTTGACTGCTTATCCTAAATGGGGAGTGGCATTGTGAGATCTTAAGAGTCATCTTGAAGTTGCCTGCTCATATAGCATGGTCAATAGCAGGGAAGAACTGAAGAGTTATGATCATTACAGAAGAGAACCCTCATGACAGTCTTCAATCTGGAAGTATACTCTCATAAATGATAAAGGCATTTCAGGCCTGGTAAGAAAAGCACTACAACAGGACAGTTAGCAATTCCCTGAAGAAGGAGAATTCATAACCCCCCCCTACACAGAAACAGGTTGTATCATGGGTCAGGGAAAACTTTAAAGTGGCACAGTAATACAGATGGAAAAGTGAGAAGTTAAAAATTTACTTATCGCTCAGATGGAGTGTCACTGCCATAGCGATCAGACAGCACGAGGCACGACTACAAATGGAAGCAAAGTGCACGAAAGAAATAGTAATTTGAGATCACAGACCCAGGAAATTGTGAAGACATTAATTAAAGCCAAACGTTTAGGCAGCTTAAAGACTTGCAGCGTTACGCAAAGACCATTCCCTCTGCGAAACCCTCGTTAGGTCTATGCCCCCCACCAACCCACCCTCCACTCCCAGCACGTCCCTTTGTTGCTGTCAGAGGTGCAAAACCTGCACCCACACCTCCCCCTCACTTTTATTCAAGGCTCCAAAGGATCCTTCTACATCTGGCAGAGATTTTCCTGCACATCCAAACATCTCATCTACTGTGTCCATTCCTCTCAATATGATCTCCTCTACACTGGGGAGACAGGACATGCTGAACATTTCAGAGAACATCTCCATGACAAATGCACTAAACAACCCCACTGCCCTGTGGCCGAATATTTCAACTCCTCCTCCCACTCCACCAAGGACATGCAAGTCCTAAGCCTCCTCACCGCCAAGTCCTAAGCACCCGATGACTGGAGGAAGAGCATCTCATCTTCAGTCGTGGGACCCTCCAATGACATGGAATCAATGTTGATTTCACGAGTTTCCTCATCTTCCCTCCCCTGACCTTATCCCAGATCCAACCCTCCAACTTGGCACTGCGCTCTTGAACTGTCCTACCTGTCCATTTTCCTTCACACCTATCCGCTCCAGCCACTGCTCCAACCTATCACCATCACCTCCATTTCCATCTATCTTTCACCTTCCCAGCTATCTTCCCCTAGCCCCACTCCCATCCCATTTATCTCTCAGCCCCCTTGAGCCCCCACATTCCTGGTGAAGAGCTTATGCTCGAAATATTGACTGTCCTTCTCTGCAGATGCTGCCTGACCGGCTGTGCTTTTCCAGCACCACACTTTTCGAATAGACACTAACTAAATGTCCTTTTCAATGCTGTGGACTAAAGAAACCTCAAAGGTATGGACAGGGTCCAGCCACTCAAAGTGAATGCTTTATATATCACACAATAGGTCACTTTGAGAAAATATGCAGAAGTGGGACACAGTTTCAGAAAAGCAAGATCTGAAATAGCTACTCAAGCAAAGAGGTGAAGGCAGTAGAACTACTCATAAGGGGAGAAAAACCTAAAGTGTTTCAAAGAGAGAATATGTGAGTAAGACCTTACATTTTGCAAGCGATATTTATGTCAATGGGTCATCCCAGCAATTTCATGTTAAACACTGTGTGGAGAGTCACAATATTATCAGATAGTGAACGATGATAAAAGAAACAGCATCAATAGCTGACAACAGTGCAATTATGTTGTCCAGGATCATAGCACTTGAGAAGAAAGTTATGCAACAAATAGCTCTCCAGTATAGGGGCCATTAAATGATAGAAAACCTGTACATGTTTCCCAATCAGAACTTCTCACACTTGAGTAGAAAGGCTTGTCTTGACCTCAATCGTCTTCAAATGACAGAAAGAAGTAAACTGCATAAAGTTAACAAGCAGCCAGTCAGGGAACAGGGGTCAAAGGACATCTGGTAAAACTTTCATTAGTATCCCAAGGCTCATAATAGAACTGAAATGGAAATAGAAATAGAATTTATTGAAATTAATTATGTTGGCGCAAAAGAATTGCTTCATACTGTTAGCAAGGCAGGAAGTTGTGACTTCATTGGATTGGCACTAATATTTGTCACTGCTATCAACATTGAAGAATTAGGTCTCAACAGTCAGCAAGCCTTGCAAGGAAAAACCAGCAAGGAAATATAAAGTGAACATGTGCCAAGATATAACTGAACTAACTCAGAATGCAGCACAACTTGGTGAACAAAGCTATGACACATTTAGGAGAAAATGAGGACTGCAGATGCTGGAGATCAGAGCTGAAAAATGTGTTGCTGGAAAATTGCAGCAGGTCAGGCAGCATTCAAGGAGCAGGAGAATCGACGTTTCGGGCATAAGCCGAAGAAGGGCTTATGCCCAAAATGTCGATTCTCCTGCTCCTTGAATGCTGCTTGACCTGCTGCGCTTTTCCAGCGACACATTTTTCAGCTATGACACATTCAGGTCTGATATTTGGTATTGAGTTGATTCAGAAAAGGCAAGTTCGAACTGAATATTTTATTCCTTATTTTCCCAGGAAGAATCCTCAATAATTATAACAGAGACTGTGCCAAGCCTGAAGCAAACCCCAAATAGCAGAACTGAGGAAGTGAATTTAGGACCTAAACAATGGCTGAGGCCATACACGGAGAGTCCAAATCAATCCACAAATTGGACCAGTACATTTCTACAGGGACACTGAGAATAAAAGATTGCCAACACAGATTGAAGATGAGGTGCATAAAACTCCACTGGAGTCACCATTGGAAAAGTGCAACCAATGTCCAATGATTCAAGATGCAGCATGGAAGAAATTGTCCTTTACAAAGTTTCAGGATCCTGCAGTGAAGAAACTGATGTTTTCAGCAGGGAGGATGTCCCCTATGAAGGAAATCCAAAGGATCAAATGACCTCCAGTTTAAAGGGAACTACATACCTCAGGAAGAGAGTCAAATTCTTTCACCCAGCAAACTACTTGTCTTTCAATTCCGAAGGCAACATGTTTTGGCAGAATTGTGAAGCCTCTAGCTTGCTTGAATTTATATATTTAAAGACTTGGACAGAGAATGGGGTAGTGGTAAATGCAATTACATATACAAATGTACAATACTGAAAATGATTAATAAGAAGCTTTGAAAGAAAATGTCATATATGAGTCGAAAAGGCTTAATGCTGAGGAGTGCCATAAGGACCACCCACTATTGTGATACCATATTGGTCTGTAGACAAAAGAATATATGATCTCAAACAATACATCGGATGCTCCTCAAAGCCTCTAACAATGTCTATCATATCAATATAACCTGTAATTAGTTGTGAAAATTCAATAAACTATATTTTGTGAACCACAAAAGACTCTTCTCATTAGATTAGGGTCTGTTTTTTGTTTATTCATTCACAGGACATGAATGTCATTGGCTAGGCCAGCATTTATTGCCCATCCCTAATTGCCCAGAAGAAAGTTGAGAGTCAACCACATTGTTGTTGGTTCAGAGTCTCACGTAGGCCAGACCAGGTAAGGATTGCAGTTTCCATCCCTAAAGGGGCATTAGTGAACCAGATGGCAGTTTCTCTGACATCAACAATGGATTTGTGGTCATCGTCAGAGTTTTAATTCCAGGTTTTTAATTAGATTCAAATTCCACCATTTGCTAGGGTGTGATTTTAACCCAGGTCCCCAGAACAATACAAGTCTCTAGATTAATAGCCCAGCAATAATACCATTAGGTTATCACCTCTCCCACTTCTCCCATACTAGACGAAGCAAGCCTTGCAGATTTCTTATTTAAAGAAGATTGCTCTTCAAATTCTTTCATGACCTTATTCTTCCCATTCTGCAATCTCTTCTTGTTACTTAGCCTTACAAAACTCAGCATTCCTCCAATTCTGGAATCCTAACTTGCTTTTTCTCTACTATTGACCGCTTGTATTTGCAGCCGACACAAAGATAGATGGAGAGTAACGCAGTGCGGAGAAAACAGGGAAGCTGCAGAAGGGCTTGGACAGGCTAGACGAATGGGCAAAGAAATAGCAGATGGAATATAATGTGGGAAAGTGTGAGGTTATGCACTTTGTTAGGAAGAATAGAAGCATAGACCATTTTCTAAATGGAGTAAGACTTCAGAAATCTGAAGGCATTAAGGGACTGGCAATTCTCGTTCAGGATTCTCTTAAGGTTAACATGCAGTTAGGAAGGCAAATGCAATGTTAGCATTTGTTTCAAGAGACCTAGAATACAAGTGCAGACATGTACTGCTGAAGCTGTATAAAGCTCTGGTCAGACAAATTACAAATATTTTGAGCAGTTCTAGGCTCCTTAACTAAGGAATTGGATTGGAAGAGTCCCAGAGGATGTTCACAAGAATGTTCCTGGGGTGAAGGGCTTGTCATATGAGGAGTGGTCAAAGAGCACTGGATCTGTACTCGAGGGGGTTTAGAAGGGTGAGGGTAAATTTGCAAAGTTCTGTAACACTGGATAGAATGAATGTGGAGAATTTGTTTCCATTAGGAGAGACTCGTACTCCAGGGCACAGCCTCAGAGTGAAGGAATGACACTTTAGATGAGGAGGAATTTACTCAGCCAGTAGAGGCAGTGGCCGTGGAGGGGGTGCGATGTCAAGCACAGCTGTAGAATGTTGTGGAGGCCAAATCATTGAGGCTATTTAATCCAGAGATATATAGGTTCTTGATTAGTCAGAGGATCAAGGGTTATGGGGAGAAGGCAGGAGAATGAGACTGAGAAGCATATCTTGCCATGATCGAACAATGGAACAGACCCAATTGAGTAGACCTACTTCTTCTCCTCTGTCTTATAGCCTTATGGTCTAGCATCAATCACCTGGGCTGGATATCCTTCCCTCATCCTTCCCTCCTCTATGCTTACTACTTTACTTTTATGTTGCTGTTAAAGAACTGTATCTTTGACCAAACTTCTACTCTTCTTATCACCTTCCATGATTTTATGTCAAACTTTCTCCAATAAAGTACCCAGCAAGCAGATTGGGACAGTTTCCTCCAGTAGTGTTGCGACTGAGAGATTTGAGTCTTTGCTGAACGTATCACTGACTGCTGCTTCCACTGGTTTATCAGCTTAACTCTGTTCCTGACCAGAATATCATCTTTACTGCTTTTAGATTTTCTGGCGTCCTTCAACCTCAACATCAGCTCTCCATCTTGTAACCCTGGAAACCTCCTGGAACCATAGTCCTACAGAGTGCCTCCCTCAATGCATCCTCCAAAACCCTAACTACAAACAGCTTCTGGATTTCACTCACTTTCCTTGTGTCCAAACTTGAACAGCAGCTCATTCATGCTTATGCTCATTCCACACCCCTAGCTCATCACAAAACCTCCAGCTTTAACTCTGGTCTCTAATCTATTACCACTATCAATTTCCTATTTTCCACTGAGTGTATTGTCTTTATGCAACTAGAGTTATGCAATTTGAGCATTCAACACAATTCAGCCATGTGCTCATTTTGGTTGCCTTTCTGGTCCTGAGCCAGAGTTTCGATTTTTTACTCTTTATTTCATCATTCTCTTTACTCCGCTTGGACGTCTTTCTTTATCATGCTTCCTTTAACTTCACTTCTCTCAGATACAGTGTCCCATCTATATCCTACTCCAACACCTCGGTACTCCTTTCCTGCTCTCTTGCTGACGCCTCACTTATGATTCCCTGTTAGTGAAGCAAATAGCTTCCCTCTGGACCTTCCTTAGAATAATCAGAGAGGCACTTGGTGTTGGTCTTCCAATCTTGTGTGGGTGCCAGGGTCTACATTGCCCAAGTCACCTCCCAGAGTTTAGAATTTTATAATCCCTACAATATGGAAACAGGCCATTTGGCCCAACAAGTCCACACTGACCCTCCAAAGAGTAACCCATTCAGACCCATTCCCTTACCCTATTACTCTACATTAACCCCTAACTAATGCACTGAACCTACACTGCCTGAACACTGTGGTCAGTTTAGCATGGCCAATTCAACCAACCTGGACATTTTTGGATTATGGGAGGAAACCAGAGCAACCAGAAAAAAACGCATGCAGACACGGAGAGAATGTGCAAGCTCTACACAGACAATTGCCCAAGGCTAGAATTGAACCTGGGTGCCTGGCACTGTGAGGCAACTTTGCTAACCACTGAGCCACCGTGCTGCCCATAATTGACCTTGTGCACTCTGCCAGTGGATCAGCTCTCACCAATCCTCAAAGAATCCCTTTCCAGAGTAAACATTCGCCTGTTAACTAGACCCCTGTCATCCATTAACTTATTTTGGGTAATCAATATTATGGCCCAAATAGAAACTTGGCTGAGAGATGTTGATATCTTACTCCTTAATGAAGCCTCCTTCCCTGTCTACATCATCTACCATTGCCTTCAAAAAGATTGTTACAGTGGTATTGAGGCACTTATTACCTGATCACAACATTGTCATAAAGGTATAGAGCACAGAAAAAGGCCATTTGACCCATTGAGTCTGTGCCAGTCAGAGACAACCATTCCAATCCTTTTTTCCAGTTGCCCGAAACGTCGATTTTGCTGCTCATCAGATGCTGCCTGAATTGCTGTGCTCTTCCAGCACCACTGATCCAGA
>NC_057743.1:31183639-31206132 GCF_004010195.1 Chiloscyllium plagiosum
GGGTTTTTGCCCGAAACATCGATTTTGCTGCTCGTCGGATGCTGCCTGAATTGCTGTACTCCAGAATCTGGTTTCCAGCATCTGCAGTCATTGTTTTTACCTATATGTTTGTATGCCATGACATTGGAAGTAAACATCTAAAGACTTTCAAATATCTATAATATGTCCAAATCTCCTGCTCCCCAACATATTTTTCTTCTTTGAGCATTTGCATTATTTCACCCCTTTTACCCCTTTTTCTAAATCACCATTCTCACAAACAAGACAGAAGTTTTCTCACATAGATGTAATTCACTGCTTTCTTCCCTCATCCTCATCAACATCTCCCTCATCTGACTTTATTGACCTTTTATCTTCCCGAAATCTCTCCATGTAAAATCCCCAACTCATATTCCTGGCTACCTCCTTGAAGTCAAGTGAACTTGCTGGTCCTATGATATCAATTCCAGATGAATACATCTCCAATAACTCCCACATAACATCTGCATCCACATTACCTTTCCATTCTCCAATCTTACCTTCTTCTGTATGCGATCCTAAAAAAAACTATCCAACAAATCGCCACAACTACACTTCCAACTCTGGTTTTGACCCTCCAATTGCCACATTTCTGATTTAATCCACCTCACCCTCACTTCCACTTTTGACAACCTAATCTCCAATAAGACCATTAATCTCTCACCTTTGCTGTTCCATTGATATAACCCTCATTTGACACTCTTAAGCACAAGGGACGTAGATTTGAAAATATGTGGTAGACCATTGGTTTGCCATCCATCATCAGCAGTGGACTACTTAAAACACTACCAGGTTATATACTTGTTGGCTGAAATTCTTTGCTATTTCACAAAAGCCAAGTTAAATCCTGGCTTCTTTTCTCTACTGCAAATCACTTTCTTAAATCTCTCACACTGTACAACAAATGTGAGAAGCTCAAGGACTTCTTGGTCACTAAGATGATTAACAATCCAGTTGACTGCCTCTCCCACATTCCTACTGTTCACAACCATACCTGTCCATACTTCCAAATGTTCTTTTCTGCTACCCCCATCTTATCCCCAAACCCATACTTTTCTTTAGTTTCTCTCCTACATCCCCTTATGTCCTGTACCCATCCTTCAAAGAAAATCATCTCTTATTCTCCTGATCCTAGTCTTTCTAAATTGCTGACTATCCAATTCCCCTTCCTGGTCCCATATCAGTGAATATGGGACAATGGGTTTCTTTTGTTCCACTGGTGTCCCTCTCGTCTTTGGATTTGCTGTCAACACCCCTCTTCTCATGAACAGCCTTGCCCGCACCATTCTTCCAAGTTACTATCCCTTCTCCAACCTCCCTTTCCTCTCAGGTGTTCTTAAACTATCTCCCAATACCATTCCTATCTTTCCCAGAATTCCATGTTTCAACCCTCCCAGTCAGGTTTCCACCCTGCCACATGACGGAAAGAACTCTTCCCAAATTCACAGGTGACATGATATGTGATAGTGACAAAGGTAACTTTTCCCTGCTCATCCTTCTCAACCTGTCTGTACTATTTGACGTGGTTGATCATCTATTCTCTGACGGCATCTCTCTTATCAACTAGCCGAGTTGGACTGCTGTCCCTGGTGCCATTCTGATTTACTTAAATATGATAACTTGTCATGGCTTCTCTTACTATTCTATCATTGTTACCTCTCATATTCCCAAGAATCTTTCCTTGGTCTCCTCTTAGTACTCTGCGTTCTGCCCTTTGGTGACATCTTCCACATAGGATTTAGCATGTACGTTGATGAGACTCAGATTCATCTCACCATTACCTGTCTCAATGTCCTTAGCATTCCTAAAGCTTCAGGCTGATTATCTGATATTCAGTATTAGAGCAGCAAAACTTTCCTCAGTTAATTACTGGGAAGAATGGAGCCATTGTTTTCACTTCTCAGTCTAACTCCATTCCTTAGCTACTGACTCAATCTGGTTCCTGGCAGTATCTGGAACAAAGCCAGTCAGTTCACAACCTTATTATTGTGTTTGGTCCCAAGTTGAGCTTTCAACCTCATTATCATATCATTAATAAGTGTTTATTTTCACCCCTATAACATTGCCCAGTGCCACTGCTGCTGAAACCCTCGCTCAGACTTTTGTTACCTCCAGACTCGATTATTCTAACAAACTGTTGGCTGCTTTCGTCTAAATCTGAGGTCACTCAAAACCCTTCTGTTCATGTCTTAATACGTACCAAGTCCTACTCCCCTATAACCCCTGTGCTCCCTAATGTATTTTGGCTCCCAGCCAAGCAATGTCTTAAATTAAAATTCCTACTCCTTCTTTTAAAATTGCCCACAATGCACCAACCCCCTGCCCTCCTCTTCCAACCACACATTCTGACATACCTGGGCTTCTCTCATTCTGGTCTCTTTTGAATTCCTGATTTTAATTGCTCCACTATTTGTAGCAATATCTTTAGTTAAATAGGCCGTAAGCTCTGCAGCTCCTCCCTACACTTCTACATCTTGCTTTAATCCTTTATGACCCTAATCAACCTTAGTTCTTTGACCAGCTTTTAGTCATTTGACATTCTTCTCCTTAAATGGATTGGAGTCATACTTGCCTTTCACAATGATCCTATGATGTGGTTTGAGATACTTATTACATTAAAAGAGCTATTGATATGACCATGATAGTCCAGCTCACCGATAGACTCATCTAACTTTTACATTCCAACGTGTTTATTAAATGATAACTGATGCAACCAAAATGATGACAGCTATAAATCCAGTAGCTTGATTCCTCTAAAGAGGAATTCTGGAATGTTATACCTGCAGGTGTCAAAGAAGCTTCAAAAACAAAAATATATTCCAAATCGAATTGCAATCCCTGTGAGTATCTCACACTGTGAAAATAACTGTTTAAAAAAAACAGTCTGAATGAAAGACATTTGTATTTTCTCTTTCAATCATACACAGATACAGGAATTAAAAGTAAGATTCAACTCTAGTCTATTTGTCCTCCTGGTGCGAGGACTAGTTTGACTACATTACGGTTTTGGAAATATCCATTAAGCATCCATACTCTGCAGGTAATACAGAGGATAGGATTTCTTTCACTCTGAGTGCTTCCAAACAGTTGCTATCGAAAGGAATCACAATAAAAGAATTCCATGCTAAACAAAAAAACCTAAAGAACTGTGGATGCTGGAAATCAGAAACAAAAGAGAAATTGCTGGAGAAAGGGAGCATCTCTGGACAGAAATCAGAGTTAATCTTTCAGGTCCACTGACATTTCTTCAGAACTCTGCTGAGTTTTTCCAGCAATTTCTGTTTATGTTTTAAAAGAATGTCATTCAACCTACAAAGGCATTAATTTCACAATTGATTGTTCAAAAACACCGATGTTACTGGCAATCTCCACTGCAATGACCACAACATTCTGCTATGCGCCCATGATGAATGACTCAGAGAGAAATGTGTGTCTCTTTTAACTTTTTTTTAGACTCACTTCTTATCCCTAATTTGTGTGTTTTAATATTAATATTAACATTTCATAGGATCCCTATAGTGTGAAAGCAGGCCATTCAGCCCATCGAGCTCACACTGGCCCTCTGAAGAGCATCCCACCCAGACATACCCTATCCCTGTAATTCTGTATTTCCCATGGTTAATCTGCCTAACCTGCACATCTTTGGACTGTGGGAAGAAACCAGAGTAATTGGAGGAACCTCAAGCAGACACAGGGAGAATGTGCAAACTCCACACAACTTGTCGCCCAAGGCTGGAATCAAACCTCAATCCCTGATCTGTGAGGCAGCATACTAACCACTGAGCCACCATGCTGACCCATGCTCCTGCTTAGTAATTAATAATCTCAACATTTTTTTAACTCAAGAAAGCTGAGTTAAATTGGCTCCTCATAAAGCATGAATTCAATTGGTCTTGGAGAAAGGCATCCAGAAGGGAGGGATCTATTTTATTAAATTAACCTCATTATGAACAATTGAGGGGATGGGTAAATAAAGAAGGGGAGCCAGTTTATCCCTTTACAGCCAAGAACTTAACAATTTGGGGTATTCCATCTGGAATCACTATACTGTGGGGAACCATGCCCAGGGTCTGCTTGTAACACTTTATAAATGTAAGCTGTCGTTGTTTTACTGTATAAATTACACAACATAAATGCAAGTTGTTGATCTATTGAAAACACCCATAGTTAATGTAAATAGGCAATTGAGAGTGCAATTGGACCATGCAGCACGTATAGCTTATTGGGTTAGCTTTACACTATGTTGCCTATGAAGAAGCTTTTCTTCCAAGAACGCGCTTTGAAAAATTAGCCACAAGTGTGCTTGTGATCTCCTAATATAAGCACACGTCGATAAAATTAGCTTTTGTATTTGCAGTTTTCCATTTATTCTCAGTACGACTGCAGGTATAACAGTACTGAAAATCGCAGCATTGTGAAAGCCAGCCTCTATCGGCCAATAAAGAGACTTTGTGTCTTTAAGATTTGCACTGAAATATGACTCAAGCCTGTACTTCAGCTCCTAAACTGACTCTAATTATCTGCTACCTTCTGTTCTGTGGTCCCTGCTGTGATGAAAACCAGCAACGCTAAAGCAAACTAGTTCTTAATTTTCCCTGACAGCCTGCCTTAAACATAAAGGCAAATCTCTCCTCTAATTAAAAGCACATTCAAAGTCCAAACAAATTAAGTACAATTAAATCCTCTGAATTATGAGTATCTATCACTTGGAAATATTTTTGTAAAAATTACCACATTTAGATCAAAGTCTCCTGCCTCCTAGTTTAATTGCATCATTAGGAGCATTGCAACAGGCTTCATAAATATAAAGCCTGCTCGTTTCTCTGGGAATACTGAAGGGACAGCCCTCAAGCTAATTGTTTCCATATTTCCATAAGAGGCTCATCTGTTTGAGCGAGCATAATGGACAGACTGAGAGTTTCACCTAATTTGGTCCCCTATTATTTTACACGTTGATTTATCATTTTTCGAGGGTGCTTTTCTTTTATTTTTATGAACTGCATTCATCTGAACAGCCTCCTGGTTTTTCGAATTCCATCAAGTATCAGGCTGAGCCCATCTGTGAGATTACAATTTTCCTGTCTGAACGAGCGGCAATCAATTATTGATAAAGCAACAGTCTTTCATTATGTCAGCTTACTCAGCTTGCATCTTAATCAAACAACTGATAGTGCAGAGTGTTGCAGAAAGTACAACTATATTAATTGCTGTTGA
Source organism: Chiloscyllium plagiosum (assembly GCF_004010195.1). Taxonomy (NCBI): domain Eukaryota; kingdom Metazoa; phylum Chordata; class Chondrichthyes; order Orectolobiformes; family Hemiscylliidae; genus Chiloscyllium; species Chiloscyllium plagiosum. The sequence goes on from NC_057743.1 coordinate 31,188,872, forward strand.
GGAAATATTTAGCCATTTGCTCGGCTGGTATCTTGAATCGCTCAAGTGTTTATGCAAATAGAAGGACTGCAGATTAATTCAGAAAACCCACCCTTACTCTTTCAAAATCCAGGCTCTTTGCTCAGCCTGACTTTGTTTTGCACGGCGAGTTGCAATAATCAGGAACTCGCTGCCAGGAGCAGATTACTTACGTATTTTAAAAATGTTTTCCTAATTGTATGATCTGATATGACTGGGGAGAGTTTAACTACAATCCTGTAACAAATGATTCTGGATAACACTAAAATAGCTCTCCATTAAACCATGCAGCATATTTTTCTTTGTTTGATTCAGAATGCTAGTAGACGCCCACCAATCCCATTCCAGAGAGCAGTTTGTGACCGTGCAGTCTGCAAATACCTGGCAGGAGGTGCACATCAGCTACATAGAGTGATATGAGCACCTCTCCCCATCTCTAACTGACATTTTCTCCCATGGGATGATTGTGATGAGGGTCATCCATTATATGGAGTCAATGAAGAAACTTAGCCATTTCTCCTTATATGAAGCTGAAACTTTATTGCTGGAACAGCACAGCAGGTCAGGCAGCATCTAGGGAACAGAAGATTCGACGTTTCGGGCACATGCCCTTCTTCAGGAAGGGCATGTGCCCGAAACGTCGAATCTTCTGTTCCCTAGATGCTGCCTGACCTGCTGTGCTGTTCCAGCAATAAAGTTTCAGCTTTGATCTCCAGCTTCTGCAGACCTCACTTTCTCCTCCTTATATGAAAGCAAGTTAAGGGTAGATTTAATGGAGGTGTTCATAGTTGTGAAAGGTTTTGCTAGTGTGAAACTGTTTCAGCTGGAGTTGGTCATGACAGAGTGAATATTCAGATAATAGACAAACAAATCAGACAAGAGATGAAAATGTTTTGATCCACTGTGCTCCTGTGATCTCGCATTCACTGCTAGAAGCAAATCCAGGAGTAACTTCCAAAGGGAATTGATGAGTAATTGAAAAGAGAGAAAAAATTGAAATGTAATGGAACTAATTAGATGAATCTTTCACAGGCAAGATGGCTAAGTGGTTTCTATTTCTGCTGTGTGGTTCTATAGCTCTGTCATTAACACTGAATTTCTTGTGAGTCCCACCATCTCACACAGCACCTCTTATGGAAACCCAGATGCCCAATCCAAAATATCGAGGCCTCACTCTCAAAGTTCATGATCAACCTTGCACGGTACAACACCCATCATCCATATCTTACAAGGTCAGTAATATCAAGGAGATAAAGCCAATGGGAGACACTCAAGGAGCTTCAAAGACACTTCAGCCAGAAGAAGCCATGTCATTTCTGGAAATTAGTCTGCAAAAATAGCTGAGGCATTTCTCAGATACATGTTTACATTGGTGGCATCATTGAAGGCACAGTTTTGGTTTGACATGTACTCAGATGTCATCCAGGTCTGACTCTAACAATATTTTATAGGCAGAAAATTTTTCCAGTTAAGTATATGGAAGACTGAAGTCATTATTTTCCAGCATTGCTTGTTTTCTGCTTACTGATCTCTCTCCCTAGTGACAATCCTGAGATTAAGCCAGTTACTTTTCAGCTTCAATAGTACATTTGATATTGAGGAGAGCTTCCAGATTTTTACCATGACTAAGACCTCCTAGTTCCACCTCTATAACACACTCGGCGTTGTCCCTTTTTAAGCTCAACTTCTGCTGAAACCCTCATTCATGCCTACATTTCCTGTAAAATTGACAATTCCGTGACCTTGAGCCTGTTGACATACATTGGCCTTAAGACCATAAGATGTAGGAGTTGAAGCAAGCCATTAAGCCCATTAGGTCTGTTCCATCATTCAATGAGATCATGGCAGATCTGATAACCTTCAACTTCACTTTCCTGCCTTTTCCCCATAATCCTTTATTCCCTTATTGATTGTCTCCTGGTCAGGTGATATTTTGATTTTAAAATTCTCATCCTTGTTTTGCAGTCATGGCCACATTTCTCATCTCATCCAAACATCTGAGATCGCTTCAGTTACCTAACTCTGACCTCTTCTGCACTCCAAATTCTAATTGTCCCACCACTGGTAACCATGCCTTCAGTTATCTGGGCCCCAAGCTCACTGCGCCCCTCCACGCATTTACCAAAAATCTCGTTAAGCATGTTTTGGGTCAGCTAATCTCATGGGCCAGAATGTAGTCCTCAAAGCAGGCTGGCAGAGTTCCCAGGTTCTCTGTACCTCAGAGATATCAGGTCCAGAAGCAGGATCCTTATGGTGAAGGAGAGGAGGCCAGCCAATGCCAGAAGGGTTTGGACTGCCAGCTGACGAGGTGGGATGTTTACAAAGCTCTCCTTGATACAATGGGACTTTCTCCCAGCCGCAAACAAAAAATAAGTGACCATGCATCCCTCATCCCTCACTCCTCCTCACCCTCCACACATTTCCCATGCCATATCCATGCTTATGCCTCAAACACTCCCATGATCCCTCTGGCCCATATGCCAAGGTATGTCTTTTATCGAGTCATACAACACGGAAACAAACTCTTCGGCACAACCAGTCCATGCTGAATATTATCCCAAACTCAGCTAGTCCCACCTGCCTGCTCCCTCTAAACCTTTCCTACTCGTGTATCCATCCAAATGACTTTTAAATGTTGTAATTGTACTGCATTCACCATTTCGTTAGGAAATTTATTCCACACGCAAACTACCCTCTGTGTAAAAGATTTGCCTCTGTGGCCTATCATGCTCCACATGCCTTTGAAACCCCACCACCTCACCACAACCTCCACTCCACCCTCCTCAAACTCCTCATGCCTCCCATGACAAGATATGGCAATTACATGCCTGAGCACAAACTAGACACTGTATACAAGCAATGAACCCTATAGTGACTTCCATACATGTAAAAAATTGATTTTTTTGAATAGTTTTTCAACGTGATAAAACAGCTGGACCAGAAAAACTCAATTCACTACAGTACAATAAAAGTGTCAATCTCCTATTGTCTGCAAAGTTTCAATACCTGAAACCACAACACACTTGAAACCACTGAAACTTACTTAAACAAACATTGTGAAATTGACAAGGCTCAGACAGCTGGAAATGTCAGTAAAGCTGAGGACCAGTCAGAGATGCACAATAAGGCATGGCTGAGAGAGAGACAACCATTAGAGAGCTGAAATACCTTAGCCCCTGCTTAATTGACTGCTCTGGCTGTCTGATCTCTATCATTTTCTTACGGCCAACCCATTTTTGTTTGTATCAGTCTGAAAGATCAAATACGACCTCTACCAAAATACAAAAAATGGAACTCCCTAGAGCCTTCAGTCTCTCTTTTTTACAATCCAGATGCTTTTACCCAAGCTCGATATCACTCACTGCTAATTTACCTTCTCCCCTCTCTTGCTGATTTGATCCTTGCGTATGTCTTGCTTTAGAGCCTTTGTTTTTCACTTGGGATGACAAGGTCAATTATTAATGGCTTCCCACATTCTTAGGAAACATGTCACCGACCCTATTTATTCTCCAGTGCAGCATTTTGCTTCAATATTTATTCATTAATATTTCACTGAGGGCTACAAAATAAATCTTAGCTGGAACTGATGCATGCTCCAACTTGAAGGAACAGAACACAGATCCGTTCCCACAGCTATGACATGCTGAATTCTCAATCTCAGTCATGCCCATAATGAAGAATATAGTTCATGGGGCTAAAGGTATTGATGGGTACATGGAGAAATCAGGAACAGGGAACTGAGTTGAATGGTCAGCCATGATCAGAGTGAATGGTGGAGCAGGCTTGAAGGGCTGAAAAACCTCCTCCTGTCCTTATTTTCTATGCTTCTATTTTTAAGATAGGCATAAACATTCTAAACCCCATGAAATCGGGTCAGTACATGGTTCCATTTACTTTCACTATGGAATCTAAGATAACTCCAGTTTAGTAATATTCATTTGGTGTCTCTCATTAAGTAGAAATGTGTAAAGGAAGCACAAGTCCAAGCAAGCTATGACTCAGGAACTTTGGAAGGCCCCATATGTAAGGAATGGGGCATATGTTGGACCTGCCCTTTGGTTATGAAAAAAAGGAAGAGCAGCGTTGTCCCACTCCCTCATTACAGCAAGACAGAGAGATGACTAGTGGTGTGCTTAACCTCAGGTCATCATGCCTCAGGCAAGGGACAAGGTTGAGAAGCTAAGACTTTGATGATGACCTCAGCTGCTATGGGAACAGAACCCATGCTGTTGGCATCACTCTGCATTGCAAACCAGATGCCCAGCCAACTGAGCTAACCAACCAATATCAGTAATCTTTCTTTAACATTGCCCCTTCTGATGTTATTTTGTTTGAATGTTGTGTTGTTTTTAGGGCTTGTTTCTCTGAATTGCCAGTTTATTGTCATTGCCTCCATCGCAGCCTTGGTTCTGAGAAATGCTTCTCCCTGCCAGTGCCTGTTCTTACACCTCCCTCCACAGCAACCCTTCATTCGTGTCCCTTCCTGGGGCACACCTCCCAGTGTTATCTCTTCCCTGGTCTCAGCATTGCCGCCCTCTGCCCTTGTCCTGGTCTCCTTGTCTCTGTTCTTTCTTCTGGCTGCACCCTTCATCCTTGGTGCTGCTTCCTTCTCCTGGCTGTGGCTCTGAACTCACATTGAACAACTCCATTACAGGTGGAGGCGACCGGGTCAGAAATTGGTTGGTGCAGGCAATACTAAGATAGAGTGGTTCCCTGCACTGCCTGACTTCTAGGTGGAGATTGGTCAATCCAAAAATACAATGACTTGGAGGTGCCGGTGTTGGACTGGGTAGGACAAAGTTAAAAAATCACACAACACCAGGTTATAGTCCAACAGGTTTATTTGGAAGCACTAGCTTTTGGAGCGCTGCTCCTTCATCAGGTTGTTGTGGAGAATTCTCGTCAGGTAGAAGCAGCACTTCAAAAGCTAGTGTTTTCAAATAAACCTATTGAACAAAAATACAATGGTTTTTTGAGTAGGTGTGGTTACATCAAGTTTGGTAGAAAGATTCCCATCGAGTAAGTCTTCCTCACTTTTTCTTACGAAACACGTTGCATTAATTAGTATTTCATCCCTCATGACGGGCATCATCCGATTTCCATCCCTATCTAACCATGTTCTGCAGCAAATACTCACCAGAGACCCCAGCATTGATTGGCATCCCTGATGCTGGTGCCATCTTTAAAAGCCCATTGTGCACTCAGACCTGCATAGTTAGTCCAGAACTGACCTGCATAGTTGCTAAGATTTGGTCAGACATGGCAGGAAGGGGAATATCAGTGCCTCACTGTGCAGATCTGCTCCTGCAGGTCCTGATGGACAGGGTAGTGCAGAGGTGGGATTTTCACATCTTCAAGAACATTGACTGAGGCCATGACACCAGACCAAGCCCAGCCTTGTCCAGGCCTGGCGCCCAGACTGAAGCAGTCTCAGCCGTCTGAAGGAAGACTGATTCCGCATCCACTTCCCGCCAAGATTCATGCTCTATCATTCTCACTTCTGCCTGCAACATTATCCATACTCACCCTTAGCCACCCCAACTCCCGACAGCGCTAACCTTGCATGGCCTCTCCGCTGCTTACTCAGTCTGGAAACCACTCCAGCTGCGGTGACGGTACACACATTCCAAGCCACACACATTCACCTCCCATAATGCCTCTCCCTCATTCCATGAGCAAATCAACCCACAAATGGGATAGAAAGAGTCAAGGCAAATGGTGTACAGCCTATCATTCAGCTCCTCCCCTCTTCAGAGAGAAGGATTGTGACTCTGACAGTTGGAGTAGGGTCTGGACTGGTATGGGCAATTACCCTTAACTTACTGTGCTGGGATCCACTGAGCAAATGCCATTCCCCTTGAAGCCTGCTGACCATATTGGCAAACTTTGTTCCTCTGTGTCAGTGTCAGATGTAAGGCAAGGCAGAAGTAATGTGAGCCTGGTATCTCTAGCTTAAGCTTAAAAATGTAAGGCAAGGCAATCCAAAGCAATGATGATGTGAATATCCAGGTCAGTTCAGAGCAAATGAGGACTATGACACTTAGTGAAGAGCCTGGAGGTGCAGGCTGGTCCAGTCCATAAGCTGGGTGCATGTCCATGAGCACACTGTGTCCTTGTTGCAACATTACAATGAGAGTTACTGGGGCAGCCTTGAGATGCAGCAATGAAGTGGTCACAGCCAGAGTGTTATGTGCAGTTCCAGAATCCACATTACAGGACAAGTGAGATTGCATTGGAAATGGTGCAGAAAAAAATTGCCAGGATGTTGCCTGGGTTGGTGAAGTTCAGTTATAAAGAGAGATGGGATAGACTTGGGTTATTTTCTTTGGAGCTGAAGAGACTGAGGGATGAATGATTGAGCAGTATAACGTTATGAGGGCATTAACAGTGTAGATGGGAAGATATTTTTCCCTTTAGTGGCAGGCTCAATGACCGGGGGCATAGATTTAAGGTAAGAGGCGGAAGGCTTGGGGGGATTTGAGGTCAGCCCTTTTACATCCAGAGAAGTGTATAAATCTAGAACTCACTACCTGTTAGCGGGGGTGGAAGCAGAAACCATCCAGACATTTATGTAGTATTTAGATGTACACTTGTCATGCCAAGGTATACACGGCTATAGGCCAAGTGGTGGAAAATGACATGGGACTAGTTAGGTGGTTGCTTTCTTACTGCGGACTCGATGGGCTGAACGGCCTTTTCTCTATGTGTGCCCCGTAACTCTATGACTCCAAGTGTCCTGTAAGGGGAGCAGACATCAGCCAATAGGGTTCCTAGAGGCTGACACATATTGGATGCCAATGTCCATGGCCATTGCCTATGTTGTGTGCCCAAAATGTTGGAGCTCAGTCTGTAAGAGGGAAGTATTTTGGAGCAATTGGCAAGTTGAACCCACCAAGAACCTGCTCTGTTGTCCATGATGGGTTTTTTTGACAATTAGTTTATAAGGTACATATAGGATAATGGATAAGTCCCTATGAAGTTAATGAAGAGCATATGTTGTCAGTGAAACCTGCTGATATGAGGGGCCTGCAGAGTTGTGGGAATGTTTTCTCCCTACCCAATTTTCCACATCATATAAATCACTGATAAAGGTTGCTGTTCATCAGTTCACCTGTATTCAGAATAGTCAGGGACTCATCTGCACTCAGCTTATTCAGAATAGTCAGGGACTGTGGAGAATATAGATTATTTCATGAATGACAGACTCACCTGTACCTGTTACCTCAGTATAATCTTACTGTGGTGACAACAGTCGCAGTGCCCTCATTTGTTAAAGCTTCCTAGATGTTCCACATGACAGCAGGCTCATGCAAAGCAGTCAGCATCACAAGACAAAACTGAAACAACAAGGTACACTCAGGCTTAGACAAAGTTATGGATGAGAGATCTCCAAGAAAAATGAGCCTGATGGACAGTCTACCACAGGAGGTCCACAGCAGCAGAACACCTAGATGACTCCTAATCCAGGCCCCAGAAGGTGGTAGGCAAATGACAGTTGAAAAGACACTATTTGGTGATCGCACACAAATGCATTAACTCGCACTCTTTCTCAACTGCAGAACACAGAGTCACCCGTAGTGATGGATAAATCCCCAACCTCCACTCGACCCTATGAGGCTGGCCCAGACCATACATCTTAGTGGATGATGAGTTGTCACCAACAGTTTATCTGATGTATAATACCTCAGACTGTGTCTATAAATTTGAACAAGTCAGTGGCATCAGTCACATTACTGTTGTAGTTATTGCCCAACTTTGAATAAATAGAAAAATGGCAAAATATAGTAGTCTGAATTAGAGTCTCAACACCTATTTGGGTCTAAGGTATAACACAGTTATCTACTGCACTCAGCTTATTCAGAATAGTCAGGGACTGTGGAGAATATAGATTATTTCATGAATGACCTCTATTATTTACCAGACCACTGGGAGGCTGGGAACCTATGAGATGAGCTTAAACAAGACCACATTGTAAATTGGAAGCCTGGATGAGGCTCGATCAGATCAGTCTAGAGAAGACCACACATTGTCCAGACCTATTCAAGTAGCCAGGCGATCAGAAATCCATACAAAGAGCGGGTTCCTTCTTCAGAGAGAGGGAGGTTTTCCCTGGGCAACCACAACTGAGTGTGTTCAGTTTGTCATTGTGTGAATTGCCACCAGCCAGGCCATTTGGAATTCAAAGCAACGAGAAGAGAGTGTGATCGCTGCTCTCATTCATGTCGTGGCAGGAAATGTTGGCCTTGCTACAAATGCAGAGTGCCTGACCTGTAACAAGAAGTAGCCATTTCCAAATAGTCTGCACTGACAGCAGCTGTGGAACAGAATGACAAAAATAAATCACACCAGCTTATCCCTGTCTCAGAAATAGGTGTTAATGAAGACCTAGATGTACTTTTCTTCTGGAGGAAGTTATAGAACCTTGAGATGGTTTTTGGGACTCAATTGTTTTGTTAATGGCAAGAAGACTTATTTTAAATTAAATACAGGAGCCAGTATGTCTATTCTTTCTGATACTGTACCTTCTTGAACCCTGTAACACTCAATTGCGAGATACAGGTGGTACTTCAATGAAAATTAAGGGACAGCTGTGTGCGACACTTGCGCTGTAATTGGTGTCACCTAAAGGACCTATGTAATACTTCTAATCAACAGTAATCCTTCCTGAATGAAGAAGTTTATCTCTTCCTGTACCTTCCTTATTCTGGAGTAGCAGATCACTAAATTCTTCCCTTTCTTTGGACAAAGTCAAACAGAGGTGTACCAGGGGTGAGGGGGCAGACAGTGTTAGAAAAGTTCAATGAATTGAATGTTTTAAAGGTAATATTCATAAATGATAATGATTCAGAGGGATAGAACAATACATGTAGGAGAATGTGTAGAAAGGTGGGTAATTCCTTTGATGCTAATGAATACCACACTGAGTGTACAAATAGCAGAGAGATTCCTGCTGACTTGAGGCAACATGGAATCAGGACTGAGCTTGCACTGATCTAGAAATGTTCGTCCCTACCACTTACGGATATAATGTAACCACATTATGAAGGTTGTTGTTCACCAGCATGAGACCTCTGTCCACATCCTCAGTATGATCTCACAACAAACCACACAATCTAACAAAAGCTGTAATTCAAATTAATAAAGCCATAAAAATAGCAAACCCAACACTAGGATTTGATTGTAAAGAAAGGAATTGACAGCAGGAAATGGTTAGACCAGACTATAGTTCTAGTTGCATATTATACAAAGCATATGGAAGAATACAAATAAAGATTCACAAGGATGATACCAGAAATGCAAGATTCTTATTGATGTGGAGGTACTGGTGTTAGACTTGGGTGGACAAAGTCAAAAATCACATGACACCAGGATATAGTCCAACAGTTCCAGACTTCGGGGTTGAGAGTGTGGTGCTGGAAGAGTACAGCTGGTCAGGCAGTATCCGAGCAACAGGAGAGTAGATGTTTCGAGCATTAGGAATGAGGATGAAGAGTTTATGCTCAAAATGTCAATTGTCCTGCTCCCCAGAAGCTGTCTGACTGGCTGTGCTTTTCCAGCACCACACTCTCGACTCTGATCTGCAGCATTTGCAGTCCTCACTTTCTTCCAGTTCCAGACTTCACCTGAGGAAGGAGCAGCGCACTGAAAGCTTGTGATTTTAAATAAACCTGTTGGACTATAGCCTGGTGTAGGTGTAACTTCTGACTTTGAGAATTATCAGGAAAGAATGAAAAAGCCAACTGTGTTACTTTGATATCATAGACACATAGACAATATTTCAACCTGTAGGAAAGAGCACATCTACAGGCCAGCATTATTGTAGAGTTGTAAGAAATAAAATTGTGAATTCAGAACAAACCTCTTCACGTAGGAAGTGCTGAGAATGTGAATTGGCTAGAATGGGAACTGTGAGGCAAATCACGTAGCTACACTTAAGTGAGGCGAGATAAGCATAAGAGGAAGAAGGGAATTCAGGATTACACTAACAGAGGTGAACAAGAAAGGATGGACTGATGCTCAAGTGCAACAAAAATACCAGCGTTAACTAAGTGGAGCTGAATGGCCTGTTGTTGTGCTTTACTTTGTATATAATTCAGTGTAGCTAATGTAATGTTTTATCATAGATATTCAGCCAAGATTCCCCCCCCACCCCCCATCTTTCTCCAGCTTTTCAAATGTGTGTGTGTGTGGCTGTGTATACATTTTGATATTAAGTAACAACATTTATAGAACTGTTTATAATGTTCAACATAGAAACAGGCAATCTGTGCCTAACTGGTCCGTATCTTGTTCATGTTCCCACAAGGGACCATCTGCGACCTCACATTATCTAAACTCATCAGCATATCCTTCTATTTCTCAACTCCTCATGCATTTAGCTAGTTTAATTTTGAATCATCTATGTTATTCACATCAAATGGCCCACATGGTAGCACCTACTCTCTGAGTAAAGAAGTTTCTCCTGAACTCACTAAGAATTTTAGTGATTTTCTTATATTTATTTACATCAATTGACTGCGATGCATTCCACAGTTGAATAAGCTGCTCAAACACACTCATAAAACTTTGATATGAACAATAAGTCATCTAGGTAAGGTGACTGAGGGCAAATGGTGCATGCACAAACAATTTTCAGGAAAGATGGAGAGAAAATTGGAACCACAGAAGAAATCAGCAAACTGGATGGAAAATGCTTCCAGATGATCTTAAACTACTGTTACTATGAGTATTGTACATTGGTACATCTCTAAACGTACTGTTAATTGGCTTTTGTTTCCTTATGTGTTTCCTCAGAGATTATTTATGCTTACACAACTCTTCAAACACCCATGACTAGTGAAAAAGTAAACAGAACAAAAAGTACTTTCAAAATTGCTCATTGACCTCTGAACCATTTAAGTGCTGGGTTTCCTGAGCAATGTTTTGTTAAAAATATACATCTTTTCTACATAACTTCTGTAAAATGATCTTCTCTGTGTCTTTTATGATAAGCCTTAATTCATTTATTTTAAATGGATTAAACCGAATGCTAAAACACAGCCAGAGAAATAACATGAAAGTGTTTTAACTACTCAGCTGTACACTTACCATAGTGATTTCTAGGTCAATATTTATCTTTCAACCATCAATGTTGTCACATTGTCATTTGTGGGATCTTGCTGTGTTCACATGTGCTGCTCTGTCACCATATATTACAACAGTGATCACAGTTCCAATGCACACCATCAGTTTATGAAGATCTTTTGGGACATTGCAATGTTCTGAAAAGTGCTACATTGATGCAAGTTCTATCTTTACATCAAGAGGTTTAAATATTTTGGAAGAATTTAAGAAATGCGCAACTTTATGATTCACTTTCTTGGTTTCATAAGACCATAAGACATAGGAGCAGAATTTAGGCCATTCAGCTCATCAACTGCTCTGCCATTCAATCGTGGCTAATAAGTTTTTCAACCTCATTTTCCCACTTTCTCTCCATTACCTTTGATCCCCTTGGCAATCACAAACTTATCTATCTCTGTTTTAAATATATTCAATGATCTGGCCTCTACAACCTTCTGTGGTAATGAATTCCACAGATTCACCACTCTCTGGCTGAAGGAGTTTCTCCTTATCTCCATTCTAGAGGGTCTTCCCTTTACTCTAAGACTATGCCCTTGGGTCCTCATCTCTCCTACCAATGGAAACATATTTCCAATGTCCACTCTGTCCAGGCCTTTCACTATTCTATAAATTTCAATTAGATCCTCCCTCATCCTTCTAAAGTCCATCAGGTACAGTCACAAAGTCCTCAAATATTCCTCATATGTTAAGCCTTTCATTCCTGAGGCCATTCTCGTGAACCTCCTCCAGACCAGCTTCAGGGCCAATACATCCTTCCTGAGATGTAGGGCCCAAAATTGCTCACAATACTCTAAACAGTCTAACCAGAGCCTTATAAAGCCTCAAAACTACATCCCTGTTTTTATATTCTAGTCTTCTCGCAATGACTGACTACATTGTATTTGTCTTCCTAACTACCAACTCAACCTGCAAGTTTATCTAAGAGAAACCTGGACTAGAACTCCTAAGTCCCTTTGCATTTCAGATTTCGAATTTTCTCCCCATTTAGAAAATAGTACATGCCTCTATTCTTCGTAACAAAGTGCATGATCTCACACTTTCCCACATTGTATTTCAACTGCCACTTATTTGCCCACACTTCTAACCTCCCTGCCACCCAATACTACCTACCCCACCCCCCCACACCCCCTCAGCTATCTTTGTATCATCTGCAAATGTAGCCAGAATGCCCTCAGTTCCTTCATCCAGATCGTTAGTGTATAAAGTGAAAAATTGTGGTCCCAACACTGACCCTTGTGGAACATCACTTATCACCGGTTCTCATCCTGAGGAGGATCCTTTTATCCTCACTCTCTGCTTTCTGCCAGACGCCAACCTTCTATCCGTGCTAGCACCTTGCCACTAACACCATGGGTCCTTATCGTACTCAGCAGCCTTCTGTGCAGGACCTTATCAAAGGCCTTCTGGAAGTCCAGGTCCTTGTATCTCCTGCCAATGGAAACATCTTGCCAACATCCACTCTGGTCATTCAGTCTTCTGTAAGGTTCAATCAGATCCCCCCTCATCCTTCTAAACTCCATTGAGTATAGTCTCAGAGTCCTCAAACATTGCTTATATAAGTTTTCATTTCAGGAACCATTCTCATGGACCTCCTCTGAACACAATCCAGGGCCAGTATGTCTTTCCTGAGATATGGGGTCCAAAATTGTGCACAATACTTCAAATGTGATCTGAACAGAACAATATAAAGCCCTGGAACTACATCATCCCTGCTTTTATATTCTTGTCCTCTCGAGAAGAATGACAACATCTCAGATTTTCATTACTCTACCTTTTCAACTCCTTAGCATTTATCCCTGCCCAACATCACTCGAGCTTCCTGTTGAATTCGCTGTCACCATCCGTCAGTACCAATCCCTGACACAATCTGGTCCACATAGTCATTGTCAATTTTGGTCAGAGCTGAAAATGTGTTGCTGGAAAAGCGCAGCAGGTCAGGCAGCATCCAAGGAGCAGGAGAATTGATGTTTCGGGCATGAGCCCTTCTTCAGGAATTGGAGAATCGACGTTTCGGGCTTGAGCCCTTCTCCTGCTCCTTGGATGCTGCCTGACCTGCTGCGCTTTTCCAGCAACACATTTTCAGCTCTGATCTCCAGCATCTGCAGTCCTCACTTTCCCCCCGCCAATTTTGGTCAGTCAAATCTAAGTTGTCTATTTATTTCCCCTTTTCTGATAAATTGTTTTCAACTGGTTCTTATTATATTACAAGAACGAAGGTTCTGTTTTCTGATTCTGCTGGATTTTCAATCTCCATCACCTTGCTCTGGGCTTTGAGGGTGTCTGCCAAGTGCAGATAATATTCCTGAAACAGAATGAGGTTTCAAAATTTTCAATGAACGCTGAAAATATTACTTGTCTTTCAAGTTGAGAATTCAAGTCATGTTCATGTGACTGTCCATCTTTTGGTGAAGGATTTGAAAACTGAACCAGCCAAAATGTAAAAGGGATTGAAACAGGCATGTGACATACCTTAATAACTTCTTTATCCAGATTGCACTCAGAATGTGGAATTTCATAACATTAAGGCAATAGTAAAGGTTCATTTAAGGTGAAGGCAAATAATCATAGGAGGAAGAAAGGAATGAAAGGGCATGTTGATAAAGTGAGCCTTAGTAAATAGGCCAGATGAAATTGCATTATAGACAAAAAAACTGCAGATGATGGAATCGATAGTAAACAAACAGGAGGCTGGAGGGACACAGCAAACCAGGCAGCGTCAGGAGGTAGAGAAGTCAATGTTTCAGATATAACCCTAGGCCTGAAGAAGGGTTATACCCATAACTCTGACTTCTCCACCTCCTGATCCTGCCTGGCTTGCTGGATGCTTCTAGTTTCCTGTTTGTCTAGATGACATTGCATGATTTGCCATGATCGTACTGAATGGTGCTGCAGGCTGGAAGGCCTGAATCGCCTACTCCTGCAGCTACTTTCTATGTTTCTATGATGGCTCAGGTAGAGCATGAACACTAGTTTTGACCAACCAGTCTAAATGGTCTCTATCACTGCTGCAGATTCTCTGTAGACTTAGCAGTGAGATTGGTGTCACCCCAATAGACAAACATTGGGCCATGGCTAAATTAATCTGGCACATTTCTGGACATCCTACCAGTCAAGACATCCAATAATCATCATTAGAAGAGGATCCACAGGCACTGGAACATTACCTGACTGTTAACAATGAAGTCTGATGTTCAAATTCAGGCAGTCTCACACCTATAGGTTGATTCATAGGATGTCAGCACATAAATGGGTATATATGCCACAAAATACTATTCTGAAGTGAACAATAGCTCTCCCCAGTATTCATCTAACACTAATCCAAGAACTAATATTATTGAAACAGATTATCTGGTCATTTATTTCAGTCTTTTGCAATCTTCAGAATTTTGCAGTCTGCCAACTGCCTGCCATGTTCCCTGCATTACAACACTGACCACACTTTTAAAAATATCCCACTGCGAAGATTTTTGGGACATCCTAGGGCTACAAAAGATTCTAAACAAATGTAATTTCTTTCTCTGCTTCTTTTCTTGTACGAAATACTACCTCCTGCCTCAGCTGCCATTGTGGGCTCTAACTGTTTAAATCCTAACTTGCGGTCAGTTTAGCTGAATTGAATTAAGACTGCCCAAACTCATTTCATGTGGGGTTCTTAACAATGAACAGATGGAATAAACTTCATTCCATCAGTGCAGCTGGATCCAAACCAAAGATTCAATGTCAGCGTATTATCCCATTGCAGGACTCAGTCTCGACTGCAATATTGATTTCTGACTACAAACCTTCTTAGGAGAAATAAGTTGCAGCCCAAGATATCTGGATGCAATGACCCACATGGAAATGTGGTCAGTTGACTTCAATAGAAACAATATTTGGGCAGAGTTTAAGACAGATGGTCAATACACTAGTGTTCATTTTCTGACCAAAAATGATGGCACCTTTGTAATCATTAAAAAACACAGAAATAGAAAACACACACCGGATCATCAAACGCCACACTCACAGGAATCAGATTCACTAGAGAGGAAGAAAAGGACAACCAACTCCCATTCCTAGACGTGATGGTACAGAGAACACTGAATGTAGAATTCACCACAAAGGTATACAGGAAAGCCACACACACAGACCTAGTCCTGAACTATGAAAGCAACCACCCCAACGCACACAAAAGAAGTTGCATCAAAACACTGTTCAAAAGGGCCACAACACACTGCAGCACACCAGAACTGAAAAAAGAGGAAGAAGAACACCTCTACAATGTATTCGCCAAAAATGGGATACCCCCACAATTTCATCAACAGATGCCTAAGGGAAAGACAATGGAATGAGGACATGCCACAACCCAAAGAACTAGTCACGTTACCATATATCAAGAACATTTCTGAACTGACAGCCAGACTACTACAATTGCATTACTAGTACTTATAACAGCACACAAACCAACAGCCACTCTCAGACAACAACTCACCAGGACAAAGGACCCAACACCCAGCATGAGCAAAACCAACATAGTGTACAAAGTCCCATGCAAGGACTGCACAAAACACTACATAAGACAAACAGTAAGACAGCTAACGATCCGTATCCATGAGCACCAACTAGCCATGAAACGACGCGACCAGCTATCCTTAGTAGCCACATACGCAGATGACAAGCAACATGAGTTCGTCTGGGACAACACTACTGTTATAGGACAAGCCAAACAGAGAACAGCCAGGGAATTCCTAGAAGCATGGCACTCATCCACAGATTCTATCAACAAACACATCGACCTGGACCCAATATGCCGACCACTGCAACGGACAGCTGGAACTGACAACTGGAAGCGGTAGGGACAAACCACTATAAATGCTGGAGGAAACAACACAGAAGCCCTTCACAGGAGGCTCCCAAGCACTGAGGATGTCACCTAGACAGGGGACGAAATGTCTGCAACACAAATTCCCAGCCTGGCGAACAGAACCACAACGACCAACAATAGATATGAAAATTCTCCTTCTCCGGGCTTCAGCTCATTATTTTGATGCACATGGATGTAATTCAGGTTACATCGAAACATAGAAAATAGGAGCAGGAGGAGGCAGTTCAGCCCTTCAAATAAATTTAAAATATATTTGATGCAATCAGAGGTTATTGGTTATTGCCTGATTTTGGTCTTGCATTCAATTCCACTTGAAAAACCATGTGTTCCAAGCAGAAGGTTCAGCATGATCTTATTAATTAGTAACCTGAATAATCAGCGAATTGCCTACATACTAATTAGGAGGCAAACCATAGATAGGTTGACCCTTTTTAACCTCAAAAACCATGGCGAATTACTAGACAAAAAAAAATCCAAAAGGATTATGGATGTTGGAAATCTGAAACAATAACAGAAATACCTGGAAACTCTCAGCAGGTCTGTGGAAAGAAATCTGAGTTAATGTTTTGGGTCTAGTGACAGTCCTTCAGAACTTCAGAATTACTGCCACTCTATCTCCCTCAGGTGTTTTTTAACATTTTACATTCTCAGGATAGGGACAACACTGACAAGCTTAGCATGTATCGAATCCTCCCAAGTTGCCCTTGAGAAAGCCTTCTTTGTTGTAGTAGCTTGATACAACCTGATTCCAGAGCAGTTTCCCAGCCTCCAAGAACCTCAAGGTGAGGTCAGTAAAGTCTGTAGTCAGGCATGGCATGGACTGGAAGCCAGGTGTGGGTGTGAACTGGGTTGGAAGGACTGTGGTCCTGAGCTTTATTATTTCTCTATTTACCATTTTATTCCTATATTCAGTTTATTTGTTTATTTTTCTCATATTTTTTCTTCAGAATTTGTACTGAAGAATCTGTACCTAGGTATCTGATACCTAAGATGGCACATTTGAGTACATGTAACAATAAAGCTGATTCAATTCAAAACACCTCTTCCGCCCCCACCAGCGCCACTCACCTGCATTCTGCTGACATGCCCCCCACAAACCCCACTGTCACTATCCCCACCCCCCAGAATCCCGAGGGGAACACTACCCCTGCTCATGACTCCACCCCCATTCCCCCCACCATCACACCCATTCCAGTTACAGGTTCCACCCCCACTCCCAGCTCTACACCCACACCAGATCCCAGCTCCCAGCCCTGCC
>NC_057743.1:31208747-31211409 GCF_004010195.1 Chiloscyllium plagiosum
TCTGACCTATCACCTTTATCCCCTCCCCCACTCACCCATTGTACTCTACGCTACTTTCTCCCCACCCTCCTCTAGCTTATCTCTCCACGCTTCAGGCTCACTGCCTTTATTCCTGATGAAGGGCTTTTGCCCGAAACGTCGATTTCGAAGCTCCTTGGATGCTGCCTGAACTGCTGTGCTTTTCCAGCACCACTAATCCAGAATCTGGTTTCCAGCATCTGCAGTCATTGTTTTTACCTTGTTGATCAAAACCTCATAGCCTGGTTAAGTGGCAAGAGACTGGATAGTCACATAAAGGTCAGATTGAGTAAGGACCAAGTCTGCCTTCCCTAAAGGACATGAGTGAACCAGTTGAGTTTTATAATCATCTGATAGATTCCTGTTCAGTTTTACTGGTACCTGCTTTTTATTTCTTGCCTTCTGCAATTTTTTAAAAAAACTAAATTTAACTTTTCTCTGTGCCATGATAGATTTTGAACTCATGCCCTCTAGAATATAAATCCCTGTCTGTGCATTCTTAGTTCTATAACATAATGATAACATGCACTAACGTACCCCAGTTTCAGAAACACTGAGTGATTGAACCTTGGATTACAGCGTCGTACGGTTCAGTCTGTCTCCCGACTGAGACCTTTTCCATGAGTTTGTGCAGAAAACATAGAGACATTGTCTGAGGTTTAACATATTGTTTTAATTCAGAGTCACTCTTAATTTGCAATAAATTCAAACAAAGCAGCTGCTGGAAATACAGTAGAGTGATTCATTGCAGAGAGAAGTCAACGCAGAAATTAAAAAGTGTCCATCTGCTAGCAAGGATTAAGATTGAACACACTTCAAATTTAATCTGAATGAAAGAAGGGTAGCCAGGTGTGGCTGATTTCCAGGAAATCTACATGTATGTTGGAAGCAGAGCTTCCGATGGTCTTTCTTACAGGGACTGATTCTTTCTGTGGTACAGTTCCCCAGGATATTCTTCCATGTGTGAGCCAAGCTACTGAGCAATAGCTAGCTATTTGACCAAGTGAGGCATCACAGATTTGTTCAATTCTGATGTCACCGCAGATCAAGACCTCCTGACTGGATTAAGTGGTTAGTGATCAGGAGTAGGATTTGTCACCTTAATCCCATTCTCAGACCAGTTTTGTGTTCCAATTCTTGTCCAAAAAAGACTAACTAAGGCAAAGAAGACCAAGGAACAACAGGGAGTGTTATTTCCTGACACTGTCCAGCTCCAAACTAACTCCCTCAATCCATAATAAGCAACACCGAACCTTTGCTTCATTCACATATTTATCCAAGAAATAAAATACATCTTGATTATTACAACAGATAATCCCTTCATTAAAGCTTTCTGAAAATGGTATCAAAGGAAGCTTCGCAGTTCTGCTTGTGGTTTCAAAGGCAAGATTTCTTTTCTATGCCTGAGCGGCACAGTTCACGTTAAACTGTTAAGCAAAAGATGGAATAAATCTTGCACTGGTTGTGACTTGGACAGTGAAAGCTACAACAGAGAGGCTCCATTGAGATGTAAAGATGACTGATAATATGGTAATGTTGTGACCCACTGCTGTGTTATTACCCTCCAGTGCTCTCTACCCAACTGTCTCTTATCTTACTCTGACAGTGCTAATAGAATATGCATAGCACTATTAGCATATTAGCTAATAGCACCCTCGAGGAGCAAAGCCATAAAACTTTAAGTAGAGATCAAAACAGAAGGATGAAAAAAAAGAACATTGTCACAGGCAAAAAAAAACAGGGCCTAGGGCAATGTTTGTGGGAGCACATGGAGTCATAATTCCACTCCTAATAATAATGCAAATAGAAATAGTAAAGGAGAAACAAAGTCCTTTTGAAAATTAAGGCTAACAATAATCATTGAGATGGGCTATGCTTTGAAAGAGACCATATGCTGCGAGGCTTTTGAATTTTGTTGTCAGCTATAACTCTAGGTTAAACCAGTGACTGTTGATGTCATTAGGATTTCGTTACAGGGTAGGAATTGTAGCAAGTCATAAAATTCTCTAGAGGAATTGACGGTACCTAAACAGAGATTCTAAAGTGGAGGAAAGATTTGTCCTTTTGGAAGCTATCGTTGGCCTCGATAGGACTGAAGGTCACTGAAACTGTACATGCTGCTGGGCTAATTTGTTCATTAATTGGTCATCAAGTAAACAGTCTGTGACCTGAACAGATGTATTGTCTTTTAGAGTAGATGAGTTTGATCAAATGAACCATGTCCCTATTTCCCTCTGATATCTAATTTCTCTGATTACACTGCTTGTTTCCTGCCATTTTAGCTTCTCCCTGTGGAAGTGAAATAAATCAAAGACTTGTTTACATATTCCTGGCATAAAAATAATAATAATTAAACTCATTATTAAAACATTGTAATAATCTAATCTAATCACTCAGGGTGGGGAAAACCAAAGCCTCAGGAAGGGAGGAAAATAATTCACAGGATGAATTACTCCAAACCTCTTTTTTTGCACATATCTCAGTGCTTGGATATAGAACTACCTTCTGGATTAGAGTGGTGCTGGAAAAGCACAGCAGTTCAGGCAGCATCCAAGGATCGGGAAAATCGACGTTTCAGGCAAAAGCCCTTCATCAGGAATACAGGCAGAGTGCCTGAAGGGTGGAGAGATAAATGAAAGGAGGG
>NC_057743.1:31211822-31294602 GCF_004010195.1 Chiloscyllium plagiosum
CCACCCCCATTCACCTATTGTACTCTATGCTACTTTCTCCCCACCCCCACCCTCCTCTCATTTATTTCTCCACCCTTCAGGCACTCTCCCCTGTATTCCTGATGAAGGGCTTTTGCCAGAATTGTCGATTTTCCTGCTCCTCGGATGCTGCCTGAACTGCTGTGCTTTTCCAGCACCACTCTAATCCAGAATCTGGTTTCCAGCATCTGCAGTCATTGTTTTTACCTATAGAACTAACTTCATCAGCTGAGGTCTGGAAAAATGCTAACTAGTGGTCGAGGTGGACAACACAATGGACCTAAAGTAGAGGAGCGAAAACTCTGCTCCCTTTAAAATAAGGCCATAATTTCGGAATGGAATTGAGTCAGAAACAATGCAATAGACAGTAAATGGGTCAGGGAGGTGACATTGTATTGTAATATTTTCAAGAGGGCCAGTCATTGATTTGTGTTTAAATATTGGGTGGGCTGTGCTTCTTCATTTCATTTCTGTTCCGATTGCATTGGAATGTCCATCAAAGGGCAGTGAATGAAATGCAATGTCAGACAAGTTGGGATTTTAGCCCAAGATACTAACGATGCACCACACTCCGATCAAGTCTCAAAGAATCACTTTTCAGTTCTGCACTCTGGATTTTCACAGAGGACCAGTTTGAAATCTTGCCCAATGAACCTTAGTGGATGGTAAGTGGTGCATTCCAATGCTGACTGGCAAGAAGCCAATAATTGATTTGAGGAACCGACAGTGATGACAAGGAACTGGCAGTGAGGTCAAAGGTCCAGCAGCAACAATTGTCTTCCAGTTATTCACACACGAGGTTAGTGCTTCCTGAAAATTCCAGATGTTTTTTAGATATTTGATTCCCTACAGGCCCTTTGGCCCAACCAGTCCACACCAACCCTCCAAAAAGTAACCCACCCAGACCCATTTCCCTCTGACTAATGCACCTAACACTATGGACAATTAAGCACGGCCAATTCACATGACCTGCACATCTTTGGACTGTGGGAGGAAACCAGAGCACCCGGAGAAAACCCACACAGACACGGGGAGAATGTGCAAACTCCACACAGACAGTCGCCTGAGGCTGGGATCGAACCTGGGACCCTGGTGCTGTGAGACAGATAATTAGAAAATTACATTTAAAAGTAAGGTTTTAAAACTGTGCATGCTATCTAGATGCTAAATACAAACACACTACATTCAAAAGTTGCAAGTTTGATGTGCATAAGAGATTGATGGATTGTTAATTCTTGTATATCTAAAAAGAGTTTGAAGGTACAACACAACTGTACTGGTTTCTTACTCACCTTAACTTGCTTTGCTGTTGTAAGAAGCTGCTACTTTCACAAGGTCAAAGAACAAGAAGGATAAATCCTCCATGACATAATCTGGCAACCACAAGACGTACTCTTCACGTAGAGTAAGACAAATAGATTCTTGTTCCTGTCTCCCTTCTCTATTTCAAGGTCTCCTCGTGCATTTCTACAGACAATGCATCCATTGCTGAAGCTGAAAGCATTTCAAACTCTTCCAGTGCTTAATCACAAGGGTCGACTGAGTCAGTGTTATTCACAACTAGCATTGTAAATGGAATAGATTCAGAAATGATGTCACAAATCATGACTGGATATCCTTGAGGTGTTATGGGCCATTAACAGTCAGAGAATTGGATTCAATGACAATCTATAACTTCTTGTCTGACAAGTCTTTCACTCTACCATTACCATCACGCCAAGGGCGTAGTCCCTGGTTTAAGGCAAAGTGCAGGTGGACCAAGAACAGAACTAGACATTCCTAAATAAAAGTGTAGGTCTCACAGCATAGAACTTCAAAAAAATGGAAGCAACATGTAACGTACAGAGCTACATGATTCTACAACCTATGAATTATACCAAACTTTTGCAGTCCTACAACATTTAGTCATGAATGGTGATGAACAAATAAACAATTAACAAAAGGAGGAGGCTCCACAAATATTCTTGCTCTCAATGATTAAGGAGCCCAAAACAAAAGGCAAGGCAGATCCATTTGCAACAAGAACAAAAATTACTGAAAAAGCTCAAAAAGTTTGGCAGCATCTATGGAGAGAAATCAGAACTGAAGAAGGGTTACTGGGCCTGAAATGTTCAATCTAATTTATCTCCACAGATGCTGCCAGACCTGCTGAGTTTTCCCAGCAATTCCTCTTTTTGTTACTGATTTCCAGCATCTGCAGTTCTTTGAGTTTTTATTCAGAACCATTTGCATCTATCTTCAGCCAGATTCATCTCGGCCTCCTCCTGAGGTCCTCCATATCACAGATGCCAGTCCTTAGTGAATTCGATTTACTCCACGTGTTAGCAAGAAATAGCTGACAGCATCAATACTGCAAAGTCTGTGATCCTGACAACATAACAGCAATAATACTGATGACATGCTGTAAAATGAGTTGCATTCCTCTCAAAGCTATTGTGTTAAAGCTACAAAATCGACATCTACCCAACAATATGGAAAATTAGTAAGGTTTATCCTATATCCAGAAAGCAAGACGAATCCGTTCAGACCAATTACTACCCATCAGCCTTCTCTCAATCATTATCAAAGCAATGGAAGATGCTGTTGACAGGCTATCAAATGGCAATTACACAGCAATAACTTGCTTTCTGATATTTGGTTGGATTCTATAAGGGTTTTTGGTTCCTGACCTCCCTAAAACCATAGTCCAAACATGGACAAAGGCTAAACTCAAAAGCTGAGGTGAGGATGACAACTTTTGACATCAAGTTAGCATTCTTGGGACCTGGAAAGTTGAAGTCAGTGTGATGTGGGGGAACCTTCCCACAGGCTGGGCTTATGCCTAACACAGGAGAAGACGGTTGGTATTGTCAGAGACCAATCATCTCATTACCAGGATTTTGTTGCACAAGTTCCTCAGTGTAGCATCCAAGACTCAATCATGTTCATTTACTTCATCAGCGGTATTTTGTACATCATAAGGGCAGAAATGAGGATGAATGTTAATGATTTGGTATCATTTGCAACTCATTTGAAGCATTCAGCATCAAAATGTAAACTGGACAATTTTCAGGCTTGGGCTAAACATTATCAAATAAGATTCACAGTTTACAAGTGCTAGGTAGTCTCCAAAGGAATTGTGATCCTGACAAACATATCTACGTGAAGTGTTCACAGCTGAAACAACTTCAGCTGAGTTTATGAACTCAACATCAGATGACCGAAAATGTGACAGCCAAAAATGTGGAATATTATCTGGATATTTTTTTACCAGGAACTGGCATACCTCTTAGCATAGGGTCAGTGATCAAGGAAAGTAGGGTGTGAATGTGAACCAGGAAAGTAAGGGAACAGAGATGGCAGACACGTAGGAAGCTCAGCTTTTGTATTTGTTGAAAATGTCTGAGGTTCTTTCTGTTTCTTTGGATGAGAGTGAGGGCTTCAGTGTGGATGAACGAACTGACCATTGCATTGCGGTACAGGAAGTGATTCTGCGAGGGGAGAGGAAATGGAATATAGTGCTAGCAGGGTATAGTACAGCAAGGTGGAGTCATAAAGGTTATCTTGCCTACCCAGAGCGAGAGTTTGGAACATTTGCTCACTGCTGGAGAGGAACTTAAAGTGCAAGGAGAAGGATCTAGTTATCATGGTCCATGTAAGTACAAACAACATAGGGAAGACAACAAAAAATATTCTGCTTAGGATGAAGAACTAGGCACTAAACGTACTAAAACTGTCTTCATTTACAGGATCTGTATCCCCCTATTCCCTTCCTATTCATGTATTTGTCCAGGTGCTTCTTGAATGCTGCTATTATGTCTGCTTCCACCACCTCCTCTGGAAGAGTATTACAGGCACTCACCATCCTTTGTGTGAAAAACTTGCCCCACACATCTCTTTTAAACATCCCCCCTCACACCTCGAACATGTGTCCCCTAGTAATTGACCCCTTCACCCTGGGAGAAAACCTCATACTTGGGGCAGCACTGTGGCTCAGTGGTTAGCACTGCTGCCTCACAGCACCAGGGACTCGGTTTCGATTCCACCCTTGTGCAACTGTCTGTGTGGAGTTTGCATATTCTCCCAGTGTCTGTGTGGGTTTCCTTCGGGTGCTCCGGTTTCCTCCCACAATCCAAACATTTGAAGGCCAGGTGAATTGGCCATGCTAAATTGCCCATAGTGTTAGGTGCATTAGTCCAGGGTAAATATAGGGTAGAGAAATGGGTGGATTACTGTTCAGAGGGTTGGCGTGGACTTGTTGGGCCAAATGGCCTGTTTCCATACGATAGGGGGTATAATCTAATCTAATCAAACTTTCCACTCTCTCCATTCCATTCACAATCTTATATCATGTCACCCCTCAACCTGCATTCCAGTGAAAGCAGACCCAGTCTATCCAACCTTTCTTCATAGCTTAAATCCCCCATGCCAAGCAACATCATGGTAAAGTTTTTTTCTGTACCCTCAACAAAGCATTGACATCCTTCTGGTGGTGTGGTGACCAGAACTGTAGGTAATATTCCAAGTGTGTCCTAACTAAAGTTCTATAAAACGGCAGCATAACTAGTCTATCCTTACAGTCACTGCCCATTTCAATGAAGGCATGCATGCCATAGGCCTTTTTTAACTACCTTATCTACCTGCGCTGCCACCTTCAGTGATCTGTGGACCTGCACACCCAGATTCCTCTGCTTATCAATACGCCTAAGGGTGCTGCCATTCAACGTACATTTTTACCTGAATTTGACTTTCCTAAATGTATCACCTCATTTGGCTGGATTGAACTCCATCTGCCATTTTTCTGCCTATGCCTCCAACTGATCTTTATCTTGCTGTATCCGTCTGACAATCCTCCTCACTATGTGCAACTCCACCAATCTTTGTATCGTCCGCAAACTTACTAATTAGACCAGTTATGTTTTCCTCCAAATCATTTGCATAGATCATGAACAGCAGAGGTCCCAGCACTGAACCCAGTGGAACAATACTAGTCATAACCCTCCATTCAGAAAAGCATCCTTCCACCACTACCTTCTGTCTCCGATGAGTAAGCCAGTTCTGTATCCATCTTGCCACCTCACCCCGATACCATGTGACTTCATCTTTTGTACCAGTCTGCAATGAGAGACCTTGTCAAAGACTTTACTGAAATCCATCAATCATCTTCATTACCTCCTCAAAAAACTCAATCAAGTTAGTGAGGCACTACCTCCCCCATCAAAACTATGCTGTTAATCGCTTATCAGTATAAATGCTTATAGATCTTGTTGCTGAGAATCTTTTCCAATAATTTCTCTACCACTTACGTGAGGCTCAGAGGCCTGTTGTAGCTTCCTGGGTTATTCCTGTTACCCTGTTGGGACAGTCTGTACCTGAACCACATCGGGACTAACATTTTAACAAACTCTATGCCCATTAAAGGAGAGAGGTCTTTAAACTAAACAACAATGGGGGCAGGGTGAGGGTTGTTAAGCTTGAGTATTTGTAACAAAACAAGTGATAGATTCAAGGCGAGAAGGCAAAATGGTAATATGGAAAACAAACATCAGAGTTTAGCAGGAAGGGTCAGTGACAATCAGCCCAAGAATATGCCCCTTGTCAAGACTAAATATTACAGTGTTAACAAAAAGACAAAAGGGTCTGTATCTGAATGCATGGAATATACATAACAAAGTAAACAAAAGTATTGTCCACATTGATGTAAATAAGTACAATCTGATAGCCATTCTTGAGACTTAGCTGCAAGATAACAGGGATTGGTTGTGAATTTTGAGGGGTATCTGATAGTCAAGAAGAATTGGAATCTGGGTAAAGAAGGAGGGGTGGCACTGTTAATCAAGGACAGCATTGTTGCAATTATTGGAGATGATCTTGGTTCAGGAGGTCAGGATATTGAATTGGTTTGAGTGGAACTGAAGAATAGTGGAGGAAAAAAGTCATCAGTAGAAATGGTCTTTCAGACCCCCTTATGGTAACTGCAGTGTAAGTTGAAGGTTATAAAAATAAATATTGGATGCTTGTAATAAATGCACGGTAATAATCTTGGGTAATTTTTATCCATATATGAACTGAAAAAAATCAGATTGGTGCAAGTAGCCTGGATGCAGAGTTCATAGAATATTTTTGAGATTGTCTCTTCGAGCAGCACATTCTGGAAATGACCGACGAGCGCGCTATACTATACTTGACATGACTTGGTGAGATGTGACAGGATTAATTAATGACCTCAGAGTAAAAGCACCCCTAAGGTATCAGCAAACACAACAAGATTGAATTTTACATTCAGCTTGAACAGGAGAAGAGTGAGTATTTCAAACTTAAATAAGTGGAAGTGTGTGGGCAAGGAAGCCGAACGAGGTAAAGTGAATTCAGATACAAGGCTGGAGGACACTTTAATAAAGATATAGTGGCAGATGTTTAAGGAAATATTTCAGACAATTCAGAATAAATCTATTCCTCCTACAAAGAAAATTCTAAAGTAGACGGCCCCCATCCAATATGAATGAAGGATGTTAAGGAAAGCATCAAACTTCTTTACTATAGAAGAGAGAAAAAATATTCCAGTGATAACCGTAAATCAGGAAATGGAAGAAGAAAAGAACCTGGTGAAATTATAATCACTAGCAAGTAGTAAAAAGCCCTTGAAAGAACTCATCATAGGAGGTTGAAAGAGTGTGTAAAGAGGTAGTAGATACATTAATGTTAATTTTTCAAAATTCACCGTATCTGAGAATGTTCCATCATTCTGGAAAATAACAAATATAACTCCCCAATTCAAGAAGAGATGGAGACTGAAAACAAGAAACCATATGTCAGTTAGTTTGCCTTCTGTCATAGGAATAGTTCGAAGCAATCTGTAAGGATGGGCACCGAGAAAGACTCAAGATAATTAGGAAGGATCAGCTTGGTTTTGTGAAAGAGAAACCATACTTTGGAAAGGGACAGAGGATTCCTAGTTCAGGATTCCCTTAAGGTTAACATGCAGGATCAATTGGCACTTAGGAAGACAAATGTGATGTGAGCATTCATTTCGAGATGGCTAAAAGATTAAGAGCAGGGATACACTGCTGAGGCTCTGGTGAGACCGCATTTAGAATATTGTGGGCAGTTTTGAGTCCCATATCTAGTGAAGGATGTGTTGACATTGGAAGGGATCCAAGAGAGACTTACTAGAATGATCCCAGGGAATGGAAAATTTCTCATATGAGGAGCAGTTGAGGACTCTGGGTCTGTACTCAATGGAGTTTAGAAGGTGAGGGGGATCTGATTGAAACTTCCAGAATACTGAGAGGCTTGGGTAGAGTGGACATGGAGAAGATGTTTCCACCAGTAGGAGAGACTAGCCTCAGAGTGAAGGGACGACCCTTTATAACTGAAATGTGGAGGAATTTTGTCAGGCAGAGGGTGTTGACTCTGTGCAACTCATTGCAACAGTAGGCTGTCGAGGCCCAAACATTAAGAGCATTTAAGACAGAGATAGATGGGTTCTTGATGAGTTACGGGATCAAGGATTATTGAGAAGAGGCAGGAAAATGGGGTTAAGAAATATATTAGCTGTGATGGGCTGAATGGTCTAAATCTGCTCCTATATCTTATATTTAACTGATTTATTGGAGTTCTTAATAGAGTTGGCAGATTAATGGGAGCCTGTGGAAGTACTGTAGTTGAATTACCAGAAGGAATCAGACAAGCTGCCACCTAAAAGGTTATTGTACCAAATTAGGAGATGATGGTGTAGAGGGTTACATATTAATACAGGTAAAAGATTGGCTGCTTTGCCTAAAAAAGGAGAGTTTGCACAAATGGATTTTTTTTCTGGTTGGTAGGATATAATAAGTGGAGACTTCAAGGATCTATGTTTGGGCTGCAGTCTTTTTTTTTCTGATGTATGCCAATGGTTTACTTGAAGGGAGCAAAAGCATAGTAGGTAAATTTCCAGATGACATGAAGATAGATAGTTAAGTATGATGGGAAGCAAACATAAGAAGATGCAGTTTGATATAAATAAGTTGGGTAAGTAGATAAATATCTGGCAGATGGAACGTAATGTTGTTCACTTTGACAGAAATATTAAAAAGCAGAGTATTGCTTAAGCAGAGTATTGCTTAAGACCAACTCCAGAATTTTGCAGAGGGATCTAGGTGTTCCAGTGCATGAGTCACAAAAGTTAAAATGCAGGTACATTAAGCAATTAAGAAGGCTACGGGATTGATAATTGTTATTACAAGAAAAGTTGCATGTAAAACTAAGAATGTAATGATTCAGATATAGAGGGCATTGACACAACCAAATCTTGCATGCAGTATGCTCTTTTGGTCCCATTATTTAAGGATGTAGTGCATTGGAGGGAGTTTACTAGATTGATAGATTGATAGAATGAGTAGGTTGTCTTATGAGGAAAGGTTGAACAGACTGAACTTGTGTCCACTGAAGTTTAGAAGAGTGAGGGTGTAACTTGATTGAAGTATATAAAATCCTGAACAGTCTTATCCAAGTGAACATGGAAGAAATGTTTGCGTTCAGAATTATAAGGCGTTGTTTAAAGATTGGGGGGGGTGGGGGAATCACCCTTTCAGACAGAGCTGAAGACAATTGTTTTTTTTTCATCGCCAAGGGTTGGAAATCTCTATCTCAGACAGCAGTGAAAACAGGGTCATTAATAATCTTAAGGCCAAGGTCGTCAGATTTATGTTAGATAAGACAATCAAATGTCATTGTGGGTCGATGGGAATATGGAATTCAAAACACATGCATTAGCCAGCATTTTATTAAATAGTGAAGCAGACTTGGGGGTTGAATGACCACCTTCTGCTCCTTGTTCATATGTTCATATGGATATGTGCTCAATAAAAGGAAGATGCAAGAGAATATGTGAAAAGACCAGAGAAATTGGATTACTGTTCAGTTGAGCCAGCAGTGATAACTTTGATAGACTAAATGATTTTCCCAGAATTATCACATCAGCCATGTTGTAAATGAATAGTGGAGTGGAACAAGAAATTCCATATGTTGCTGTGCTCTTTCAGCCCTCTGTACTTCTTACTCATTCAATGGAGACACCTCACCCAGTTCTTCTACTCCTGCATCACCACCAACTTTCCTGTCATCCATTTCTGCCATAATCAGTCACTTCCTTTATCTCATTGCAGTAAAGATTGTCCCATTTCCTTGGACAGACATCTCCTATTGAGCTTCCTGTAATCCCAATTGGCCCTTAAATTCAGGACTAACAGTGGGCCAATCTCTGGATTGCAAAGACACAGACCCTGGACTCCAGTAGGAGCAAGCACCTGACTATGGCCAAAGCCCAGATTGGAATCAGACTGATGGTAGCAGTAACCCCTGACCAACGGTAATCCACTTTTACCCTAAGGTCTGCTCCCTTTTGACCTCCAAACCTGGCTGTTTGATGGAAGTACATTCAGTATGTATGTTGCATTAGCTGCGTAAGTGATGTTGACTTAAGATGATCCTACGCCACTGACTGATTGACAGATCAATTGTTCAGTGCTCCCCACCATCACAAGCTCCCTGTCTCACCCTCTACACTAAAAAATAATATAGGCCACCAAGGCTGGTAGCATATCATTGACCTATGAAGACCCTGTGCACTAAGAAAAGAATGTGACCCAAATGGCCTGAAAATTCCAACTGAAATCAGTGAGTATTTGTTAAGTGTTGTGAAGTACGTGGAGTGAGTGGTAAAGTGAGTGAGCACGAAGAAAACAAGCTAAGAGCTGTAAGATGTATCTTGTGTAAGTGAACGTGTGTCCTTGCGGGCAAAGTGACTTGGCAAAATCATAGATGCCCTGACCTCCAAGGGAAGGTGCTGAAGTGATTAAATGGTATGTGATCTGGTCTGAGAGCAGGCATGGTGTTACAGTGAGGCTGGTTTGTTGAAGCCAACTTGAGTGAATGAAGGGTCAAGGATGATGGGGGTAATGAGGAGGTTGAGACATTGTTGTGAAGAAGGTGACCAGGACAGGCACTCAGCAAGCTGCAACAAGCAGGTACCCACTTTGATTAATGTATTTGCACGTCTAGTTTCTCAGTGGAGGGGAGACAAGAACTGAAACATCAATAAAGCAACTTGAGGCTTTAATGAGAACCTAATGCATGGAAATAAGGTTGACGCTATTTAATGTCAAGATTCTCAAGTCACCATTTACAGTTTGAGAGAAATATCATAAACACTTGCCTCAAATTTGAGAATTGGATTTTTTCAACTCTCATTCGTTCTCAATTATTTGTATGTTCCTACGTTTCTCACCTGAGAGGTTAGAATTCTGTCTTCTGCTGCAAAAGTATTTAACTGGCTGGAAAATACTTCAGGGCTAACAATGGAAGGTGCCATTTAAATGCAATTCTTGCTCTCATTTTATCATTGGCAGTGCTTTTTAAAATCAGGGCACCCCATCGGTCTGTTCAGATTGATGAAAAAGACACTGTGGGGGCTATTTGATAAAGGGCTGAAATATGACCGGGTCAATAATATTGCAATGTCGCCAAAAAGCAGGTGTCTTGAATTGATTTGTTGTTTGCAGAATTTCACCATTTGCTGATGGGCTGCTGTATTTGTAAACATTAAAAACGCTTCTGCATCTGAGAAAGACATCTATTTGTTGCATCGCATTTCAGAATGTCCTGAGAACTGGAATGGCACCATATAAATTCAGGATCTTGTTACTGTCATATTGATGAAGTATATTGTTAAAAAGACAAAAATTAAATGGAAAACTCACATTTCATTCGCCAAAAGCTCAGATAAAATGGTGTAATTCAGGGGTGACATACATGTTATAGTGTATAAACATTGTGTTTCCTTCTGTGAGATATCATCATATTCCATAAATTTTCAGCTTTTTTTTCTAACCTCGGGCATAAAGAGGGAATCCATTAACAAAAGCTTTCTTGAAGAGATGGTGGCCTGGCTGGATCAAGCATTACAGTCAGAAATCCTAAATAGGTGGTGTGTTTATTAAGGGACAATTTATTCCCTTTTGGCTACTAGGCTTTATCATTTAAATGAGAAAAAGAGACAGAAAAATAATGGTTTGAAAAATGTACTGGTGAAAGGCTGCTGCTTCTGGTAACGTGACCCTAGTTTTGTTGTGTCTCTCAATGTGTCCGCTGAGGCTGCAGTGTAAAAATGGTCCAAGCAAGAAATTTAGAGCATGTTGGGGTCATGGGCTGGGTCACTTGGTGGCAGAACTCAGTAAATGATTCCGTCCCCAGGCTGTAATAATAGTAACTGTCAGGGAAAGGGAGCAGTTGCAGACAAGGCCAGCTCTACGAACTCCAGACGAAATAAGAATATCATTGCCTGAGGGGAACCCGTGTTCAAGATCTTGAGCTGAGAGCTAAAGGTGGGCAAACATGCTGTTGTGCTTATTACAATCCACGCCACCCCTCCCCACCCCTGAAGAATTGTAAAGGTGCAGTCACAAGCTCTGAGGACTGCCGCAGGGGAAAACCTCAGAGTTTGTGGCAATTTTCTGCATCAAATGTTTTGATAATTAAGCAAAGCTGATCAAGAGAAAAACAACCAGTCTCCAGAGCTCAGAAAGCAAAGGCCCATAAAATGGAATATCCAGAAAATGCCAAGGGCTGCCTTAGCAGATTAATGATGCTCATGTAATAGATTTTTCCCATGCAAACTGTTAAGAAGCAAGGTCTTACAAAATGTGCAGGTGTATTGGAGAGGTACCTATGGGTTGTGACATTGGGCACACTCCTAGCAACAGTCAAAACTGCTCAACTGGAGCAATGCAGCCAACGGAACAAATGCAACTAACATTAATGAAAGAAGTGATTATAGGTTATTCATTAATTACCTCATAAAAGAGAACCACTAATTCCCTTCCATGCCAAAACTGAAATAATATGTTTCTTAATCAGGTTGTGCCTATTTGCTTAATATTTCTCTCCCCTCCCGCTCCCTACTTTTTGCTGCTTGGGGTTACATGCGGATTACAAAATGGGTTTTCACTTCTGAAATGTTTTAAGGTTATGCTCCAAAAGGTGTCACTGATCCCTGCCGGCTCATGGCACTGGTTTATGGCCAACCAAGATGGAGATAGCTCACTTGGAAAGGTGCATCGAGAGACCTTTCTAGGACCAGGCAGTGGTGAAGCTGATGGGGCCAAAGTCACAAACAACCCATTGATCCAATCTTTAAAACACCACTGATCCCTCTCGCGACAAGATCTGCAAATCGTGAATGTGCCATCTATGAATTTTTCCAAATGGACTGGAAGTCATCTTTGATCCCAAGGGGTTGCCTCAGAACAGAACAGAAAACACTAATCTTCTGATTTTCAGGATTTACATCTGTACATCTAATGAGCTTGATGATATTCATCTCCTAGCTTTATATTTGTGTTAATGCATTAATTTTAAATTTACCAGTATCACCTCAGCAAGACACCACAGCTTGTAGTAAAATACTATTAAACATCAACCTTAAATATCAATAATAAAGTTTGTCATCATTCATTTTCTGAATTAATGTTTTCATCAAATGGTCATTTAAGAAAATATATTCCAGAGCTATATAGGTGGCTGCTGGATGTTCTACATCTTTGAAGGGCCTTATTGGAGGGTGTGATATGCCAAGTCCAACAGCTGTCTGAAACATTGATATGACAGTGTTTCAATCAATGCCTGCTGACAGATGTTGTCTCCCATTTGGGAATGCCTCAATTTTTGAAATTCTCAATCTTGTTTTCAACTACCTCCAGTGTCTTGCAGTTCCCTATTACAGTAACCTACTTCAATTCTACCACCCTCCAAGATCTAACCTCCATCTGAATTCAGCCAGTCCCGACAAAGAGTCACTGGACTCAAAATATTAACTCTGTTTTTCTCTCCATTGACCCTGTCAGAGCTGCTGAGTTTGTCAAACCATTCTCTGTGGTTTTTGTGTGTGAATCTGGCCTCCAATGTGGTACTTTCCCAGATGACCAACCCCGGTCCCTTGTGGTACTTGTCACCTCAATTATTATGGAGGAAGTGGGTACTGCAGATGCTGGAAATTAGAGTCAATATTAGAGTGATGCTGGAAAAGCACAGCATGTCAGGCAGCATCTGAGGAGCAGGAAAATTGACATTTCGGGCAGGAGCCCTTCATCAGGAATCAGCCTGACCTGCTGTGTTTTCCAGCTCCACTCTAATCATGACCTCAACTAATATGTTGGGTGTTTGAGCTAGGTCTCTGCCACCTTTTCCATGCTTCATCTTGACTGATTAGCAGTTGAGGATACACAACCATAGAGTATCTACAGAAGATACATGGTTCCCAGATTATAAGAGGTTTTTGGATATTGGCAATAAGTCTAACAACATTTGGTCAGACATAATGACTAGGACTTCAGGGAGCTGATACATATACACCTGCTAGAGTAGATCTCTTTGGCTCCAAACGCAGGCATCAATAGGATGAGTGGAGACAATGTAATATGAAAATGAGCCCATTTGAAACAATACTTTATACAACAATGTGCACCCCAATTTTCCTCACTGCATCATTAATGATTTTCATCTTCGTAAGTGCCCTGACCCCAAGCTCTGGAGTTTCCTTCCTGAAGCTTTTTACATCTCTATCTCTCTTCTCCCTTTAAGACTTTCCTTATAACCTATTTCTTTGATCAATCTTTTGGTCACCTATTTTATGTAGCTTGGTGATGAGTTTTCTTTGATAAACATGAAGTGTTTTGAGATGTTAGAGGAAGGATATTATGAAGCTGGAGAGCGTTCAGAAGAGATTAACCAGGTTGTTGCCAGGTATGGAAGGATCGACTTATAAAGAAAGGCTGGATAGGCTGGGGTGTTTTCACTGGAGCATAGGAGGTTGAGAGGTGACCTTACAGAAGTTTATAAAATAATGAAGGGGTATAGATAGAGTTAATGGTAGTTGTATTTTCCTTAGGATGGGGATTTCAAGACTAGGGGGTACTTTTTAAGGTGAGAGAAGGGAGATTTAAAAAAGACATGAGGAGCAATTTTTTTACACAGAGAATGTTCCATGTGGAATGAACTGCCAGGGGAAGTAGTGGATGCAGGTACAATCACAAGTTTAAAAGACTTTTGGACAAGTACATGAATAGGAAAGGTTTAGAGGGATATGGGCCAAGCACAGGGAGGTGGGACTAGTTTAGTTTGGGATTATGTTTGGCATCAACTGATTGGACTGAAGTGTCTGTTTCCATGCTGTATGACTCTATGTTAGCTCAATTGGCAGGATGACTACTTTTTACTGCAGGATGATACAGTATCTCTCCCCTTACCTGAGGCATGGTGACATTTAAGTTACACCACCACCAGTCATCTCTCTCCAATGAGAGTGTAGCCCATAGTCTAGGAAGACTATGGTGTCTTTTATCATCAGTAGAAATATATTGGGATATTACAATACAAGTGCTGTCATAGTTCAACATGTGGTCGCTATCAATCAAAATATAACAAAATAATTTGCATTTATACGGCATATTTCACAACCTCAGTACATCCCCAAAGAGATTTACAAACAATAACATATTTCTACAATGTAAACGTTGCTGTGACATAGGAAAAGCCCAGGAGCCATTTAGCAAGATTTCACAAACAACAACAAGATAATGACCAGATAATCTATTTTGTGGAATGTTCCTTGAGGGATATAAGCCGGACAGAGAGGAGAATTCCCTTGCACAAGTTCAATTTGGGTCGTTATCTGTATTTTTCATTTACCTTAAGATCACACATCTTATTTATTCCTGTTGATGTATTTATAATAACTTTATCAAAATTATTTAAATATTTACAGCCGGTTTCTTAAGAGAAGTCCTCAATGCTCATCTCAGAATGATATTACAAAGGATTTGTTCTTTGTTCTCTATGAGTTAGCCAATGCACTGTGTAATTTGGATGTAGGTTTACTTGCTGAGCTGGAAGGTTCGCGAGCAATGCCAGAACCTCAACCAGAGCTATAAATCTTCTCAAAACTCTCTAACTGTGTAATTTATATATCCTCCATTTCTATGTCAGCTTTCACAAACACAAGTCTCTTCATGGTGCCCTTAACAAATGTGCTGTGAAAATCCTAATACAAGTGACACTGTCTTAATCTATGAACCCCAAAATGACTGATTGACATGAACATCATGTGGTGAAAATTTCACAGGACCCTGGTTTACTGATTTGATTTGGGTGCGAAGATCACTCCTCTAACAAATGGGCCTAATCAAAATTCAGTGTCCAGCCTCAATTAGTTTACTAATAAAACAGACTGAAATAACTGTACAGAGGATGGTATCCTGTTACTGAGTCACCCTTTGTTTACATGTGCACA
The DNA here is from genome assembly GCF_004010195.1 of Chiloscyllium plagiosum. Classification (NCBI taxonomy): domain Eukaryota; kingdom Metazoa; phylum Chordata; class Chondrichthyes; order Orectolobiformes; family Hemiscylliidae; genus Chiloscyllium; species Chiloscyllium plagiosum. The sequence continues at coordinate 31,227,148 of NC_057743.1, forward strand.
CTATAAGGGCTCTGACCAGCCAGCTCAAAGCCAGTCCCTAGACTGAGGAGACCTTCTGAATCTCCTGTTTATGATTTTTTTTATTAAACAATTCACAGTTTACAAAACAATTAACATTAACAGCTGTATACAGAGAAACAGCAATTTTACAAGGGAGAGGAGCAGGCCCCAAACCCTAACATTCAATCAGATTTTCAGGGAAATGAGGAAACTCAAATCCCAATCTCCTGTTTATATCTGTCATCCAAGGCTCCCTGATAGGCCCAGGTTAACAGCCCCAATTAAGGATCTCATTGTCAATGAGATCCACCTGGTCCTGGTTCCAATCGCTTCATAGACTTAAGAAAATAAGAGCTAAAATTGGGAATGGACCATACAGTCTCCTAAACCTACTCTTCCATTCAAACGTTATGACATAAGCTTACACATCAACTTCATTTTCTGTTTTATCTTCTTATCTGATGCTTCCCTTAGTGCTCAAGAATCTTTTAATTTCAGCCTTGAATGTATTCAATTCAGCATCCACAGAACTTTGGAGCGAACAACTTCAAAGTCTCACCATTATTTTAGTGAAGAGGTTTTCAATGGTCTTTCTTTATCTTGAGACTGTGTTCTGTATTTAGATTCTACCACCAGTGGAAACACCTCTCAGCATCTCCCTTTTAAAACTGGAATGAAAAAACATTGTTTACTTCAAAGAGATCATTTCTCACTCTTCTAAAATCCATAGACATATTCCACTCAAACTCTCCTCAAGGGAGAGCCATCTCTTGTCAAGAATTGATCTAGCATACATTTGCTGTCTTCCTTCTAAAGTAATGAATGCTTTCTTTGATATTACACTGGGTATAATTTCACCAAAGCTCTGTGTGTCCGTCACTAGCACTCAATCTCGAATTTATATACTGTTGTGTCTCTTCTTCACAGTCACCCTCAACAAATGTCCTCCATCCATCTATTCAATGCTTCCTCTTTCTCTCACTTGTTTTTTTCTTCTTTCCTTCATTGCAGAAGATGAGAGCATGAAGTACAAGGGAGAGGGAGAAAACTGAAGGTGACCCTCTAGTTTTCTTGTAATTAAAAGTACGGACAATGAGGCACTGGATACCACTGGAGTCTCAGTGTACCTGATTGTCAGAGATGGCTCTCCCAGCACACTAGTACCAGAACTAAATATCAGACAGACACATGACATAAACTCACTGATGCTGAATTGATGCCAGTACGAAGTAAAATAGCATGTGGATAATCATCACTTTAATTTTATTCCTCCATTGGATAAACAGGCAGAGCTAACATTTGTTTCAGATCCTGAATGCCCTTGAACTGAGTGATTTGCTAGGGGCATTTTAAAGGACAGTTAGGAATTAATCACGTTGCTGTGGGACTGGAGTCGTATGTCAGCCGGACTGAGTAAGGATGGCAGATTTTTGACCCCACGGAAATTAAATAAAATTTCCTTCCCTAAAGTAAATTAGGGGACTTTTTAACAGTCAATGATACTTTCACGGTTACCGTTACTGAATTAACTTTCAATTCTAGAACTCATTAATGAATTAATTTTTAAATTCCATCAATTTCCTTCATGGAGTATGAGTCCTTGTCAACAAAGAGTTTGTTTCGGGCCTCTGAATTATCATCCAATGACATTTCTATTGCGCCAACATCTCCCTGCATCTAAGACATAAATGCTTTTAATCTCCCTTCAAGGTTCTTGGAGAGCCCCATCGGAGGTGTCTGGGAAGGTGATGATTATCTCTTAAAGGTAGATGCTAGGAGGCCTTTCCACTGGCTATAAAATCTAAATATGGAATATAGTCTCAAGATAGGGAAAGGCCATCGAAGAATGATGACATTGCGTCTTTGAAAGGTCCACTGTCACAGAACTCATGCAGCAGCTCAGGCACTCAAGCATCCACGGGACTTACAGATAGTTATATTTTCACCTGCTGATTTACACCTCTTTGCAGTTCCAAATTTCTTTGCTGTGTAATATCGTATGGAGTGCATCACTCCATGATCATTTAGACAGGCTGGTTTGTAGATACTAGGGCACCTCCAGTCTGTTCCAGCTCCCTAAGTGCATCAACAGAATTCACATAGCTTGTTCTTTGACACAACTGGGTATTATATAGCTTTCATTCTATTGTTCGTGGTCCCTCATAGGTGTCATCAGCCACAGTTTAAATGGTGCCCCTTGTCTCCAAGTCAGCTTCAATGTGTGGAGAGCTTGGGGAAGATGAATTGTACCAGAATGAAACAATTGTGGTAGCTGGTTCTGAATCTTTTGCATATCTGCATAAAAATCTCTTTAAACACCAGTCACACATTGATGGAGTAGAAGCCCTTCTATGTGAAGACTGCTCAGTGATCTGAGAGGGTGTCTGAATTGCTCTAAGTGTGCAATGACTTATGGAAATCCAACTAGGGCCACAAATCTAAGAATTCGCTCATGTTAACTGGTGTCATCATGTGAAAAATGTATATGATTGATGGCCCTGGCAAACATACCATGATTGACCTGTATGTTGTATGTTTTTGTGGGTGGCTGACTGTAAGATCTCGTGACTATCTTCAGTAAGGGATCCAGAATCAAAAATGTTGTGGTCTGTGGTAATTAGCAATCACTTCTGAGCAAGGCCACCCACTGCCATAGTACAGAACGTCTCCGTGTAGTAAAACTTCAAATGTTGGCCACTAATCGAGATAAGAGTCCAAGTCTCCTATGACACTGGTCCTTCAACATTTCAAGCAAATTTATCCTCTGCCTCTGAATCCTGAATGTTGCATTTCACTGCTGGTCCCCTCTGTCCTGTTGCTGTGGATCTGTGAGCAACAAGCTATTACTGTTCCAGCTGCTTTATTCCTGCTGTTGTTGGTGATGGCCATTTTGATCTTCATCTAGGATCCAAAACAACACATCATAAGTGGTGTCTATTCTGATCTGATCGATCAAAACTCCAAAGAGCAGATCAAGTGTAAAAACCTCCAAAATGTAGATAGCACCTCCAAAACTGTAAATAAAGATTACCTTCAAAGTTATTAATCTCTCAGCCAACATATTGTGAATAAAGACTTTCACTTAAGATGCCAAGAAAACAACCATGAGATGTCAATACTTACTGGCTTAATTCCCAACCAGGTCTTCAGCAATTTCAATTCTTGCTGTGTTTTCACCTTGCTTTTCCCACCAACTTCCTGGAAGCTCAGAAAACTCAATCTCAAGATCCATGAAAATGTCGCTACAACTGAGTGATTTATGTATCGAAATTGACAACCATCCTCTCATGAGGCATGCAGCTCAAGGCACTGAAGTAAAGAGCAAGTTATTGAGTTAGAGGCAGTTGTGAATTGTTCTAACATTTTTCCAAGACTTAACAACTCACCCACACTCAAACCTATGGTTTTCTGGATAAAGTTTCTGCCAAAACATATGTTTAGTATCTCTTCTTTCCTGTTATGATATCTCCTATCACTAATGTGTCACCAATGTGTCCACATTTACTTTTAAGACCATAAGACATAGGAATGGAAGTAAGGCCATTCAATCATGGCTGATGGGCATTTCAATGCCACTTACCCGCACTGTCCCCATATCCCTTAATTCCTTGCAAGATTAAGAATTTATCAAATGCCTTGAAGACATTTAACGTCCCGGCCTCCACTGCACTCTGTGGCACTGAATTCCACAGGCCCACCACTCTCTGGCTGAAGAAATTTCTCCTCATTTCCATTCTAAATTGACCCACTCTAATTCTAAGGCTGTGCCCATGAGTCCTAGTATCCCCACTTGACGGAAACAATTTCCCAACATCCACCCTTTCAAAGCCATGCATGATCTTGTAAGTTTCTATTAGATCTCCCCTCAACCTTCTGAACTCTAATGAATACAATCCAAGTTGATCTTTTGCTGGTCTCGTCTTTTCTATATACTTGTAAAGGCATTTGCAATGTGTCTTTATACTCATAGAGTCATACAGCACGAAAACAGACCCTTCAGTCCAACCGGTTCATGCCAAACATAATCCCAAACTAAACTAGTCATGTATCCATCTAAATGTCTTTTAAACATTGTAACTGTACCCGTTCCTACCACTTCCTCAGGAAGTTCATTCCACAAGTGGACTACCCCCTGCGTACAAAAATTGCGTCTTATGCCTTTTTGAAATCTCTCTCCTTTCACCTTAAAAATGTACCCCTGGTCTTGAAACTCCCCATCTGAGGGAAAAGACAACTCCCATCCACTCTGTCTGTACCTCTCATTTTATAAACTTATATATGGTCGCTTCTCATCCTCCAACACTCCAGTGAAAAAAGTCACAGCCTATCTAGCCTTTCTTTAGAACTCAAAACTTTCATACCTGGCAACATCCTGGTAAATCTCTTTTGAACCCTCTCCAGTATTCTAATATCCTTCCTATAACAGGGCAACCAGAATTGGACCCAGTACTCCAGAAGAAGTCTCACCAACAACCTGAACATAATGCCCCAAGTCCTGTACTCAAAGGACTGAGTAATGAAGTTAAGTGGTTCTATTTTCCACCTATTTATAGGGATTTTCCAGTCATAAATCAGTTCACATTCTGCACCTTTTACACACAAAATATAGAGTGTGAAAACCAATTTGAACTGATGTCTTTACCTAAAAAGGGTAATTTTACAAGACACCTTTATCAGTGTGAGGTCCTAAAAATGTTCTGACCATAACTTTGTAGTATGTTGCAGAGCTACTGTCTTAGTATTTACCTCAGGAGTGAAGATTCACAACGTGCCCTCACAGGATTGAGTTTAGGGCATGATATAATTAAAGCAAACTGTCATGCACACAAGACAGGCAATGGGTACTACCAGTGTTTTAATATGTGAACACAGGTTCGTGCTTCAATAGGTGAGCAGTCCCAGTGTTTTAATAGGAGAGTAGAGTCAATGATTCATTAGATGATCATTGCTAGTGTATCAATAGATGTCACAGTGGGACAGAATACCAGTAAATCCAGTTGATTCATTTATAGTTTGCATTTGTTTCTTCAGTGGCTCTAACAGGATGCCATCCAATAGGAATTAGTTGTGTTCCACAGCTGCTGCTTCAATATTTCAACGGATTCCTCTGGGACTCTTTGCCAGTGGTTGGGCTGAGTGTCAATCTTGGCAATGTCTTAATATTTCTAAAATATGCCAGTCCCAATGTTGTCTGCATTTCTGTGCCACATTTCAATATCTTTTGCCAGGATAACCAACAGATGCACATCAGCGCAAAATACCAATTAGAATCGTAGCTGTAATTCACGAAGTTCGGCCAGTACATGTCATGGCAGTGGGCCAGTATTTCAGTAGGAGCTGTTAAGGAGCAGTTGGGGTAGGACTCCAGTGTAAGAATTTTTGGATTTGATGCCAATTTCCAAGGAAAAACTTCATACAAACATTGACAAACATATTAATCCCATGTTGCAAGTCTCCTCATAATACTAAATCAATATTTTCCATTCCTCATGAGCCATTTCCTTTATATATAATTTGATTGGCTTTGGTGTAAACAATTGGACTGTCATTACATGGAATTTAGTGATCCAAAAAACAAGTGATGGTAAAAATAAAAGTCTTTGCCACTACTTAATCCCTACATAGGAAGCTATTTTTAAAAATCAGATGTAGCAGAATGTTTACTCACCTCAAAGGGTTGCAGAGCAGGGTCAATGGGCTAATCCTGTTCTTATGCTCCCGTCTGTTTTGAGAATGTTGGCTCGGGCTGTGTTCCAGCACCGTGGGCACCAGCTGCTCTGTGATTCCTCACTCTACTTCCACAAGTGCCTAGACAGTGCTGGCAGGCTGCCTGGCTAAGGGGAACACCACAGCCAAAGTGTTCAGGTCTGCTGACTCAGAGCACATCAGGAATTGAACCAACCTTGTGCATCTACACAAACTGACAAATTAAACCTCGGTTTAATGCCTCATTCAAGCAAATCATAAGTCTGCCTGCTTACTACTGAATTATTAACTCTGATTATATGGTTCAGATCCACAACTCGTAACTCCAGCTGCCAATTCCCTCACTAAATCTCATCAGTTCCATCCTCTCTTCCCTTTTTTTTGAATGCTCCTTAAAAACCTACCTCTTCCCACCTTACAGGACTTGGTGCCAAACACATTGTATATTTTTATGCTAAAGGTTCTATGTAAATACGTTATTGCTGTTATCATTCTGGAATAGAATTTATGATCCACATCCTTATGATATAGAAGAAAGGATGCTACCGACTGAGTCATTTAAGGTCTGTCAAGTTCAAGCCAACCTGGGGAAGCCGATGTCATCACATAAACCAATGACCGCTATGGGGGAGAAAGTGCCTTTATATGGGAGGTGATGACCTGATGGTATTATTGCTGGACGGCTTATCCAGAGACCCAAGTAATGATCCAGGGATCTGCCACAGCAGAAGGTTGAATTTAAAATCAATTTTAAAAATCTGCAATGAAGAGTCTCGTGATGACCATGAATCCTTTCTTGATTGTTGGGAAAAAACACATCTGGATCACTAATGTCCTTTTAGGAAGGAAGCTGCCATCCTTACCTGGTCTGGCCTACATGTGACTCCAGACCCACGGCAATGTAATTGACTCTTCACTGTCCTCTGGACAATTAAATATAAGCAATAAATGTTGGCTTAGCTACCAACGCCCTAGTCCTACTAAGTTACATACTGTATTAACTATCTGCATTGGCATAACTAGCCTTCAGCTTCTCAAATGCCTGAACCTAAGGAGCTAAAAGCCAAACAACTCAGAAGTTTGCTCAAGATTAAACATCCAAACACCCAACTTCCAAGGAACTATTCACAGAAATAGCTCAGGAGTGAGACACTTCATTTTGGAGAGATTGGGATCGCTTTACCTGGAGAAGGGAGAGTTGAGTGGAGGTTTGTTAAGGGCATATAACATTGAGGGGCCTAGACAGAGTGGATAGGGAAAGACTATTCCCATTGGTGGACTCATTGAGAAAAAGGTGTCACAGAATTAAGTGAATTAGCAAGGAAGCAATCGCAAATTCTTTTTCACAGAGCAGGTGGTTAGAATCTGGAATGTGCTGAGTAATGGTGTGGTTGAGGCATGTTCCATTACGATATTTAAAATGAAACTGTGCTAGTCTCTTGAAAAGAAAGAAAATTTGTGCCAGGCTATAAGGACAAAACTGAGGAGTGACAAAAGTTAACTTGCTCTGTCAGATGCCACCATATGAGCCTCATGGAGTTCCTCTGTGCTGTAATTCTTTTGTGATTCTGTGATTCTACTGCTTAAACTCTCAACCAATTGGTTCAAGGAACCTTAAGGGGAGATTTAATAGAGGTGTTCAGAACTATGACAGGTTTTTGATAGAGGACATACTGGCAGGAAGACCAGCAATCAGAGGGTGGGTACAGAGCATAGTGGTTATGTTACTGGATTGCAAAGCTAGCCGCAGAAACAATGATCTGGAGACATAAGTTCTAAATCTTATCAGTTCAGCTGGGTTACTTAAAAGCACTTAATTTGGTATATCTCTACTTCAGAGTTAATATCAGTAGTGGTGGCTATAAAACAACAAACATTCAACTGTAATTTTGAGAGGAAATTTGTATGCAAAAAAGAAAGTTCACAGGGCCATAGGGAAAGAACAGGTTTGCGGAATGAATTGGAGGGCCCTTTCAGAGATGCAACAACCACAATGGGCTTACTGGTTTCATTCTATACGTTGTGATTATTTGACTTGCAGTTCCCTTTATATAGTTGCTGTTTGGGGCATAAGGCTGTTGTTTCTTGTGGCTTTGGTGATTATCTCAACGTATGCACTTTACAACTTCATTCTTGTGTTTTAACAAAATGCAATTAAAAATGCTGTGCCAATCTAACCAGTAAACATCTTTTGTAGTTCAACATGAGTGTATCTAGTGGATGCAATTAGGTCAAAAGCCACTTCATTGAAATGGTTCATTGAAGGGTTTGGGGTGAGAATGGCCAATAAGTACTCCAAAACATGTTAAATGTACAATAGATGAAAATTACACTGTGTCAACAATGTTTCATCACTTCACTTTGGGATTATTACCAATAGTTCCAATGTTCTTAACATGGAGCCAGTATGTTGATACAGTCCACAGAACCTTGCCAAGTGTTAGAAATGTCAGCCTTGGCTCAGTGTGTAGCACATGTCTCTTGGTCATAATTCACAAGCTTGAGCACATAATCATATGTCAGCAACCAACTATACATATATTTAAGTAAGATCAAAAAAGTCCGGATGCTGGAGATCTGAAATAAAAGTAGGAGCTGCTGGAGAAACTCAGCAAGTCTGGCAGCATATGTGGAGAGAGAAATAAAGTTAAATAAAGTTTCAAGTTCAATATGATGCTTCTTTGAAACTCAGGAATGCACACATTTAAGTTAATTGGCAACAAAGGAGCATAGGAAAGATAAGGACAATGTATTTTATATACTGAATTGTTATGATCTGCAATGATACCCAGCCTGGAAAACTGATGGAAGCAGATTCATCATGAACTTTCCAAGGGATTTGGATACATACTCAAAAAGGAATATTTTGTAATGCTATGGGGACAAATCAAGACTGTCGTATTAATGGGACCAGCACAGGCTTAGTGGGCTGAAAGGCCTCCTCCCCTGCTCTCTGATTCTACGGTTTTTTTTATTTCTCGTGCAGTCTACACAGGGTCCAGTGCAAACAAATCTTTTATTTAGCTCATTAGTGTTTTAACTATAAATGTTTGGCTTTGCAAAAAGATAATAGAATGCTAATATTCATCTGAAATTCAAAAACTACATGGGATTAATGGTTTCAAATGGCTGTCTACTGTTATTCCACAGGCCTCCATCTTTTGTTGCTTTTCAGTAACCTCATCTCCCCAACTCAGATTATCTCACAAAGAAGGATGAGCCCACTGGCAAAATAATTTTGACAGACTATTCACCATGGGGTTGCAAGACCTCCTCCCACCTTACTCAGAAGGAGTCACTGGATGGTGAATGAGTATACAGTCTGACCTTTTTCTCCTTACTTTCTCAATGGCACTGAGGCTAATTTTATGTTACACATTGGAATATACCAACTGGCATCACCCAACACAGTAGAGGTCAGAGAGTGAATCCAGGCTCCTCTGAGGATCTATGGACTGGTCTCATGCTGCTTAATACACTAACTTTTATGCCGATTGGTACTATCACAAATCCATACCTGATTTCAGCTGCCTGCTGCTGAAACTGTAATCCACATTCTCTAGATTCAACGATTGCAGTCCTCTCCTGGCTGCCTCACCCTTCTCCATCATGTCCGAACTTGAACCAAGTCCTATGGACTGATTTACTTTGGTTCGCATTTCAATAATGATTCAAATTTAAAATATTCATCCCTGCATTCATCATCCTCCACCATCTTGTCCCTCCCTATTCCTATAACCTCCAACAACCCTACGATCATTTGAGAATGTTCCACTCTTCCATCTCTGACCCCTTGTACTCATACATATTGCTGACTTGTTTTGCCCCTTTCCTTCCATGGATAGAGATAGTCTTGTCTGATCTCTCAACTCTGATCTCAAAAACAAATGACTTAAGTTTGAGTCACCTATCTTCACCTCACATGTGACTAAGGCCTGGATTTGCAATCCCATATCAATGTTGGGACATTTCCTGACCTACAAACCCAACCAGGAAAATATGGCCTCGAAAGCTGGCTTTTCATTCCAGCATTGTGTTTGAGCTATTTAAAAAATGATCAGAATAGAATATAGAATCCCTCCAATGTGAAAACAGACCATTCGGCCCAATAAGTCCACACGGACTCTCGGGAGAGCGACCCACCCAGACTTACTCCCCTGTCCTACTCCTGTAACCCTGCATTTCCTCTGGTTAATCCACCTAACATACACACCCCTGGACACTGTGAACAATTAAGCATGGCCAATCCACCTAATCTGGACATCGTTAGACTGGTGAGAGGCAACCAGAGCAGCTGGAAGAAACACACACTGACACAGGGAGAATGTGCAAGCTCCACACAGACAGTCACCCGAGGCTGAAACCAAACGCAGGTCCCTGTGAGGCAGCAGTAGCTGGAAACTCTAGGAGGATATCAATGGAGCACTCAAGTGGACAGAGTAATGATAAATGGAATTCAACCCAAAAATGTGTGAGGTTATGCACTTGGGGAAAGTTAACAAGGCGAGGGATTACAATGTAAGTGGTTGGATGCTTTCACATAGTCTGAAGTCACCATTTAAGTCTTGTGGGGAAAATCAGAATGAACTTTCTACACATTGAGATTCTGATATTTATGTTCTCACCACATCTTGCCCCCTTGCCCACCCATGATTGATGCCAACTGGCCCAAACAGACCAAATGTAGCATTATTTGCATAAATCCAAATTGCTTAATCCAAACTCTATAGGGCTAGAATACTTCTGTCTCCTTGCAGAAAAATTAGTGGCACTTGTGTAAGACATCACTTTGTGTAGAAATGCCAAACAATTTGACTGTATCTTAGTAGGCTGACCATAATTGACCACAATGGTCAGAACTCAGTGATGGCGGCATGGTGGCTCAGTGGTTAGCACTGCTGCCTCACAGCACCAGAGTCCCAGGTTCAATTCCAGCCTTGGGCAACTATCTGTGTGGAGTTTGCACATTCTCTGCATGTCTGTGTGGGTTTCCTCCCACAGTCCAAAGATGTGCAGGTCAGGTGAATTGGCCATGTTAAATTACCCATCGTGTTAGGTGCATTAGTCAGAGGGGAGTGGGTTACTCTTCAGAGGGTCAGTGTGGACTTGTTAGCTGAATGGCCTGTTTCCACACTAGGAAATCTAATCATTTAGGTGCCTTTCGTTGCTCTGATGAGTCAAGCTTTTTCAGCATATTGAAGAACCAAAGATTTTGTTTTGTAGAAAGTGAGGATTGCAGATGCTGGAGATCAGATTCGAGAGTGTGTTTTTTTAATTAGAGTCATAGAACATGGAAACATACTCTTCGGTCCAACCAGTCCATGCCGACCATGTGCGGTGCTGGAAAAACACAGCCGGTCAGGCAGCATCTGAGGAGCAGGAGAATCGACGTTTTGGGCATAAACCCTTCATCAGGAATGAGGCTCAGTTTATTTTTGCCATGAAGAAGTATTCAAGTGCATGGTGGACTGAAGATACCTTTTTATTCTGTCTATTTTGTTAGCAGATGAATACAGTAGGCTTCGTCTGGTGGATATGTCTCCAAATCCAGTTGACTCACAGTCGTCCTTTAGGAAAGGGATCCTGCCACTCCTACTTAGCCTTGCTTACGTTTGATCTCCATCACACCATATGTGATCAACTCTTAATCCCTTTTTGAGGTAACCTAGCTGATCATTCAGTTGTGAAAGCAATCACTAGAATTGACTGGAGACGGGAAATAAATGAACCTCAACCAGCATCACCCACATTCTGAGAACAAATCCTAGACACCAATGCCCTTTTTTATCGTTAGGGAGGAAGAGGGATTATTCCTAACCCACTATGTTTGGTCGAGTGGATATGGTCAAATGACTGGAAATAGCATTCAAATAGTCTAAATAACATACAAAAACATCAAGATGACATTAAATCTACATTCATATACTTATTACCAATGTGTTCATGGAAATAAAAATTATGGTATTAAAAATAGATGAGCTATCCAATTCAACTGTAACCATGTTCTGATAATGCCCTTAATAACAGTTTTCATCACCATGATTACTCTGCTTCCAGTGGCTGCTTTGATTTTAAATTTGCAGAAAACATTTTGTGTAATCCCTTGAGCCAACTTTATATTTTTACATCTTTCTCAGAGGATGATGGAAATCTGCATTTTCCATTTCATTTTTTTTTATTACTATTATGTCAGATGCAGGGTTTGGCCATGGAAGTCACCCAGCATGCAGGCAATGTCAGATGTGGACCTATTGAAGTAAGACAGTCATCTTGGCTCTCAATGCACGATTAATGTCACATTATTATGTCCTGGTCCAACACTTTTACTCTTCAGCAAATAACCATCAATCACCTGGCTGCTACCAATCAGATGTTTGTCATTGTAACTAAGCACTAATATAAGAAGAGCTACCTCGCTATTGGATGTGACATGAGGATATAAATCTGCCTCTGGCCAGCCAACAAAACTGGCAAAAGGCAGTTCTACAGTCTTTTAGAAAGACTGCAAGCATTTTATTACTGAATGCCTGCATGCTGAACAACACAACATGCCCTTGTAGATACATTGTAAGTTGTCACAAAGTGCTTTGCAGAGGCAAAAACGGAGACAGAGCACTCACAGGAGAAAAATCTGGCGAGGCAGCCAAAGGCACGTTGAACAAAAGGCTTTGAGCAGACTTTCCAAAGGACAGAGACAGAGGAGAAAGGAGATTGGGTTGAGAATTTCAGAATTCACTCGAACTTTGAACTTTTGAACATTTACAGTACACGTGTAATCTAAATAAATAATGATCAAATGATCTTATCTCTCACATGCCCAAATTAACAATGTCTGCTCATCCTGGCTAAGACAGCTCACTAAAAGTGTTGAGGTGGGGGTGTCAGCTATCCTTTTAGGCGGAATTTTCTCATCCCCTGCATGATGTGGATATTGGCAGGTCAGCTGGGAAAATGCAGTGGGATCAGAAAAACGAGATCCCCAATGTCAAGAGAATAAGTCCTATTTTCGGTCTGAGATTTTAACAGCAAGGTGAGAATCTAACTAACAAGTAGGGAATGCTATTTGCATGCATTGAATCTTATTAATACATGCTTTCACTTTATTTATTTGCAGTACCCTATTCTCCCATGCAGTAGCGAGAAACTAGATGGCGAAACTGGAGCGGGTATCGGGCAGGTCTAGCTTACATCTTCTCCTTTGGGCTTCGACGTGGGTTAGTCACCACCATGGGCAGTAATCCCCTGCATACCCCATCCACAGAGGTTGGTGTCAGGCTCACCATGTCATTCTGGCACATTCCCAACTCACTTGGAATACAGCTGTCCAATTCATTGCTGCACTTTGGAATGCACAAACGCCCCACATTGCAATAACATAAAGAACTGTTGGGTACTGGAGATCTGAAACACAAACAGAAATTGCTGGAGAAACTCAGCATATCAGGCAGTTTCTACAGGAAAAAACCGGAGTTAACATCTTGAGTCCAGTGCCTTTTCCTCAGAACGTCAGTGTTAACCCTACTCTGTTCCCACTGATGCTGCGAGACCTGTTAAGTTTCTGTTTGTTTCCCCTCATTGCAATGCTGTTGCCTAGCCACTTTTTCACACACTGGAGCAGGCCTTCCCTTGCTTTCTTAGTGCTTCTCTACTGCATGCCTACTGTCTGTCTGCTTTACATCTTTGTGCTTTTCTACCTCATTCAGAATTTCCATGCTTTTTCATACAGACACAAAGTCAGGAAGCTGGTGATGTCTGCCAGCAGTGATCAGTCAACGGGATAGGCACATTGCTGCATGGCACCATGCTACATCAATGTGCCAATAGCATATGCAGCAAATGCTCTGCATGTGCTTCAGCCAAATGGCCAGGTCTCAAAGTCTAAGAGGAGTAATCCCCATTCAACTCAAGTGTCTTTAGTCAGGGATGTCAACACAGTCAGTAAAGGGCAGCATCTGATCTCAATCCAAGGACACAGGCTGCTTGGGCTATCATGGACAGGGGTTCTGTATTATGGGGTGTGTCAGTCCTACAGGTAAAATGCAACCATTCAGGGGGTTAGTGGGAAGTCAGCCAGGGAGCTGCACAGAGATCAGTCAGGGGCCTGGTCACCGATGTTCCCCTCCAAGGTTCCACGCACTGCAATCAGCATTGGCACGATTCTGGAGGTCACTGCTTCACACCAGCCACAGAGGTTTAGTCAGCCTGGAAGAAAGTTAAAGGGAATGATGCTGGTCCCTCATCAGTCAGAGTTATCTTTACAAACTGGGAGGAGTGTGGGAAATAATCAGCCCTCAATAATGAGAAGATGCTATGTTATGTTGGATATTAGGGAAAGAAAGGCACCCCCTTAGACAGAGTTTGAACATCATATGGTGAAAAGGATGAATCACTTGTGTAGCTTAGTTGTTATGACTGCAGTTAGAAAGACAGTAATGATGTAAAGTAGAAATGCATTTACAATTGTGAGATTCTATTTCCAATGAAGAATCACTCATGCCACCTTTGTGCATTGCAGAATATGTCCTGTATTATTCCCCTCACAGTCCATGCTCTGTGAGAGGATATTCAGTCCTTGCAATGATTGACTTGATGCACAGCTGGGCTGTAAATGTGGCACCAGCACCTGAAATCCCCTAACTCCTTCCACACTGGGAGGGCACACATTGGGAGTGCAGTGCCATCGAGGCATGGTGCATACATAACAAAATAAGCAAAAGAGATTTGCCTTAAGTTATCCCATGAGAATTTGTGCAGAGAAATCCTCAATGGAACTGCCACTGATTGACACTTCGCCAAACTTTTGTAAAATTCATTATTTCCAATTTCCTGGAATACATTGTTGAATGGCAAACGGTATGGATAAAACCAAATCAGATGATTAAATGCAAATGCCTTCTACTAAATCTTTCAACAATAGGATAAATGTTTTACATTCAATATTTAACACTGTTTTCTCTTCATTTCTGTGGTTAGAAAATACTGTAATGACAATCCTTTGACTTACCCTACCTTTGATCACCACTCCCTCCAGGGAGCTATAGTAAATCTACTCTACAATCCCATCCTTGGGTGAGTTCCAGTTCTGTTCATAGATTTGTATTCTGAAGTCTAAGTTCCAAATTCATTCACAGACCAGAGTTCAAATCCAGTTCACAGGGCTTGGGTTCCAAGCCCATTCAACTTCCAATCTCACTTTCAGGTTCTGAGTTCCAATAACACACACAGGTTTTGAGTTCCAATGGTATTCACAGAGCTCGGGTTCCAATCCCAATCTTGAATAACATTGAATTTTGCATTTCGGGAGTCGTCAGTTGAGTTACTAAACACAACCACTTATGGAACACAAAGATTAGATAATCATAGCGTCATGTAGCAAGAAAGGAGGCCATTTGGCCCATAATATGTCTTTTGTGCCTCTTTGAAAGAGCTATCAAATTAATCCTGCTCTGCCTGTTTTCCCATAACCCTGGAAATTTCTTCCACTCAGATATATACCCAATTATGTTTAGAATATTACTGCCTTTTCAGATAGTGTATTCCAGATCATCATATTGTTCTGCATGAAAAAACTCATTTCCTCACCACCTATCCAGCCATATTAGATTTACAATTTACAACAAGGGGCATTTATTGCAATGGATATTATGACTGTAGCCTGTGCCAGTCTGGTTCAGACATTCTTTAGTAATTGCAAGAGATTCTCAGAGCAACAAGGTAGGATAGAAGAAAGTCTACTTCAAAGACCCAAATAAATGCATAATCAGTGGACACTACTGAGGCTTATTTGCAAAAGTAAAGCTGTTCTGTAAGGATCAAATAGATGAGGGGGGTCCGATACTGCTGCTGTCACTGTATATGGAAGGAATACCCTAATGAGGAAATTCCATTGTGCACTATGATGGATTTGAGATGTCTCTGGAGACTATTCAATTCTGTTAAAACAGTGATTCAGCAATATGGAGAGGAAACCTTTCTGCAGGATGGCCTGTAGCCAGGGCTGTGTCTCCCTTATTCCAGTAGCTCTCACTGGGGATGAGGATAAGCATAAGACATCTCACAATTCCCATTCCTGCTCCGCCTCAGCCAGCCATAGAGCTACATGCTACTCCATTACCTTTCAACCCTGACTTCGATAAGATCAGTCTGAGGCTCACGGACTCAATACCACCCTGTCCTCCCTATCCCACTGTAATGCCATCTCACCAAGACTGTGAAGATCCTCATTTATTGTTGCCTTACCAGTGTAACTTTGACAAAGTGTTTTTTATAGGTAACTGAATTATTGTCCATACCATGCCAAATATTGCTCTTTATGATGTAATGATGATTTGTCAAACAAGCACCATTTTCTATTGTATTTAAAGTGTGTTAGAAAATTGCCACAATAGCTTTGAGTCGGGAGTGGCAGTAGGAAAGGCCACCGTTGACTTCAACACCCTGATCTTGAGAAGTTGAAGTATGTTAGGAGCAGCAAGTTGCAATGCCATATCATTATCCAGTGATCCCTGCTATGTTTGGATGTTGAAATTTGTTTTGTTCATTCTCAGGATATGTGTGTAACTAGGTCTGCATTTATGGTCCATTGCTAGTTGCCCAGTGTTGCATACAGTTGAGTGATGGACTTCAGAAGATAATTAAGGGTCATAAGAACTGGAACCAGATTCACGTGCAAGCTAGACTGGGGAAGTGTGGTACATTTCCCTCTCTAATGGATTTTAATGAACAATGCCTTGTGTTGTTTCTTAGGAACATATGGTTACAGGGATTCTGAATTCTTCTCAATGAAAGCTTTCAACTGAATGTTGGAATCCACTTTTAGCACTTTGTGTGACTATCAATTCTTTTGGGTCAGCTATAATAAAAGTGATGCTTTCTGTATCCTGACTTACAGATACGTTTTGCTTTTACTTTACTTTACTTTTGCCTTTACTGAGAATGGGGTGAGATTCGTGAAATCATTTCAGGATAATTAAACTAAGTTATGGTAACTTTTGGTGGTATACACTATTTATTTTCAGATTTTCAAACCTGAATTAAATCACCCATCAGCCATGAATATTTCAGGATAACTTAGACACCACTGTGCCCCTGTGAAGACCCTAGCAGGTTCGCCTCTCATGGAAGGGTAGGCTTACAATTTAGACTCCATCATGAATCAGGGTCAATCAGACCATTCTAGCCTCATTTAACATCTTCAGAAGGAGAGGAAAGAAGGTTGAAAGGATAAGTGGGAAATAAATTTAAAAGGAGTTATGTGTAGGGAAGAAAACAGACACACAGCTTGAAGGGGAACAGAGTTATTTTGAAAAAAATGCATGACACTTTGACTGTTAATGGAAGTTCTCCATAGATTAATTAAATAATTAATGGTAATTTGATTAAGTTCAACACTTCATGGCAATGATTGATACCCAGATAGTTTTCAATTAGACTAACATTTTAGCAGTTGATATACAGTTATTTTTAAGTTCTCCAGTACTTTTATGCTCAGGATTTTAATTGCTTTGCTGTATTGTTTCTTAGGGCCATCTTGTAGGTGAAAATTTTCAACTGCATGTTGGATTTTGTTACTTGGTGTGAGTATTGAACCTTCTGGATTAGCCATGATAAAGGTGAAATATGGGGTAATGCGCTCTCTGTCCTGATTTATAGATAGGCTTTGTGCAATAGATTTGTATTCACTGGGAATGGGATGAAATTCCTAAATTCATTTTAGTTAGGGCACTTCTAACCAGTGGAGAAGGGGAAAGATATAGCCATCAGTTTCAGCTGTATTTCAATAAAATTTAAGAGCAGAAAATGCAATTCCAATAATGTTCTTCCTTGTACCAACATTGCTGGGCACTGACCCATAGAACTCCCCCTGTACCATCACTGACAGGCACTGACCCATAACCTCTGCTCCAAATCATCACAGATAAGCACTGACCCAAAGGAGTAGAGATTTGTCTTGGTTGTAGCTCCTAAACAGGCAATATCACATAATTCATCTGTTGAAAGCTGAGCTTCAAATTCAGTCCATTGTTTTGAATAGAACTAAGCATAAGCTAGAGCATAAAGACTGTGGTGCATGCACTCCTGCCTGTTTTGCACTACTGCCAAAGCTGAATTTCTATACCTACAGGTCAGTATCTTATTTCTGAATTATTCCTTGCAGTTTCGCTTGAAGTCTGCTCATTGTAACAAACAACAAACAGATGGAGGGGCATGGGAAGGCAGTTGTGTGTTGCAACAGAATATCTGCAAAGTGGTATTGGGGATCTCCATTTACTGATCTCTCATTGACAAGTATCAGTTCATGGGAAAATGGAGTCTTGAACAGTAGACAAGTGTGAAGTTAATATATTCCAAAATATTTAAGAACCCAAATGAACCTTGTAAGTCTGCATGTAACAGTGATGTAACATTTTGGAGATGCATCATTGCATATACCCATCTGTGAATATCCCTTTAAGAAGTCTATCATTAACTTCCATCAGAACAATGGATTAGTTTTGATTATTGATCTTCATTTATGCCAATAC
The DNA here is from genome assembly GCF_004010195.1 of Chiloscyllium plagiosum. Lineage (NCBI taxonomy): Eukaryota > Metazoa > Chordata > Chondrichthyes > Orectolobiformes > Hemiscylliidae > Chiloscyllium > Chiloscyllium plagiosum. Next base: position 31,245,378 of record NC_057743.1, read on the forward strand.
AACCACCAATGCCACACACCATTATCGAAAAGGCAATTGTATTTCAATCACGTAGAAACTTGTTTTCAAACATTTTAAAACTTCGAAGTATCATTTCAAACATATTAGCAGAATTTGACTTCACGTATAAAATCTTTTACTCCTGCTCAAAGCTTCATCAGTTCATAATATCAACACCTGGAAAAGAAAAAGCTCATACAAGTAGATAAAAAACAGAAAAAAGCAAAACAATTCTTTAACCCTGTAAATGCTGAATACGGAATAGTGAAGTAGTGATTGGGATGGGATAAAAACCTTCTCTCTTCCAGCTGAAAAGCCTCAGTTCAATTAATTTTGAGCAGTCTTTATTTAGTTCCTATTAGCCAATGGCCACAGCAGTTAGTTGTCCAGATGCTCTGAGTGGAAACTTCATGATCCTTGAACAATCTGGGCTCTGACAAGATGTTTGGGAAAGTCAGGTGAAATATCCAGCTAGGCCCTTCTTGATGCTAAGACCAGAAAATTGCACTCTCCAACTAAGTGCTGGACATCGAGATGAGTTTGTTGCTAGAGAGCATCAAGAGGTCCATTAATGTGGATTATCATTCATATCTCAGTATTACTTTCTCTCCCTTCATTAATGTGTACTTTCCTCTTCTCCCAGTATTCAGACTGAAACTAGATTTCAAGAATTCCTGACATAAAATCAGAGCAAGTATGTGTTAATTCTAGCTGGCTGCTTGCTTCTCTAGATGTCCATCTTGTAAACAAGCACCAACATCTCAAGGCACACTCCATGGGCAGCATCCACAGAACATGCAGGGCTATTGGCATCTGTTACACACCAGCCTTTTCACATTATCATGATGTATCTCCAATCCATTTACATTATGCTTATGGAGTACAGTGCTGCATCTCGGAGCACCTCTCACTACAATGCTGCAAGGATACTGTGTGTGATTGGACAGCTCACAATTTGGACCAGGCTGCATCTTGGGGTGGCTCGATCACTCCTTTAGCCCCACTCACTGACTTTGTGACTAACTGGCTGCTCACAGCACCCTGTCCTTGCCTTGTCTTCTATTTGTCTGCTTTGGACACTCAGCCAAACTTGAAAGGGTCCCACCTCCATCGCGCCTTGCTGTTTGGTGCTGACACAAAGTTGGGCAACCTCTAACAGCTGTTGGCAGTTATCAGTGGACAAGTTGCTGCACAGCGTCATCATGACATATCAAGTGTTACACCTGCACTATGGTTCTGCCACTTACATGCCAATGACAATGCATGTGTTGCAAGCAAGCAGCCATGTTGCAAAGACGAAGGGGAGTGGACCTCAGTCAAGGTCAGAAAGTCACCCATCAGGCAACAGGATCCTAACATAGTAAGTCAAGGGCAGCCTCCAACATCAGTCCAGGGTCTTGTGCATTATCAATCTACTACTTGGAGTAGTCAGGGTCTGGGGGTTGATACCTCTAAAGTCTGGGCAGTGAGTCACAGTCAATCCTGTGCATCCAGTGCAACAGTCCAGGGACTGGGAAGCTGTCAGCTAATGATCCGTATCCATGAACACCAACTAGCCACGAAACAACACGACCAGCTATCCTTAGTAGCTACACACGCAGATGACAAGCAACGTGAATTCGACTGGGACAACACTACCATTATAGGGCAAGCCAAACAGAGAACAGCCAGGGAATTCCTAGAGGCATGGCACTCATCCACAGACTCTATCAACAAACACATCGACCTGGACCCAATAGACCGGCCACTACAGCGGACAGCTGGAACTGACAACCGGAAGCGGCAGAGACAGGCCACTATAAATGCCGGAGGAAACATCACAGAAGCGCTTCACAGGAGGCTCCCAAACACTGATGATGTCACCTAGACAGGGGACAGGGGACGAGACAAATTTGCAAGACAAATTCCCAGCTCGGCGAACAGAACCACAACAACGAGCACCCGAGCTACAAATCTTCTCCCAAACTTTGAACTTCATTTTATCATTACACTTATATATTTGACTTCACACTATTAAGAATAGTACATGAGTAGCTGTTATGTTGACAAATGTGAGCAGCTTTTATTTACTACAGTATGCTCTGCAATCCTTAATAATGAAGATGGGAGAGGTGAGCATGAATTAAAATGACGATCTCCCCAATTGCAGGAGGATTGATCGTGAAGTGCTAATTCATTTATGAACATTTATCAAGCTATCTGATTACTTAGTGAATAAAGGGTCCATATCTAATACATACAGAAATTGCTTAAAAAAACTCAGCAGGTCTAGCAGCATCTGTGGAGAGAAAGCAGAGTTAACACTTCAGGTCTAGTAATCCTTTCTCAGAACTGAACTCTGCTTTCTCTCCACAGATGCTGTCAGACCCGCTGAGATTTTCTAGCAATTTTTGTTTCCGTTTCTGATTTCCAGTGTCCACACCTTTTTTTGTGTTTAGTCCCTATCCGCTACCCAATTTGCGTTGACTACCTTCTCTCAAAAGTTAAAATACTTTGATTTACCTCAACATCCTTGGACAAGTGAGGCAGGAAAACCGTTAGTGAAGCCACCTGGTTCACTAATGTCATTTAGGGAAGGAAACTGTCATTCTTACCTGGTCTTGCCCACAGCAATGTGGTTGACTCTGAGCTGCCTTTGGACAATTAGGTATAGACAGACAATAAATGCTGGTCAGTGATGCCCACATCGCAGGAGTGAGTAATAAACAGAAAGGTTCCTGGACCACTATGTAATGATGTTTTTTGGAAAGTAAACATGTGTTGATGTCGAGGCCATGCCCATGAAATTGTGATACCCCACCACCAACCCCCCCCCCCCCCTCACCCCCCGCCCCAATCAATCAAAAACCATAAAACACATACTGATTAAAATCAATGATAAAGAATAAGTTGCCCAAAATGGTAAGGGAAGGCTCCCAGCACCTGCAGAATCATGCCTTTTCAGGCATATTCAAAAAAAGGAGAGGTGAAAACTCAGGGAAATGAGGCAATTTAACCTTTACTTAGTCAAAGTGGAAAAGGACAAACTCCTTAATACAACCTGGCACAGCAAGCGGAGATATTGAACTGTAACTCTCAAGGTAATGTATGTTTAATATTCTTGGACTGATAACATTGCTGCTTTTCAGAAATCTCTGTATTTTCCATTTTGCAACATGCCACTCCCTGAGAGCGACCTTTTCCTCTCTGATACAATATGTCATCCTGAATCTAGAATTTACCAGCAATGGAACAATGGGCTTTTTTTTAATCCACTGTGAACAAATAAATAAGTAAATATGTCTTATACCAATGTGGAGTGGCAATTCATGACAATTTATTTTCATGCCAGAGTGCTTGTTTGTTAATAATTGATCGGAAATCAAAGCATTTGGGGGCCACAAAACATTTTATTTATTTACTCTGCTTTGTTTTGTGCAAATCACTGACACAAAAGTAGTGCTCAGAATGTTAAAGGAGACAATCACTGGGGGTCTGGTCAAAAAGAGCCCAGTGATATGGCCTTGTAGCCAAGATAGAGTAGTTTTGAAAGGAGTGAAGGAGACCTTCGAGTAATGTGAATGGGCAGCTTACCACCAACACAGCTTAACTAAAGGCAAGGATTCCTAGACAGAAGAATGTCACTTTACATTTAATTCATAGTAGGATACTCCTAACTACCTCCAGACCCAGACAGATAATGATTTAACAGGCATTCTGGTTTGACTTAAGTCCTTGGTAGTATATCTATGGATCAGGTTTCATAGTCAATGAGTAAAATGCTTAGGCTCATTCCTGCCCAGTAAGAGGACACTATATCACCAGAAGCATTTCCAGATGTTGAGGGCACTGTGGAAATACAGACCGAATATTGTTGCAGTAGCACATTGCCATCTGCTGTTGGACTGGGGCCCTGGTAACAATATCCTTAAGATACAACCATGGCCGATTTTTTACAATTGAGAATACACAGATGGAGAACCAAGAGTCAAGGTGCAGGAAAACATTCATATTTAAAATAGTTGACTGTTCATTATTTCACTGCTAGTTGCAGGAACTTGCAACGTGAAGATGTGTTTGCAACATTGCAGTGACAATATTTCAAAGAGTCCTTCACTGATTGTCCAACAAATACAAAATATCCTGAGCTTGTGTAAATCCTCATAGAAATCCATAGAATCCTGACAGTCCACAAACCGGCCATTCAGCCCCAAAATGCCTTTTCTTTCTATCACTGGAATTGGTTCACTCCATCCTATTAGAGACACTATTAATTAAAACAAGGATCTTCAAATGTTTTCAGGTACTTGATAAAGGAAGCTTGTCAGTTCCATTCTCTTCAATCCTCCCAATACATTCTGCCTCATGCCTTTGATTCAATTCTTTGATTTTGATTTTGATTTTCTCCCTCCTGCAACTTGTTTTTGGTGTCACCTACTTGGGATGGCACGGTGGCACTGTTGCCTCTCAGCATGGGGTGCCTCTCAGCGTGGAGTTTGCATGTTCTCCCCGTGTCTGCATAGGTTTCCATCCGGGTGCTCTGGTTTCCTTCCACAGTCCAAAGATGTGCAGGCTAGGTGAATTAACCACGGTAAATGTGGCTTACAGGAATGGGATGTTGGACTGGGCTTGCGTGGGATGCTCTTTGGAGGGTTTGCGCAGATGCAATGCGTCAAATGCCCTCTTTCCACACTGTAGGGAATCTATGATTCCTCTCAGTTCGATCACTTTTTTTGTCTCCCTTCCTACTGTTCAACTTGACAGTGTTCTTCAATATAGGACTCCTGGCCTCCATGACAGGTTTGAATGTTAAGCTTTCAATATTGTCCTGGAATATTCAAAAAACAGATAATAATCTCTGAGAAAATAAGACAAGCAAACCTGGGGGAATAAATACGGTACATTCATTCTTTTTCCATTTTATTTTCATTTATTAGTTACAAACAATAGTTAAGATGGAGAAAACATTCAATTGACTGAGCAAAGCAGTTGAAGATAGGAGGTCATTTGATGAAACTTCCAGGGGTTGGCAACTTCAATTGTACCTCTCTAAATGAGATCTACCAACCAAACTGGGGATAGAACATGAACACTGGTTGAACATATTTTGTTTGAAACATTGCCTTGACCCAATGATTTCTTGGCTTTTACCTGGTGCCTGGGAGAAAATGAGGACTGCAGATTCTGGAGAGTCAGAGTCGAAAAGTTTGGCACTGGAAAAGCACAGCAGGTCAGGCAGCATCTGAGGAGCAGGCAAGTCAATGTTTTGGCCTAAGCCCTTCATTAGGGCTTATACTCGAAACATCAACGCTCCTCTCCTGCCTCTCAGATGCTGCCTAACCTGCTGTGCTTTTCCAAAACCACACTTTTCAACTTTTACCTGGTGCCCCCCCATTGTTGAGGTCCTATTTTATACTGGGGTGGGGATGGGACTTCCTCCAGTCAACCTTCCAGTCCTAGTTCAAGTAATCAGACTGTATAGGAGTGTAAGTAGGTTCTGGTGTATGAAACAAGGAACTCTTGACCACCAGCAGGTGAAGACTGAATTTCTGGACCCAGCAGGGATCCTTTGTAAGCAGCATTAAAAGGACAGGGCTGTCTCAAACAAAATACACAGCAGCGTGATTCATTTGGGTCACTGTCCCTTTACCCTGCACTTGCTAGTGATGGTCATGCAATAGTACAATCTGGAGATAGATATGGTGGCACAGTAGCTTAGCACTGCTGCCTAACAGTGCCAGGGACCTGGGTTTGATTCCAGACTCGGGCACTATCTATGTGGAGTTTGCACATTCTCCCCTAGTCTGCTCCTCTTGGTGCTCCGGTTTCCTCCCACAGTCCAAAGATGTGCAGGATAGGTGAACTGGCCATGCTAAATTGCCCATAGAATTCAGGAATGTGTAGGTTAGATGCATTAGTCAGGGGTAAATATAGAGTAATGGGTCTGGGTGAGAAACTCTTCGGAGGGTCAGTGTGGACTTGTTGGGCTGAAGGGCCTGTTTCCACACTGTAGGGATTCTAAAAATATGGAAATATTTTACTAAAGACTGAAAGCGATTACAGGGGAGCAGGCCATCCTTGGTCTGTTTTCATGGAATACTGTCAGCATTGCCCCTCTTTTCCTGAATGCATTGATTCCCTATGGAATGCAGTGCAATCCATTGACCAACAAAACTAATGATTCTTCATATCTAGGCTTGGTTTGTTAACATGACTTGTTGACCAGAGGAACCATTACTGCCACGTTAGATCCTGTCCTGACTATCTGTAATTTAACCAGGATTTGGTTAATAGTGAAAGGATGAGCTTTGATAGATCATGCTCGAATCACAATTTGAGATTTAAACAGAAGGCCTCCCACATCAGGGCACTTATCTTCTTGATCTTTACGGATCAAACCAACATCAGTCAATTTTATGCAGCAGAGACAATTAAAGGTAAGTTACACTGACTTTTGGCATCATTAAATCAGGAGTTATCTCAGATGGAAGTGAAACAGAATTGATTCTGAATTCTCTCTGAGGTCAGAGGGATGGAGCTGCTCCAAAAGGTCAGTCATTGTGCTGAGTCGTAATGAGTTCTGGGACCTTCATTCACAATATGCTGAGTTGGATCCCCAATCACCAGCCGCCCAGCCTTAATGTCAACATTAGCCCCATAGGAAAAGGCAGTTCTGCAAATATATCCACCATGACGGTATATCACTATTGCTTTATTTTAGTCCCTGGGTCACCTACAGAAAGGCAGATTTTAAAAGCTTCAGTAGAAACTTAATCTATTAGTGTTTGCACATGATTTACTGCAGCAGAGATAACAGTGCCATAAAATGCCAAATAGAGCAAATTTATGACAGTAACACACAGCTACCAACTGTACTGGAATTCACACACACACAATGCATGACTTTTTCCATCCTGTTTTAAATGGTTTAACACTTCCATCAAAATATCAATCAGATTAATTTCATACAAGCACATTAATATCACCGAGCAATATTTCATCTAACCAAACTATTTAAATCAAGGATCCAGTGATATGAATATAATGTGGCGTGATCTCACACTCCCAGAGGAGAGAAGTGTTGAAATGCTGGCAGGCATTGTATCTCAGCAACTGAGGGGGGTGCGGTCACACAGCCCATCTATACATCAGTCTCCACTAAAAGTACCCAAATCAGGCAATGATCCTTCATATTTACATACTCGCGTTATTTAAAAATATTTTGTGTCCGTGTGCACTTTCTGTTCAGCCTTCAGTTGTCATGGTTTTAAATCATACACCATGTCAAATTTTAACATTAAAACCGCCTATGTAAGCATTTAGTATGGAAATTCTGTATATGATAGCAGCCCTGTAATGACACAGTAATTGCAGAGTCTAGCCAGATTCAGTGCAGTGACATCTCTCAATCCTTCTTGGAGTTTGTTTTCCCAGTGCAGGTGTTAGGATGCCCCCTGTTATAAAAGGCCAACCTGATCCGTCAGCACATGTGCAGATATTCTCGAAATGCCATTTGAACACACAACCTTACAATTATTCTTAGCTGGAACCTGTTGCTTATTTCACCGTCAAAATGGGCAATCTCACAATCGAGATGTATTTCATAACTTGTAACTTTCCTTACATATAAGATGTTCCCATATTACTTTCAAAATAGAGACTACTTTCAAACAAGATTACGATGATCATAGACTTTGGGAATCAGTTTAGCTCAGTCGGCTGCATGGTTGGGTTGCGAAGCAGCGTGACGCCAACAGTGTGGGTTTAATCTCTACACCAGCTGAGGTTACCATGAAGCATTCTCTTTCTCAACCTTTCTCCTTACCTGAGATATGGTGGCCCTCAGGTTAAACCACCAATAGTTATCTCACTCTAATGAAAGAGCAGCCCCATGATCCGGAAAGACTGTGGCGAGTTAACCGATCACAACTTTACCTTTCTGTATATTTGTTGACTTCTTAGTACGTGGAGACATGAAGCTAAGGGCGGCACAGTGGTTCAGTGGTTAGCACTGCTGCCTCACAACTTCAGGGATCCAGGTTTGATTCCAGCCTCGGGCGACTGTCTGGTGGAGTTTGCACATTCTCCCCGGGTCTACATGGGTTTCCTCTGGGTGCTCCAGTTTCCTCCCACAGTCCAAAGATGTGCAGGTTAGGTGAATTGACTATGCTAAATTGCCCATAATGTTAGGTGCAATGGTGAGGGGTAAATATAGGGTAGGGGAATGGGTCTGGGTGGGTTACTCTTTGGAGGGCTGATGTGGACTTGTTGGGCCAAATGGCCTGTTTACATTCTGTAGGGATTCTAATCTAACCCACCTGTTTAGAAACTGATGGAATTTTACTCTCCACTGAATTCAGTTAGAATTCATGTCACTGCATCTTTTTCAAATATGTAAAGTATCATATGTTTACCATGCACAGTGCCTTAACAATTTTAGCTGCATCTTTAATAGCACCTCTCAAGCACTTCCTGTCAGCCTGGGTTTATTCAGCATTTTTGTATAAACCGTATCCCCAAAACAAGGGGAACAACCTTGAAGGTCTTCTCTGCATTGGCCTCTGTACTTGAATAACCCCCTTTCTTTGACGACCAATAGAGAATGCAAAGGGAGATGTCTTCCATTAATTCCATCTTGATCTCTGAACCACCTCAAGGAGTCATCAAATTGCTTTTAAAATATAGTCACTGCTATAATGTTGGAAACTTAGCAGCTGGAAATTAGCAACGAGGTTGTTGTTAGTGATGTCTGATGAGGGGTAATATCAAGATGGCACAACTGGAGCACACTCCCCCCCTTGCCATTAAATGAATGCTTTTGCGTAATAACTGAGAAGACAGGAACTTGCTATAATATTCCATCCAAAAGTTGGCAACCGTGGCAGTGCATTGCTTCCTCAGTACTACACAGCTTAGATTACATGTTCAGATCCCTCGACTTTGAGCTGTACTTTTCATTTTCTCACTCAGAGATGAGAGTGCTACCACTGAGCAAAGGCACACACCCAATGGAACACAGCCTTAAGGTTATGACTGGCCAACAGCTCATTTGGTCATGGTTACCACTGAAGTGTATTCTAATGCCTAGCATATCTCGCTCAGTATTCTATTGGGCTTGTCAATTGTTGTTGTACATTGAGTGTTTAGTGTTAAGCTCCATCCCTTTCACCTCAGCTATTTCAATCTAATTCATGCCATTTAGAAGAACTGTATTTGTGCTCTTTTTGTTTTATGTGCATGTTTACTTTGCAAATGTTCTTGCTGAATTGGGCTGGAGAATGAAGAGTCGTATCAGCACTAAAAGCATTCCAAGTTTGTTAATCACATTAAACAATTCTACCCAAATTTCATCAATCAACTTCAATCCCAGAAGAACACACTTTTTTGGTCCCGGGTGACATTTATTTTCTTTTCTTTCTCACATGCACCTATTAAGATGCTAATTTATGGGGAGATTTTCCACTCTGGCCCTCTCAATGCAAGGCCTGCCCCACTCTGTGATTTTCCATCCGTTAATGTTAGTCATGGGTGGTTTCTTCATGTGGGCTTCTAGCATGCTGAGGGAATGTTAGAACAGTGAACCTCCCCGTCAGTCATGTTGAACTCAAATAAAGCTTTCGAGCTGCCTTGCACTTGCTTTATCCCACCCAGAGATAAAGGGTCAGTATCTAACCAACTGGGCAACCATTTCACTCTTTAAAACAGTGTTCAAGAGACAAAAATACGTTTGAATGAATAAAATAATTTTAAGGAAAAGAAAATTGAAAAAAATCAATTACCATTTATTTTGTCTCGTTAATGTTGTAAAATATCCCAAGGCACTTCACATGAGCGTGAGTAAACAACAAAATTTAACACTCAGCTAAGGAGGAGCAAGGTCGTGAAGGGACTGGAAGACAGGAACTCACCTAAAGGAGAGCACTTGCATTTATATAGTGTCTTTCATGATATCAAGCCAAGTAAATTGTTGTGCCGTCAATGAAACACTTTGAATTGTGGACACATCTGTAATATAGTCAGTGAAGTAGCCTAATTGTGGACAGAAATATTCTATGAAGTCATATCATAAATGAACAGATGATCTGCTTTAGTGATGTTGCTTGAGGGTAAATACTTTCCTGGATAATTGCAACATTTTTCCCATTACTCTAAAATAAAATTTTCTCTCCCCCATCACTTTCACAACAGCAACCTCTGTTCAACCAAGTTTTTGTTTTCTTTTATGAAGCTGCGAGACCAGTATAAATATCGGGCCAAATGCAGAGAATATACAGCACACTGCCCAAAAGGAGTTCTGTTTTAATTTAATATTGTGTCTCCTGGTTCAAATAAAGCAACAGACCTCTTGCTGGGTAGATTCTTCTGTTTGGGAGTTCCCTCATTGGAAACTTTCAGTCCCACTACTATATCTTCGCCTTTTTGCTTTGCTCCCATGTGTGCGGAGTGCCACCTGCTGGTTTAGCGTTTTCTTCTCCAGCAAGTTTTTGCTGTTGACATTTGAGCAAAACAAGAGCCTATGGTGTCCTTTTTGAGAGTAGAGAGTAGAAAGTGGAGTAGCTTTTATTTCTCATTTCTACCATATACAACTGCTCCAGTCAAAACGAGACAGCGCTCCTCCAATACTGAGGGTGCTACATTGACAGCACAAACTGCAAAATCATATAAAGTGCATAAGAAGTACAAAACACGCAAATTACAGTGTAACAGAAGAATGATGAATGATAGACATTTTTCTAGCGGCAATACGAAAGGATTTCAGATGGGAAAGAGACCGATTATATTGTGTTAAGGAGCTTGATGGCTTGGGGGAAGACCCTCTTGTACAGTCTGGCCGTGAGAGACCATATGCTCCGGTATCTTCTGCCAGATGGCAGGAGGGAGAAGAGCTTGAGTGAGGGGTGTGTGGTGTAAATGTCTGTAATGGCAGAAAGAGAGAGACCAATGATCTTCTCAGCTGTCCTCTCTATCCATCGTAGGGTCTTACGATCTGAGACAGTGCAATGCCCAATCAGCAGAATATTGTGAATGAATAAATATGTGTTCACAGACAGCTCACCATAGCAGGCACTTACATTTTCATTGTATTGCCATAGTAGTGTTTGAGGTTTAAATTCTGAAAGATGACAAACAAAGATATTTAACAGGATGGAATGTGTTTATATGCATACAGATCATGGTCATGTTCATGGCCAAGAAGTTACCATCTACAATGTTACTACATGAACACTCCACACTTTTCCCTGATATCTACATTTGTATTCCACACTTGGCGTCATCAAAGGGCAGAGGGAATAACTGGCGGGAAAAATCAATGTATTCATTTATTTAATGAAATATTGAGTTCATGTTCCCAACACAAAATGTATCATTCCCTGTGGAAATTCCAGTGAAAGATTTTATTACAGCCAGGCAACTACAATGAGATCTAGTAAACAGGTGAGTATTTATACAAGAGCTTACAGCAGTGAAGAATAGGCAGCATCTTAATTTTACAACATATCCCCTGAGCAATCTTATTTAAAATTTTGAAGCCTGAGTTCCCCAAATCTTAGTCCTAGCTCTGCATGATTCAGCCCATCCCATGTACATAGAATCCCTACAGTGTGGTAGCAGGTCATTCAGCCCATCGAGTCCACATTGATCCTTTGAAGAGCATCCCACCGAGATCCAACCTGTACCCGTGCATTCCCCATGACTAATCCATCTAACCTAGACATCACTGGAGACTAGGGGGACAATTTAACATGGCCAATCCACCTAACCTGCACACCTTTGAACAGTGGGTGGAAACCCACACAGACACAGGGAAAATGTGCAAACTTCAGACAGCTTGCCCGAGGCTGGAATCAAACCCGGGTCCCTGGCACTGTGAGGCAGCAGTATTGACACTGTGATGTTCCCCTTGGTCACAGTCTATAGAAAGATCTGGAGGAACTTCAATGAATCTCCTTCACTATATTGAGATAAATATTTACAATATGGTGCAGGATAGGCTGTTCTGCTCATTAACCAGAGAATTACATCGAGTTTAGAGTATGGAAACAGGCTATTTGGCCAGCAGATCACCCTACTGTTTATGCTTCCGCCCCGTCTATTTCATCCTGTCCTATGACTAAGCTCTCTATTTGCTTTGTGCTTTTTTTCCTTGTCTTACTTTGCCTTAAATACATCTAAAGCAATTGGTCAGTTGCTGTGATGCATCTTATAGCTGGTGCACACTGCTACTGGCATGCCAATGGTTCTGGGGATGAATGATTAAGATGGTGGATGGTGTGCTGATGAAGGGGTTGCTCTGTCCCGAATTGGATTGAGTTTCCTCAATCCACTGATACACACAGGTGAAGAGCACACCATCTAGGAGACAGTAAGGACTGTAGATGCTGGAAGCCAGAGTCAATAGATGTGAAGCTGGAACAGGACAGCAGGTTAGACAGCATCCGAGGAGCAGGAAAGTCAATGTTTCGGGCCATATACATACAGGTGCTCTTCCATCTTCACTTCTTGACAAAGAGCACACTGTCACTGTCCTGACTTGTGCCTTGTAAATGGTGGACAGGTTTTGGGGAGTCAAAAGATCGGTATTTACCACAGAATAACACAGTCTCTGACCTGTTCTCACAGTTACAATACCAATGTGTCTCATTCCAGTTGAATTTCTGATTAACGGGAAGCTCCCAGGATGTTGATGGTGGGAAATTCAGAGATGACAACTGTGTTAAACAACAAGAAGAGATATTATATTCTTTCCTTTCGGAAATGGCCATTGCCTGGTTTTCCGGTGGTGCAAATATTACTCGTTACTTGTCAGCCTATACCCTATAGTTCTTGTTACATTTAGCACAGACTGTTCTGTATTTGAAGAATCATGAGTGATACTGAACACTGAAATCATCAAACATCACCACTTCTGATCTTATGATGCTGAAGCTATTTCAGCTTAGTACCCTGGGAAACTAGGGCTCTTGCAGCACAATGGTAGTGCCCCTAACTCTGAGGTAGAAAGCCTAGGTTCAAGTCCCACCTAATCCAGAAGTCTGTAATAGCATCTCTGAACAGATTGATCATGAAAATATCTACCCTGGCAAATTCCCTGCAGTCATGTCCTGGGGCTGAAATAAGCAGCTCTAACATTTACCAAAGTGTTAGTTTTGACTCTGTCCATTTAGGATTATTCCCCCCACATTCCCACTGACTGTAATTTTTCCAACACCCCTCGATTCCACATTCAGTCAAATATAACCATGATGTTAAGAGCAGTCACACTCACCTTGGAATTCAGTTCTTTGTCAATATCTACTAAAGCTGCATTGGGGTTTGGAACAAAATACACCTAGAAGATCTTAAACAAGCAGCGGGGAATGAGTTATTGTTGAGTAAGTGCAACTTGATAATACTGTCAATTACATCTTCCATTGTTTTGTTGCATTCTGTTTTTTTGATGTATTAATGATTTAGACTCACATGTGGGAGGTGTGATATGAAAATTTGCAGATGACACATAAATTGCCTGGTTAGCTGGCTGTTGACTGCAGGGTTATGTTAATGCTTCAATGAAATGGGTGGAAAAGTGACAAGTGGAATTCAATCTGGAGATGTGTGATGTCATGGATTGAGGGAGGGTAGACAAAGAACAAAGAACAAAGAAAATTTACAGCTCAGGAACAAGTCCTTCGGCCCTCCAAGCCTGAGCCGATCCAAATGTACTGTCTAAACCTATTGCCCAATTCCTAAGCATTTGTATCCCTCTGCTCCCCACCTACTCATGCATCTGTGTTGACGCATCTTAAATGAATCTACCGTGCTTGCCTCTACCACCTCTGCTGGCAACACGTTCCAGACACCCACTACTCTCTGTGTAAAGACAAAACAAGGGAAATAGAGCAAGAGAAAGACTTTGGAAAGCTGGACCATAGGTGCCTGAAGATGGCAGGACAGGTAAATAAGGCACATGGGATACTGTTCTTCATTGGCTGCGGTTTTGAACAGAAAAGTAGGAATGCAATGTGAGAACTGTACAAGACACTGGTCAGCCCACAGCAGAAGTTGTGGTTACACTTCTGGTCACCATTCTATAGGAAGGACATAACTTCTCTGGCGAATGTACAGAGAGATTTCCAAAAATTTTGCTAGGGCCTAAAAATTGCAGGTTTAAGGAAAGATTGGGTAGGTTTAAGCTACTTTCCTTAGAACAGAAGAGGGTGAGGGGTGACTTAATCAATGTGTACTGTACCTAGTAATGAGGGGATCTGATAAAATGGACAAGGAAGACCTGTTTCACTTAGTGGAGAAGTCCATTTTTTGGGAGGGACGGGGTGGGGGGGGGAGTGTAGATTTAAGGTGATTGGTAAAAAGGTTAGAAAGGACATGAGGAAAAACATTTTACCCAGAGGATGGAGGTGACTGGAATTAGCTGTCCAGTTTGGTTGCTGAGGGACAAATACTGGACTCATTTGAGAAGAACCTGGATCTGCACCTGGAGTGCTAGGAGAATAGGGACCAGAGTGTGGAACATAGGATTATAGAATGTTTGTTCAGCCAGTGCAGATATGATGGACCGATAGGCCTCTTTCTGTCATACAACTGTTCTATGATTCTATAGCTTTGGCAACTGATGCCAGCACCCGTAAGGAAGGAGAAAGACTGTGGCAAAAAAATCACAGGCGCTGGACAAATGATTTTTTGAAGCATCCTCTCAGCAGGCACAGCCCAGAAGGAAAATTTGCATCTGCCCACGATAAATGAAACAATGAAAAGACTCAATTAGATTTGAGTGCATAACCTTCCATTTTCATTTGTATTAGAAACTCCCAATAGCATTAAAGTGCACTAATCTTTCGAAGGTTAATTTATTCATAGATGTCTTGACAGAGATGTATGACTGAACCACCAACCCCGGGAGAGCAAAGCAGTGAGAAGCTGTGCCATTGAAAATAGCCTTTCCACAAACCATTCTGTGATATTCTGCTACAGTCACTGTTGTGGTTCAAGATCCCCAATTTATTAATATTATTTATTTATTTATTAAATTGATCTTGGGTGGGATTGCACTCAGTTTGCACCCGATATTCAGTTCTATTGAAATCAGTGGGATTGAATGTTAGGTGTGATGTAAATAAAACAGGTGTCCAATAAAATGACAGCTTCTTTGCCTTTCTGCTCATATCTAAGTTCTCTTCACCCACTCCACATGATCACAGGAGTCACTTTGACTTTGATCAATATTATTAAATGGGTGACGTCAGTGTAAATGGTTATAGGGAAAGATGTATTTAGATTAGATTAGGTTCCCTACAGTGCGGAAACAGCCCAAAGCCCAACAAGTCCACACCAACCCTCCAAAGAGCAACCCACCCAGACCGATTCCCCTACATTTACCCCTGACTAATGCACCTCACACTACGGGCAATTTAGCATGGCCAATTCACCTAACCTGGACATCTTTGGACTGTGGGAGGAAACCGGAGTAACTGGAGGAAACCCACACAGACACAGGGAGAATGTGCAAACTCCACAGGTAGCTCATCTCAAATCATTAGTTTAAACACTGGTCAAAGTCAAAATGATATATCTACCCACAACCCCAGCATTGCCCCCCACCCATTCTCTCCCCAACCCCAATCCCCAGTGCCTCTACAAGACAGAGCTTGTGCCTCACATATCGAAGCAGAGCCTTGGGGGAAGGAAGGCAGAACAGCTTTTTGACAACAAAGAGTTGTCATTATATGGAACAAACTGTTACGGGATACAGATTGAAGAGATAGTTGAGTATGTGTCTAACGGTACATGTGAGGTACAGTGCGATGTAGTTATCTGTTACCAGAACAAGCGCCAACCAGTTGAAATACAACAACATTTTTTCCAGTCTTGTGCAAGGGTGTCAGTCATGACTGAGTGCAGCATTCTTATCTCTGAATCTTGAAGTCATAATCCAGGCTAGCAATTCAATGCTGACAACATCCTGCATTGTTTGACATGCCATCTTTTAGATAAGACTTCAGATAAATTCCTCAATCCTCAGGTAAACAGGAAAGACTCCATGACACTATTTCAAAGAACAGCACAAGGAGATCTCCTCCATGTCCTCACTAATATTGATCCTTCACTAAAAATCAAATTGCCTGATCTTTAGGTGACCTTTCTGCCTGCAAATTGAGTACTGTTTCATCAATTACAGCTATGGCGGTATTCAGAAATACTTCATTGCCTACAAATGATGTAGCACACCCTGACAATGTAGAAATACACATCTTTCATTAATTTATGATTGAAGGTGGAGTAGTGATCTCACTCCTGCTCACTAATGCCCTCTAATCCATGTTATCAAAGAAAGTAATTATCCAACAATGCCCACATATTTAATTATTATGGTAGCATTACTTACCTTTCTTTTCTGAAGTCTTACTGAAGACTTTCACTGGATTCTGAGGAAGGGTCACCCGACCCGAAACATTAACTGATTTCTCTCCACAGATGCTGCTCAATCTGCTGAGTTTTTCCAGCAATTTCTGTTTTGTCCTCACTTCATCCTGGAACTTGCTGATTACAAGTGATGTGGAAGGTGAGTCAATCAATGATATCAAAAGCTAACTTGAGGGACATAAGCTCACAGGCCTTCAAGGATAGCTGAAGGGCTTATGCCCGAAACGTTGGCTCTCCTTGTCCTGGGATGCTGCCTGACCTGCTGTGCTTTTCAACTCTGATATCTAACATCAGCACTCCTCACTTTTCCTTCAACGAAAAAGAAAGGGAATGGGGCTGATTGGATTGTTCCATAGAGATTGGTCTCCATGGAGTGATCGGCCTCCACCTGGACTGGAATGACTCTGTGGGTGGGATTTCAGGACAGTGATGGGTGTCTCTGCTGCCCACTGAATACCCAGCAAGATTCACGTATCACCATTTCTCACGAAGTAGGCACTGGCACTTCCAGCAGTGGTTCTTCCACCAGAACTGAGGTCATCCAAAGGTTAGGTGGCATGCACCCTGAGAGTTCCCAGCCATTCTGAAGCCTGAAGCTTCAGGGACAGGAACACCACTGGGGAGGAGAATGCTACTGTCAGTGTGGGGGCCTGGTATTGACACCAAATCCCAGGACGCTGTTTGAACCATAGAAACAAACTAAATAGGAGCAGGAGTAGGTGATTTGGGGCCTTTGATCCTGCTTCACCATTCATGATCATGGCTGATCATCAACTCAATATCCTATTCCCACATTTCCTCCACATAATTTTCAGCCCCGAGTGCTATATCCAACTCCTCCCTGAAACCATACAATTGCTTTACAACCCCCCCCCCCGCCTTAGCTCAGATCCAACTTGGCACTGCCCTCTGGAACTGTCCTACCCATCACCCATCTATCTTCCTTCCCAGTCTATCCGCTCCACCCTCCTCTCCAACCTATCACCTTCGGCTCCCTCACCCCCACCCCCATTCACTGACCTATTGTATTCCCAGATATCTTCCCCACAAACCACACCCCTCCCATTTATCTCTCAGCCACCCCTTCATTCCTGATGAAGAGCTTATGCTTGAAACATTGACTCTCCTACTCCTTGGATGCTGCCTGACCGGCTGTGCTTTTCCAGCACCACACTCTTCGACTCTGATCTCCTGCAGCTGCAGTCCTCACTTTCTCCTTGACTGCTTTCACTCAGTGAGTGAAGGCATTTCTCTTCATCTCAGTTCTAAGTAGTGTACCCCATATCCTTAGACAGTGAGCCCTGATTTGTGACCCCATCATCATCAGGAACATCTTTCCTACATCTACCCAATCTCATCCTATTATATTTATATAGGTTGCTATGAGATTCTTTTCAACTCCAGCAAACGTAATCCTCATCAATTCAACCTCTCTTCACACATCAGTCCTGCCACCCCAGGAATCAGTCCGGTAAAGCTTTACTGCACTTCCTCCATAGCACAACATCCTTCCTCAGATAAGGAGACCAAAATTGTACATGATGTTCCAGCAGTGGTCTCACCAAGGCCCAGCACAATTGCAGCAAGAATGTAACAAGACTGATGGTGGGAGGAGAAGGTATGGAATGATGATCAGGGGAGAGGAGTGAGCAGGAGCTACAACTGCAGCTGCAAGGGAGGTGGGGTGGGGGACTAGCTTTCATCAAGTCACCACCTGGAATAGCCATTGCGTGTCCTTGAACAAAGGACACTCCAGGATCTAGCTAGCCCAGAGTGTGCTTGTCCTGTTCCCTGTATGGTGATGGCTCGGCCTGACTCCAGCAAAGACAGGATGAGGCCATTTAAGGACCTGGTGCTGGAAAATGACAGGAACCCTCTTACCGTCCATTCACCACCACCTTCGCCAACAAACTCACCACAGGGGAAACAGGGCTCATTGAATAGTGAACAGAAATAGGCACCTCACTGTTTCTTTCTGTGCATCTGGCCCAGCAGCCTAAAGGTTAATTGTAATGCACCTTAATCCCTACCTCACTGAGCTCAACTAACTTCGCGCAGGCTAGGGATTGAACCTCTGACCTGTTTGGTCTGGAACCATTATTGTTCTTAATAGAATGAGTGCTGCAAGTGAGTTATCCTTGATGTTTGAGTGAGGCCTGAAAGGGCTCATTATGTTCACCAGCTATCAATGTGAATGTGTATGCATGTAGGCTATAACAGCTGTCATATCTCACCTACATTGATAAACACTGTCTCACAGTTCTTCCTTTGCACAGCTCCTTCGCTACATAGCAAGAGACTGGCCTGACTTCAAGAAATTGCTACAAATGTATTAAAAAAAAAATTTAACTCATCCAAAATATTTTATCCAGCTTATGGTAATTCCACCATCAATGCCCAGCGATTGATTCAGCCTCGAAAAAAAATCAGGAAATCACTGCCTGTGAATTTCCACTCTTTCAATTTGCTGACTATTTTTGTTATATAATCCCAGCTTGCAAAACTCTGCCACTCGAGCTCTCATTTGTAATATTTACCTCAAGATTTGAGAGGACTCCACGCACAGTAGAGTTCTTCTTTCAAAGGTCTCAGAGGAATCATTTAAATCTAACATTAGAGGGAAAGTGGCTCTCACGAATAGGTTCCTAGGTAAGTTGAGTAAGGTTGGGCAAAAGACCTCAGCAGCTCTATTAGAAGGTAAGTTCAAGGAGACAGTAACCTAATGGTATTATGGCTGGACTTTTAATCAAGTGACCTGGCTTCAAAGCCCACCTCGGCATATAGTGGGATTTGAATTCAATTTTTAAAAATCTGGAGTTAAGACTCTAATAAATACTATGAATTAACAACCATGATTCCATTGTCGATTGTCAGAAAAACCTGTCTGGTTCACTGATGGGTAGGTGCCATCCTTACCTGGTCTGACTTACGCATGACTCCAGACCCGCAGCAATGTGTTGACTCTCAACGGCCCTCTGGGCAATTAGGGATGGGCAAAGGATGCTGGGCTAGCCAGTAATGTCATCATCCTGTGAATGAATTGAAAAAAAATTGGGGGAGGCAGAATACATGAAAAGAACATTGGAACACGATAAGGCCATTCAAACCCCCAGAACCTGTTTTGCCTTTCAATCAGACCAGTGGTAGTGACTCCACCCTAAAAAATCCAGAGTTGCTCAGTCTATCCATTGTATCTTGGTTTTTGTCATCATTGGCATAATTCATGTTTGGTCCTGTGCCAGTCACAGTGAAAATAATTCTACCATGAAAGCGAACTCCTTACGACTATGAGCTGAATAAATGGGGTTGACTCCAATACCAATAAAGACGGATCAACATTACCATTTCAGCTGGATGTCTTCCAAAGGTCACATTGCTGGTGTCTATGTACCAAGCAGAAAGCTTAACCCAGAATGAAATCACTGTAAGGGAGAGACTTTGTGATCATTCGCCCACTTTGCTCCTCTGGAGTCAGCTGACAATGTCTTCTCATCACCAACTGCCATGTTATTGCTTTACAAGGCAGCTTCTGAAGTCAGAGCTGCAATACAAAGTTGAGGGTTACACATATCGTTCAGGTTCTCCTGCGTGTTCGCTCCGCTTCAGTTGGTACTGCGACTCTGAAGCCTATATGTTCAAATCCTTCTCAAGAGACTCTAGCAGCCAATGAAGGTGATATTGCAATGCTCTACCAGAAGATTTTTGGAGATATTGTTTATCGTATGAGATACTAAACTAAGTCCCAGTCTAGCTCCTTCAAGTAGATGCACTATTTCAGAGGAAAGCAGCAGAGATAAAATGTCAGAAATCCTAAGCAGTCCCTGCCAATAGGGAAACAGTTAGCATTTTATGTTGATGAGCTTTGATTAGATTTTGAGTAGTTGCAGTATTTTACTTTTGAGAAATTAGCAAAGTCTTCTCAGGTGCCCTGGTGAACATTCATCTCTCAAGACACTTCATTAAAATAGATTATTTCGTTATTATCACATTGGTATTTGTGGAGCCACGGTGTTTGTAAACGTGCTGATGCATTTCCTACATTGCAGCAGTGACATAGCTGTAAGATTAGATTCCTTACAGTGTGGAAACAGGCCCTTCGGCCCAACCAGTCCACACTCCTCCGAAGAGTAACCCACCCAGAACCATTTCCCTCCTAACACTAACACTAAAGGGCAATTCAGCATGGTCAATTCATCTGACCTGCACATCTTTGGACTGTGGGAGGAAACCGGAGCAACGGGAGGAAACCCATGCAGACACATTGAGAATGTGCAAATTCCACACAGACAGTCATCCAAGGCTGGAATCAAACATGGGACCCTGGTGCTGTGAGGCAGCAGTGCTAACCACTGAGCCACCGATGCTTTGGCAATAGCCTAAGATTGAGAAGTACATGATTAAAAATGCAACCCTTTATTTTGCACTCTTTCATCTCTCTGATAGGTATTGCACTTACCCTAATTCAGCCATGCATCCCCACCTCCCCATTACACACATTTGGAGCAGGTGAAACTTGTACCCAGGCTCAGAGATAGGACTCTACCACTGCATAACAAGAGTTCTCTCAGTCCCCAGCTTTCTAATGGTTCAATAATCCTCACTACCTGTGTACATACTGAGTGAAGGCCCTGATACTTCAGCACAACAGGGAGGAGCCAGCTCGAGACCTTCTCCTCCAACTGCACCTTACGCTACAAATCAGAACCAATTTACCAGGATGCTGCCAGGAATGGAGGGTCTGGGATATAAAAATAGACTGGAAAAACTGAGACATTTTTCTCTGGAATGTAGGAGGTAGAGGGAATATTTGATTAATGTTTATAAAATCACAAGAGGCAGAGATAAGGTGGATGAAAAGGGTCTTTTCCCTAGGGTGGGGAAGTTCAAAACTAGAGGGGAGCACAATTTTAATGTGAGAGGAGGAAGGTTTAAAAAGGACATGAGGGGCTTGTGTGTGGAACAAACAGTTGGAGAAATTGGTGGATGCAGATCCAGTTACAACATTGAAAAGACATTTGGATACATTCATGAATAAGAAATATTAGGAGGGATATGGGCCAAGTGCAGGCAGGTGGGACTAGTTTAGTTTGTGATTATGGTTGGTGTGAGCTGGTTGGACCAAAGGGTTTGTTTTTGTGCTGTAAGACTCTATGACTGGGTGTAGTTGATTTTAGTTGGTTATACTCCAATAATGCAAATATGAATGCTGTATTGGTTAAATAGGATACAACATAACTGTGGGGCAAATGGAGACTATATTCCTTTCTTAGTTGAACGGGGTTTGTCTCATGTAAGACAGCTGACAGTCTAAACAAATTATTATTTTAACTGAACCTTTTTAAATTAATGGTGTAAACAATTTGAACATGTAGGATCACATAATGCAGTTAAGGATCATTGGAAGGTATTATTAGTTTTTCAGCGTTCTACTCGGGGAATGTTAATGGTTCAGTAACTAAGTGCCAGACAATTCCAAATTCAAATCATTGTTTGTAGGGAGTTGTTTAATCTCAAGAGAGCCAAATGGTAGAGGAGTAATGGGATACCATTTTAATTGGTCTCATCACCCCTCGGCTTTGGATTGAGGTGGTAAACCAGCCATTGTTCTTGTTGATTCTTGTGGCAATGTATTCATCCACGAATTATGGGAAACATGTTTAAAATAATGTTGCAGTTGGCCCACAAGTCAACTGTGCAGCGTAAGAAACAAGTAAAAGAGGGGGCAGTACCTGGATAGGCCTCAAAGTGTTAATGAAGCTTGAGAGGAAGCTCCACCATACCTCATAAATTCAAGGATTTCTTTGCAAGAAGTCTTTCCCGTGGTGTGCTTCGGCTGAATGTAGCTGCTCTGCGTTCCTGGACTTGTACACCAACAGCTTGTAAAATTGGACTGCAACATCTGAGAGGAATTAGCAGCCCAGATCTGGCAGAGTTTGAGCTGAAAGTGTCAGTAGTCCAGTCCAGCACCCCGCAGACAAGCACAGGCCTCTGTCACCGCTGCATCGGATTTGATATAACCCATGCCAAACCTGGAACTGATTTTTTTTTGTTACCTTCTCTCAGCTGCTCTAATGAGGATGGGTAACAACACAATTGTTGACCTGCCCATCGCTCCCATGGGGCACACTTAAAACGCAAACCTCATGCCTCATTGCTTAAGTAGCTCCATGTGAGGTTAAAGAAAAACTAGAATTTGTCAAAAACAAATAAATATAATTAGCAAACTTTGGCAACTCATCAGGCTGCCAAGCTAAGAGTCAAACAGTGATATGGCTACAACGTTAAGCAAGGCAGAAAGAAACATGAATTTTGTTGTCTCGTGTTCAGAAATCTACTGATGTTTTCCTTTGTATCAATCATTTCTGTCATAACTCCATATCTGTTACACTTAAGACGTGTCAAGCCTATCGTTACTTAATTTGTCTGGGTTTTTTTATTGTGTTTTCAAGCACTGCACAGTTGATTGACTCTGCTGTAAGAGAAGAGGGAAAAGTAAAATTTATGGCAAATCAAAGCTTCCACGCTCTGAAGTTTTTTTTGGGCCAGGTCTATGTACTGCTATGCCTTCAATTAACATCATTCTGCTAAATCCTTCATGTCAGCCCAGGGCAGTGAATGAAAACCTCTTCCTTCTTGTTTCAATCTTTCGCCAAGTCCATTTGCCTTGAGCTCATCTAATTGAAAGTGATCTTCGGTACGAGCCCCCTCCTGCCTAATCCTTGTCTGAAGGAACTCACATGGTCCTCATTATAGCCACACCGGTCTCTTTTATTCAATTTCTCATTCGTTTCTGCCAGATGCATTCTTTAAGATGACATTATTAACTCCATGCTCGTGAGTTCCTGTCCACGACAGAGGCCAATAGATGTTATCAAGCAGCATTGATGTATACTGTTACCTCTCAAGTATTCTATAGATTACATTTTGTGCAAAAGGCAATTGAGGGCTTTATAACTTTAATAAAACTGAAATCCAAACGCACATTTATGTAAACAGTAATATAGAAGAGTGTGACTGTGTACCTAGGATTTTAGTAATATGGGATGCTGTCTGACGTGTGTAATAGACATTTACAAGAAGTGACCCAAAGGGATTTCAAACAGTATTGGTCAAGACTGATTTGCAATGTTGGAATTGTCTTTTGCCAACATTTTAATAGAATTTTATTTGAACAGTTAAGCAATTCATTAAGCAATATGTCCAGTTCATAGGCAATCTTCTCAGGAGCAATTTCTTTATTGTTGAGAGGGAGTGAGAGGTTTTCCGAGTTGCTGTTGCTGGATATAGATTTCTTTTGTAATCTTTAATGTGACCATGATAAGGTAACAAGGATGTGTGTTCTAATATCTTAAATGATCCACTTTCTGTCAATTCCAAACAAATGCATCAATGGTCAAGATCTAAACTGGTATTGATTGAAAGTCTGCACAGTGAAATGTGGACAATCAATGGCCAATAAATCAAGAGGAAGTGGGAATCATAGCTTCATGAAATAGTTACAGCAGAGGAGGAGGTCAGGTGACTAGTCAAGTCATTGCCAGTTCTCTGCAAGCGTGACTAAGCTAAAATAAAAACTGAAAGAATTGCTGAAGCTGGAAATTAGAAACAAAAACAGAAATTGCTGGAAAAGCTCAGCCTTTCAGGCAGTATCAGTGGACAGAAATCACAATTAACATTTTGGGTGTAGTGACCCTTCCTCAGAACTTGAGTTGACTTCTGAGGAAGGGTCACTGGACCCAAAACATTCACTCCAATTTCTCTCCACAGATGCTGCCAGACCTGCTGAGTTTTTCCAGCAATTGCTGTCTTCATAATTAAGCCTAGTTCATTCCCACTCCCCATCCCTATCCTGTATCACTTCTGAATTTATTTTCCCCTTCAAATGCTTACCGAATTCCCTTTTGAACACCTCGATTGAATCTGCTTCCATCACCTTTCAGACACATTGCAAGCAATTACCAATGATGCACTTAAATATTTAGTTGTTCTGGGCAGGCCATTTTTTTTCCCAGTGTGGGGCTCCTTTAAAATTGCGTGTGAATTATTTATCACAGTAAACGGCCTGTGTGGTACCGTTTAAATTGTTGTGTGGTGATTTGCCACTGGCTGCAGAAGGAAAGCTTTTCCTCATGTTTTCTTTCATCTTTTTGATGAGGGGGATGTTTTTTTACCTGGTGTGTTGTTGCAATCTGGAATGAACTGACTGAAAGCGTTGTGGAACCAGATTCAATAATAACTTTCAAACAGGAATTGAATGGATACTTGATGAGGATAGTCTGCAGGAAGAATAGGCAAACCTGATGAAGGGCTTTTGCCCGAAACGTCGGTTTTACTGCTCCTCGGATGCTGCCTGACCTGCTGTGCTTTTCCAGCACCACTAATCCAGAAAATGGGATTGCAGTTCAAGACGGCAGCTACCAATACGATAGCTGTTGACATTACACAAAGTGACATCAGGTCACATGTAACTGTGTAAAGAATTTCTCCACCAAAATCCTGCAAGGATCTCTTCCTGCTCTGTACTATATGAACATAGAGTCATAGAGTGCTACAGCACAGAGACAGACCCTTTGGTCCAAATTGGTCCCCGCCGATGAAAATGTGCAGCCACTCTAACCCCATTTCCTTGCACTTGGCCCATCACCTTCTAAATCTTTCTTATCTATGTGTTTGTCCAAATGCCTTTTAAATGTTGTCAATGTACCCACTTCAACCACATCCACTGGCAGCTCATTCCATACGCATACCACCCTCTGTGTAAAAAATTTGCCCCTCAGGCTCCCTTTTATTCTTTCCCCTCTAAACTTACACTGATGCCCTCTTGTCCTCAATTCCCCAACCCTGGGAAAAAGACTGAGTCTATTCACCCTATCCATGCCTCTCATGATCTTGTACACTTCTATAAGATTCCACCCCCCCCCCCCCCCCCACACACACACTCTAAAGAAAGAAGTCCTAGCTTGTCCAATTTCTCGCTATAACTCAGACAATCAAGTCCAGGCAACATCCTTGTAAATTTCTTCTGCATTCTTTCCAGTTTAATAACATCCTTCAAATAGCGAGGTGACCAAACTGAACAAAATACTCCAAATGCAGCCTCGCCAACATCCTGTCCAACTGTAACATAACTTTCTAACTTCTATACTCAATGCCCTGACTGATGAAGGCAGGTGTGCCAAACACCTTTTTCACTGCCCTGTCTACCTGTGACTCCACTTTCAGAGAATCGTGCACCTGAACTCCAAGGTCCCTCTGTTCCACTACACTCCTTAAGGCTCTACCATTCAACATGAAACTCCTACCTTGATTTGACTTTCCAAAATGCAAAACCTCACACTTATCTGTATTAAACTCCATTTTCCATTTCTCAGCCCACTTCCCCAGGTTATCAAGGTCCTGCTGAAATTCTGATAACCTTCCTCACCTTACCACCTATTTTAGTGTCATCTGCAAGCTTACTAATCATACATTCTCATCCAAATCATTGATATAGACAACAAACAGCAATGGGCCCAGCACTGACTCTTGAGGCACTCCACTAGTCACAGGCCTCCAGTCTGACAAGCATCCTTCTACTATTACCCTCTGCTTCCTACTATTAAGCCAATTATGTGTCCAACTTACCAGCTCCCCCTGGATTCCATGTGATCTAACCTTCCAGAGCAGCTGACCATATGGAAGGTTATTAAAGACATTACTGAAATCCATATACATTATGTCTACCACCCTGCCCTCATCAACCTTCCTGGTCACTTCATCAAAGAACTCTAACAAATTTCTGAGGCATGACCTCCCACGTACAAAGCCATACCAACTACTCCTAATCAGACCTGTCTTTCCAAATGCATGTATATCTTATCTCTCAGAATCTTCTCATGTAATGTATCTACCACGGATGTTAAGCTTACTGGTCTATAGTCCCTAGGTTTTTCTTTGCAGCCCTTCTTGAATAAGGGCACAACATTCCCTAGCCTCCAGTCATCTGGGACCTTGCTCATGGCTAATGATGATGCAAAAGGATCAGCTAGGTGTCCCGCAATTTCTTCTCTAACCTCTTGAACAGTTCAACAAATATGTCTGGGCTGGTTAACTCAATTGATTGTGTCATGAACCAACTGTCCAAAGTAATGCCAACTGAGTGGAGTTCAACTTGCACATCAGCTATCGTTACTATGAAGGACTCTCCTTCTCAACCTCACTCTTCACCTGAGATGTGGTGACCCTCAGGTTAACCCATTGGCAGTAATCCCTCTCTAATGAGAGAGCAGCTTTATCAGTCCAACAGAACTGTGGCAACTTTACTGCAGGACTCTTGCACTCCAGTGATAATGTCCTTTCCTGTGGACCAGGAGGTCGGTCTTCAAGTCCCGGGTGCCCCAGAAATGTGTAATAACACTTTGAAACAGGTTGATTAAAAAATTAAAATGAAATAAATAGCTCTGGTTGTGAAGGGCTGCTCCAGGCCCATCTTGCAAAATGGTGGCAACAGTAAAGCAGGAAAACTTTCTTGGGAACAACAGGAATGGCACCATGAGATGTACAGTATTGGTGCGAAAATTTAAAACGAGGAAGATAGCAGCTGCAGGAGATTGTAGAGCACGATGTCAGAACAAAGCAGCAGTACAGCAAAGTAGGAGAACAACCAGCAGAAACAAAAACTGACAGATGAAGACAACTACACCAGAAAGAGTCTCAGATGATGAGTGAAAAAGTAAAGGAGACAAACTAATGACTTTCAAAACCTCAGGGAAGGTATGCAAAACTGCAACAAGTGGAAATGGCAGAAATTGTGACAAACAATACACAAGACCAGCTAAAATAAGTTTAACTGGGACTCCTGACTCGGTGTGTTAGAATGTAATCCTGTCATGGCGAAGATACTCTGTCACATGACAGGCCCGAACTAGGCCCTACAAGGATACTACAGACAGAATCAGGCTTCATTCAAGGGGACAGATATCCATCAGTGATTCCAAGAACCAAAGGAGGCTGGTCCATCAACCAGAGCAATACAAGTGAGCGGACTAGAAACTGAAGGAAAAGTGGGAAAAAGCAGTAGACATCATTAGCCCATGTTCTCATTATGGTGGGAGGTATCTCCATTGGTGCAAAATGTGTCATTCCATAAAAATAGTCTGCTACCTCTGTCAGAGATGGTGCCATTTTAAAACATTAAGTGCAGAGAACAGCTGCCACATCAATACAGCACCTTGTACCATCCATGAGATAGGAGCCACCAAGAGAAACTTCTGGATATTGTGACTAATGGTCATAAAACAAATTGTAACCTGGACATCAGGGCAGGCTTTAGATCCTTTTGGATACTATGTAGCTGCTGAAAAAGAAACTTCTCCAATTATCAAACATTCAACTTGTTGGCCCAGCAAGCATGTAACCAAAGGTCGAAGGGCAACTAACCACAATGCACTCCCCAGACAAAGAGAGAGAAATCACAGAAATACTCAAGGCACTTTAGAACCACGATTGTTCATTCAAATATGAGTACAGGCAAAATAGGAGCAGAAAATGCCCATTTGACTCCTTAGATGTGCTCCACAATTCAATAAAATAATTGTTGATCTATTTGTGTCTCAAATTCCTACCTGCCGCTGATAATCTTTGATTCCTCTGCCTAAAAGAAATCCATCTCCTTTTAAAAATATTCAATGATCCTTTCTCCAGTGCCTTCGAAGCATGATGTGGAGGTCCCAGTATTGGACTGGGGTGGTCAAAGTTAGACGTCACATGACACCAGGTTATCGTCATCGAGAGTGTGATGCTGGAAAAGCACAGCAGGTCAGGCAACATCCAAGGAGCAAGAGGAGCAATGTTTCGGGCAAGTGCCCTTCATCAGGAATGGCAGTCGTTCTCCTGCTCCTCAGATGCTGCCTGACCTGCTGTGCTTTTCCAGCACCATGCTCTCGACTCTGATCTCCAGCATCTGCAGTCCTCACCGACACCAGGTTATGGTCCAACAGGTTTATTTGAAATCACAAGCTTTTGGAGCGCTGCTCTTTCATCAGGTGATGAAAGGTAGCACTCCGAACGCTTGCAATTTCAAACAAGCCTGTTGGACTATAACCTGGTGTTGTGTGACTTCTGACTTCGCCTTGTGAGCAAGATAATTTCAAAGGCACACAATCCCTGAAGAAAAAATAAATCACACCTCTGTCCTGAAAGGATGACCCTTAATCTTTAAACAGTGTCCCCTATTTCTAGACAGACCCTCAAGAGGAAGTAAGCTTTCCATTTCCACCTTGTCAACACCATCCAGGGTCACCCCTCACTCTTCTGTACTCCTGTGGAAATAAGCCCAGCCTATCCTCATAAGAGTACTTGCTCATTCCAAGTATCCAATACACTTACATCTGTCCTTTAATAAGGAGTCCGAAACAGTACACAGTATTTAAGATGAAGTCTCAAATATGCTCTGTATAGCTGTCTAATAACTTACTTACATTTATGTTGAAGTTTTATCATAATAAAGGATAACAATCCATTAGCCTTCTTGATTATGTCACTGCACTGGAACCAAAATCCCTCTGCACTGAATACTGTATTCATTCTCTGTTTAAGCAATACTCTTTTTTTTATGCTTCCTGCCAAAAGAACAGCTCCACGTTTCCTGTATTATACTCCATCTGACAGTTTTTTGTCCGCTTACTCGACCTATTTATACCCATCTGCAACTTCCGGATGTTTTCTTTACAAAATATTTTTCCTAAATACCTTGGTGTTATCTTCAGTTAGCTACCACATATTCACTCTCCCCATGTAAGTCATTGATGTAAATTGCAAAAGGATAATGCCCCAGCATAGACTTCAGTTCAGTACTAAGCTGGTGAGTTTGCTCAAATCTCCAACTCATTTACAAAGTGGGCAAATTATAATTCAGTATAATTAGATCAGAATTCCAAACAATATCCGTTGTTCTGAGAAAACTGAGCATGCCTTACCACAATACACTAAGAGAAAGTGAGAACTGCAGATGCTGGAGATCAGAGCTCAAAAATGTGTTGCAGCATCCAAGGAGCACGAGAATCGACGTTTCGGGCATAAGCCCTTCTTCAGGAATGAGGAGGGCGTGCCAAGCAGGCTAAGATAAAAGGTAGGAAGGAGGGACTTG
The DNA here is from genome assembly GCF_004010195.1 of Chiloscyllium plagiosum. Classification (NCBI taxonomy): domain Eukaryota; kingdom Metazoa; phylum Chordata; class Chondrichthyes; order Orectolobiformes; family Hemiscylliidae; genus Chiloscyllium; species Chiloscyllium plagiosum. The sequence goes on from NC_057743.1 coordinate 31,274,902, forward strand.
GGAGAGGGGCGTTGGGAATGCGATAGGTGGAAGGAGGTTAAGGTGAGGGTGATAGGCCGGAGAGGGGGTGGGGGCGGAGAGGTCGGGAAGAAGATTGCAGGTCAAGAAGGCGGTGCTGAGTCCGAGAGTTGGGACTGAGACAAGGTGTAGGGAGGGGAAATGAGAAAGCTGGAGAAATCTGCATTCATCCCTTGTGGTTGGAGGTTTCCTAGGCGGAAGATGAGGCGCTCTTCCTCCAGACGTCGTGTTGCCAGTGTCTGGCAATGGAGGAGGCCAAGGATCTGCATGTCCTTGGCGGAGTGGGAGGGGGAGTTAACTCCCCCTGCATGCACTACAATAATGCCCACACCCAAGTGTTGTATTACTGTCCTGTAGACAAGGGTGTCAGTCCTGTGTTAAATGGCTCCTGTTAGTGCATCATTAATGGCAAAAATCAACTAGGAGAAAGTAAGGACTCCAGATTCTGGAGATCAGAGTCGAGAGTGTGGTGTTGGAAAAGACAGCATCTGAGGTGCAGGAAAATTGATATTTCGGGCATAAGCCCTTCATCAGGAATGGCAGGCATTGTCCGTGGAAGGTTTCTGGTGCAGATATGATTCTGAAAGGTAGCCAATTGACGCAGTATCCCCCAAATGGTACAATAAATGTTGCCAGCAAAAGCCGGGCTCTTCACAATCTTTGCCTGGTTGTCATCAGTGGACAGTAATACAACACTTGAGTGTGGGCATTATTGCAGTGTATGCAGGGTACAGCATTCCCATGTAATCAAAATTATAAATTCTCTAAGCCTACACTCAACATTTTGGGATACATTGTCCATGAATCAAGCACCAGAGCTGACTCCCAGAAGACAGGCTACTTGGGAGTTTCCACTGCCTCCTCCACCTGACAGTGTTATGAAGCTCCAATAGCCTTATGTGCATGGTCAGACAGCTGAGGACATCCCTCCTCAATCAGGTGTAGCGGAATGAGTCACTATGGCAACTATTTGAGCAGGATTGCTCCTGATATTGGGATGAACAAACAGATCAAAGAGTCAGGAAATCCCTATCTTGCAGATAGAAGCCTTTTGGCCCATTGAGTTCACACCACCCCTCCGAACAGTATCCCACCCAGACCCATCCACCCCACCACATCCCCATAGCCCCACATTCACCCTGACTAATCCACCTTGCCTCCACATCTTTGCACTGTGGAAGGAAGGTGGGCGGCACGGTGGCACAGTGGTTAGCACTGCTGCCTCACAGCACCAGAGACCCGGGTTCAATTCCCGCCTCAGGCGACTGACTGTGTGGAGTTTGCACGTTCTCCCCGTGTCTGCGTGGGTTTCCTCCGGGTGCTCCGGTTTCCTCCCACAGTCCAAAGATGTGCAGGGTCAGGTGAATTGGCCATACTAAATTGCCCGTAGTGTTAGGTAAGGGGTAAATGTAGGGGTATGGGTGGGTTTCGCTTTGGCGGGTCGGTGTGGACTTGTTGGGCCGAAGGGCCTGTTTCCACACTGTAATGTAATGTAATGTAATCTAATCTAATCTAGAAACTGGAGGGTGTGTGGTGCTGGAAAAGCACAGCAGGTTATGCTGCATCTGAGGAGCAGGAGAATCGACGTTTCTCCTGCTCCTCAGATGCTGCAAGACCTGCTGTGCCTTTCCAGCACCACACACTCTCTACTCTGATTCTCCAGCATCTGCAGTCTTCACTTTCTCCAAGGAAACTGAAGGGCCCGGTGGTAGCTCACACAGACAAGGGAGAATGTACAAACTCCACACAGACAGTTACCCAAGCCTGGAATTGAACCCAGGCCCCTGGCGCTGTAAGGCAGCAGTGTCGACCACTTTGCACCCCAATGTGTTGCCCACAATTTTCAAATCAAACAGAAACTGTCAGCATATATTTTGACACTCAAATTTACAATCCAGACCATAAACCATGGATCATCTTGCTCAATAGTCAGAAAATAGCAGAGATGTCACCCCAAGTACAAAGATCCCACGCACAATTCATGGGCTGAGATGCCACCACAGAGTATGTGCGAGGTAAATATCAGACTGCAGCATTCTTGGAAGACACTGGTACCACAGAACATCAATTTTGACAAGGATGAGGAATCCTACATTCCTTGGAGTAGCAATTTTTTATTTGCAACAACACAAAGACTCAAAGAAATTTGAACAGTGCAGCAAGTGTACGCAGAGAGCTGACAACAGGAGAACACTACCTCAATGACTAGCCTATGTTCGCTTCCAACAACTTCATTCTCAAGCAGTTCAGAATAGTGCCCACATCTTCATGCCATGGCCAATTTGCTGATACTCAAACCTGAAACAAGGACATCAGGGTACCACCAAATAGTAAGAGCCCAAAAGTCAGCTTGGTGGCCATTGAGCTCCAAAACAATCAAAGGCATGACTTCCATTGCATTACCTGCTCCATGCATGCACAAGACTGAAAGAAGGGATTGATGGCCTCTTCATTCCCATGTAACCATGGGAACACCTCAGATTGGATCTCTTTGCCTTCAAACAGAAAACCTCATTGTAGTTGATTACAGCTCTCACTGAATTCAAGTTAAAACAACCACAAGATCCCATCTTGGCTGCTGTCATTGGCTTGTTCAAGGAATTTTTTACAATACATGGCATTGTAGACTTAGTTATTTTGGATAATGACTAATAGTTCACCAATGACTGATTTAAACATTTTACAAAGACTTACAGTTTTACATAGACCATTAATTCATCCAGATATATACAGGTTAATGGGATCTAAGAGAAGGTTCTGAACTGTAAGGTCTTATGGAAAAATAATAATGATTTTAGCTTAGTCTTACTAAGGTATCACTCTGCACAATACATTAATTGTCTTGCCCTATCAGAATTTCTGATACTCACAAATCTCTGTACTCAGCTCCCAAATATCCCATCCACCCTTCAGCCATGCCTGAAGGTGACAGAAAGGGAGAAGATGGGGTGAAGTGTCATGTAAGGCAGCAACTGTTAATGGAATGGTTGATGAAATCACAGGAAGTGACCAGATCACATGAGACTTAGTGTAAGGACTTACTCTAACACAGTGATGGAGGAAGGGATCACTGCCTGCGGCATGGTGGCTCAGTGGTTAACACTGCTGCCTCACAGCACCAGGGTCCCACGTTCGATTCCAGCCTCAGGCGACTATCTGTGTCTGTTTGCACATTCTCCCCGTGTTTGCGTGGGTTTTCTCCAGGTGCTCAGGTTTCCTCCCACAGTCCAAAGATGTGCAGGTTAGGTGAATTGGCCATGCTAAATTGTCCATAGCACTAGGTGCATTAGTCAGAGGGAAATGGGTCTGGGTTACTCTTCAGAGGGTCGGTGTGGACTAAGTGGGCTGAAGAGTCTGTTTCTGCATTGTAGGGAATCTAATCTCATGTACACAATATGTATAACTCAATGAAAACAGTTCTGGTTACCAAGACCCATCCACAAGCACATTTACAACAGGGATTCATTGGACAGCTCTTTCAAAGAAGCTTTAAAGGCTAAATTAACTCCCTTAGTGCTCTGTGTTCCTAAGATTTCACGAACAATATGAATGTACATTGAAACGAAGAAAAAATTGTATGTTAAGGAGAACCATAGTGTAATACGAAGTATCAAATTGCAATGAGCACAGAAACATAGTGAAGGGAATAATAGCACAATAAGAAAAGTAAGACTTGCATTTATAGCACCTTACATCACCATGGGGCATCCTAAAACACTTTACAGCTAATTAAGTGCTTTTGAAGTGTAGTTATTGTTGTATTGTCAGCAATGTGGTAGCCAATTTTCACACAGAAAGCTCCATGTTGTAAAATAGCTCTTTAATTTTTTACATTCATCAGGAGCCTGCAAAATGAGGCCACAATTTCCTGCTTCTAAATAACAATTGTGCTTGTATCTATTCTTTTGCTTTCTCTCAGTGGTGAGCATGAGAAAAGATATAGTAGGTGATCCCAGTATCCATGATAGCTGAACACGAATGAATGGGACCGGCAGTGTGAGTGAAGGGGTTTCATCACACTACAGGTACTGGGAGAGCCAGACTTCCAATTGATTTCATTTTTCCCTCAAGCTCTAGCAAGTAAAGAAGTTGCAAATATCCCACAACAAGACAGCTTTGAAGGTAAAATGTGAAATACACAAAAAAGACAGAAGCAAAAGGAAGAGGAAAGAAAAAAAGAGGAAGGGAAAGACAATGGAAAGAGTTATTTTTATAAGTAGCGTAAAATTAGGCTAGGAATGGAAAATTGATGCCATTTGACCATGGCCTGTGAAACTTTCAGACTCTACCATGTTTTATGTCTTCAGTGCTAGCTATTGCCTCAGGTGAATAGCCCACAAGTGAAAATCTCACACCTAGGGTTTGTGCAATGCTGACAGCTTTGACATAAAAGCCCCATCTGTGTACAATCAGCACTTGTTACAGTGCAGGAGTAGTAGAACCAGCTGAGAAAAAGGAAAGCCAATTCCAATTACAAGGAGACAAACATGTTGACAGCACTGGACTTGCATGACTGAAAAAAAAGTTACTGAATTTGGGGAAAGAAAGCAGTAAAAAAAATACAGTGCATTGCTGGAAAAGGTTGGATAGGATAGATAGAAATGAATTATTTTCAGTTGGTGTGGAGGTAAGAATGATGAAGCCATAGCTATAATATTAAGTGTAAAAGTTTTAGAATGGAAAACAAGATAAATGAAGAATTGTGAGACTTGGATTCACTTCTGGGCTAGTGGGTTAAGACAGTAAATATATCAACATTCAATATTAGACTGGATAGCTGGGTCAACACAAAAGGTTATAGGAACATGACTGGGTGATTATGAGTATTTGTATGCATGGTGACGAAACACCAACTTTAATTGTGTTACGACTTTGACATGGGCAAAGTTCTCAAGTTGTTATGGCTGCAAACAGGATCTCCCAAATTGTTAGGCTTCTGAGTGAGGAAGATGAACTAGCTTCTCTTCTTTATTTACCTGTCTCATATATTGGTAGCAGTAAAATTAGCTCAGAAAGAATCTCTTCCTTTCATTGATATTTTTCTCTCTTATCAATTGAGTTTATGTTTTGAAAGAAACCAGTTTAATCAGGCTTTCCTGAATGCACAAATAGTGAGTTTATTAGTTACTAGTTATGATAATAAACAACAATAGACATACATACTGGAATAAGAAATAAACTGCTATAAAAAAACTAAAGTTAAAGATCAGTCCTTGACTCAGTCATGAAGAGTTACTGGCAGAATGTCATATTATAGTGGATGTTACCAGCAATATCTATAGTTAAACTGTAAATTTCAAGATTCTTTTTCTCGTAAGCTGATTAAAATTCTTTCATCATGATTTCTTTCGACATTAGTTGACTGGCAGTACTAGAGTGAAAGAGTGCTTCCTTTTCCTTACCTGCAATACAAGTGTGTTTAATAGCTGTGTGTATGAGTTTTCTGCATGATTCTCTTTGGCTCCAGCTATGCTGAGGCTCCTTTATTCTACCCTCAGTCAAATGCTACCTTGATGTCAAGGGCAGTCCCTCTCACCTCACATCTGTAGTTCAGCGTTTTTGTTCATTTTTGGACCAAGGCTGTAATGAGCTCAGAAGCTGAGTGGTCTTGGCAGAACCCAAACTGAGCATCTAGGAGAAAGTGAGGACTGCAGATGCTGGAGATCAGAGCCAAAAAGTGCAGTGCTGGAAAAGTACAGTCGGTCAGGCTGCATCTGAGGAGCAGGATAGTCAATGTTTCGAACATAAGCTCTTCATCAGAAATGAAGCACCAAACTGAGCATCCATGAGCAACACATTTCTGAGCATGTGTCACTTAATAACACTGATGATGACTTCCTTCCAACACTTTGCTATTGGTCTAGGATAGACTTATAGAGCAGTAATTATTTCACATATTATCAGTGAGCTATTATGTTCTTGGTAAGGAGCATTAAAGTGTGTGAATTTCATTTCACTGTCTTTCAAGGTACATTTATCTCAATTCACCAGCTACATTAATATACTACAACCGAGAAATGCCAGTTCATTTGGTCATCAATGTGAAATACAATTTTGTCAATTGCTGTCAGCTATTCTGAAGAGGAAATGGGGTCCATCACATTCCGACAAACCGACAAATAAAAAGAGCTACCTCTACCCCTTTCACTATGAGCCTTGTGAGCTTCCTGCAAGTAAACAAGAAATAAATACTTGTGAACCCAAGGAAAATGACAACTCAATCAAGCAGGTTCATGGGGATTTCCATGGAGATTTCTTTACAAGTGACGACTCGAGCAAGGATGTTCTTATCCTTATTTTCATTATGGACTGCAAGATAGTCTGGACCTCTATGTGTAATAGAGAAGGAAACTTGTGTGGCTTGAGTACAGAATGGTAGTAAATTCATTCTGTAGAGGATATAAAATAATTATGAATTGTTTTGCTTAGAATTAGTTTCAGGAAAATCCTTAGGAAATTGAAAAGAAATGTTGACACCAGAGATCCTTTCTTTCAATCCACTACTCAAACTGAGTGTCCATATCACTTCCTGAATGAGACTGACAGTTATTTTATACACCAACATTGATGTAAGTGAAAAACACTAGTAGCGGGATTCATGAAACATGCCAAATCTGGTTTCCGTGATTCTGCAACTAAATAATCAGCTATTGAAAATAAACACGGCAGTGAGATAGAGGATCCAGGGTATAATGTGACAGACAGGTGTTTTATATTTAATGTTAATAACACTAGGTTTCAAGGAAGCATGAAAAGTAAAAATACTATTGGTATATTTTCAAGTTGAATTGACTTGCAATAATATTGTCAGAGCCACTTTCAGATACGAAAAGTAACCAGTCGACCTCAAGTTAGCTAGAGGGGCAATATATTTCAAAAATTTGAATAACAGGTGAAGTAAGCCAATAGGTCAGGCAGCATCTGCAGACAGATAAACAGAGTTAACATTTTGAGTCTAATGTGAAGTCTTCTTCAGTTCAGACTTAATGCATTAATTCTGTTTCTCTTTCGTAAAACGCACCTTAGATCTGCTGAATTCTCCAGCATTTTCTGCTTTTATTTCAGATTTCCAGCATCCGCAGCGTTTTGCTTTCATTGGGTTGAACAAGCCATTTTACAATGCAGTGGCTTACTCAAGTGGGAGTTTCCTTTAATAGGATGTTGTCGTCAACCCAAAAGATGTTCTACATACCACTCAACTGAACCACAATATGTATGAATTGTAGAGCCACTGCAATGTCAGATACATAGGCCATATACCCCAACACATAACTTATTGATCCAAATAGCATGTTCCTTCAATTTGTTTGTAATATACAGAAAATAGGCCATATTCAAACAAATTGTAGTTGTGAAAAGCAATCCAAACCAAAACACTTACATTTAAATATGAGTCCATGGTGGGCAGAATGTGCTAAATAATCATGAATGTGTTAGTAGCCATACTAACAGGCCAAATTACTAGAATTAGTTGAGCTCATAATGTGGCTTCTTTATAGCTGCTGGAAGTGATATGCATTCAGCACAGGGACACACTCACTTCAAACTAAAGGACTGTAGTTAAGCTTTGAGCATTTATTTTTAATTAAACAGGAGCCCTGTTTATTCCATGGCCACAACTTGGACAATCAGGATTGACTTATCAACCAACCAGCACCCTCTGTCCTGTTGTAAAAATTGTGATCAATTGAAATTTGATACTCTTGCTTTTGTCCTGATGAGTGCCAGATGATAAATGTTGGCAATGTGACACTCTGTTCAGCAATATGAAAGTTTTGTACCAGCAAGTAAAGAGAAAAAAATCCTGTTAAGTTAGGCATGTTGCACTTATGAAATACAATTACCAAGGACATTGTATGTAGGAATCTGTGTGTAGTACTGCAAATTTTAAATAACAGGCATATTGTTAGCTAGTAATTGAATTTTATATGACAGTGTTATAGAAAAGCAGTCCAGGACATTCGACCTCGGACCTTCGGGTGACCATCCTCCAAGGCGGACTTTGCGACAGGCAGCAGCGAAATGTGGCCACGCAGAGGCTGATAGCTAAGTTCAGTACCCATAAGGAGGGCCTCAACCGGGACCTTGGTTCATGTCACACTACAGATGACCACCATTGCACTATACACACACACACACAGACATTCCTACACAGTGTTATAGAAAAGCAATCCAGGACATTCGACCTCGGACCTTCGGGTGACCATCCTCCAAGGCAGACTTTGCGACAGGCAGCAGCGAAAAGTGGCCAAGCAGAGGCTGATAGCTAAGTTCAGTACCCATAGGGAGGGCCTCAACTGGGACCTTGGTTCATGTCACACTACAGATGACCACCATTGCACTATACACACACACACACAGACATTCCTACACACGCACGCACTCCTATACGCACACATACACACGGACACACATAACAACCCCCCAACCCAGACAGACACATACACACAGACACAAAGACCCACATGCACACATATACATATATTTTGTGGGGTGAATTTGCATTTGCAGAGTTACATTGTACTTTGCTCAAAAACTTCATGAATTCATGTAAAACTCTGTTATCTCACATTTTAGATTAGAATCAATCTAAACATTCTGGCAAAGACAGAGAACACAGGGGGCTAACACCTTCAACATATTGTCTAGCTATCACCCATTGTTACAGTTAACCTGAGAATGCAACTTTTAACAAAAAGCTTTGTAATTTACACATGAAAGTAGTGAAACTATCATGGTATTCGAACAGATGAAAGACTCAACCGACAGTCAAGGTATTTTTCAATGTTTCAGTTACATCACACTGTAAACTTTTGCTATAAATTCTGTGCCTTACAATCGTGTACTGCACAACCATCTGATGAAGGAGCGGCGCTCTGAAAGCTAGTGCTTCCAATTAAACCTGTTGGACCATTACCTGGTGTTGTGTGATTTTTAACTTTATAGAAAAGGGACAGTATTTGTTCAATGCTGTCTGTGATTGGGCACAGAAAATCGAGATATTAAGATCTAATTCACTGAGTACCTACTGTCATCTGTACTGGGCAAAGAGTGCCATGCAGGTCTGGTGCCCATTACCAGTTTGCTCACTACTTTCCAAATGTTATCTTTAAATTATCCAGTTACTACTTACACAAGATTAGGCCAAGAATGTGGAAGGAGTATCTCAGCATATATCAGGGCCTTCAGGATGAAGAAAGACAATGGGTGATGGGAAATAGGGAATTTTATATCAGAATGAATGGCAAGCTGTGCAGAGTCATCTGCTTGTCTGGTTTTTCTAAATTGTATGGTTACGTCTTTAATCCATGGTTGATTCAACTTAATAAGTCTAACGCTGTGTCCCAAATTGCTTTGAGTTTGGATCAACATTTGTCAATATGTCAGGAATTACTTTCTCAATATATTGACTACCAATTGCCAGCTATTAATTCTGTGGGAAATCCATACATGTGTCATTGAGCCTCTTTGCTGATGGATGAGGCTCCTCATCAGCAACATGCATGCACTTGCTGGGGTCTCTGCACAATTCCATTTCTGGTTTCATGCATCGCTCCAGTTGTCTTTTTTTCTGTCCATTACTGACAACTGTAATTTGCACTGCCAAGTCTATAAGTTCTGGAATTTACTCCCTAAATGTAACAGCCTTTCTAACTATTTATTCTCTTTTAAAATGCTCCTTAAAACTTACCATTTTGACCAAACATTTAGTAAACTGTCCTAATATGTATTTATGTGTTTGAATATAAAGTTTTGCTTGATAACACTTCTGTGAAGTGCCTGGGAGTATTTTAGCTGATTTAAAATGGAGGTTTCTGTTGTTAGGGTATTATCCCTACATTACAAATTAGGCCCACACCAACCCTCCAAAGAGCATCCCTCCCTACCCTATCCTTGTAAACCTGTGTACTCCATGACTAATCTGCACATTTCTGGACACTATGGGCAATTCAGCATGGCACAGTCACATAACCTGCACATCTTTGGACTGGGGGTGGAAACCCACATAGACACAGGGAGAATGTGCAAACTCCACATTGACAGTCACCCGAAGGTGGAATTGAACCCAGGTCTGTGGTACTGTGAGGCAGCAGGGCTAGCCACTGAGCCAAACCTAACATTTGCTGTACTTATCCAACTGTTTCAGGCATGATAACCTACGGCAGTAAGAAAAGGTCTTAAAGTTAAGGAAAAAATGTCAATGTTAATATTCATCTCATTGATATACATACATTATCCATTTTGATGCAATTTATATGTTCAGGTAACTGGAATGAGCAATTTCTCAATATTTACCAATAAACTGGGCTAGGTCGCAGATGAGGTATTCGATAATTTGATTCAACTTCTATACATCGTTTACAATGATGGTGGTGGCCAAATCAGTTGTCATGGTGATGATCTGGACACCTGGCTGCTATACTGTGCATCTCACACCATGTCTGTCTTTGGCATCACATACTAAAATGGACATTGACTGAAGTAGCAGTTTCCTATTTCTGAAGGCAGTTTAACTCTCTGCAGGAATGCCAATCTGAATACACTTCAGGGCAACTAGAATGCATGACATTCCATCAAGACAAATACAAAATCCTGTGTCAGTGTTGCAGAAGATTGGTTAAGGAGACTAATGGCATTGCAGAATTCTGAAATGTGTATTAAAATAGATATCTGACAGATTGTTGCAGTATCAGATGAGGATATGCAAAGAAACCTGACCTTTGTAGTGCTAACAACAGGTTCACACACAGTGTGGTGCCAATTTCCTGTCTGTTCCATTTATAATTTCCTTTGTGCTCTAATGTCAGTTTAACATAAGTCCTGATACAAAACGCTGGTGCAGCCACACTTGGAATATTGTGTACAGTTCTGGTCCCCATATTTCGGGAAGGATGTGGAAGCATTGGAAAAGGTGCAGAGGAGATTTACCAGGATGTTATCTGGTCTGGAGGGAAGGTCTTATGAGGAAAGGCTGAGAGACTTGAACCTGTTCTCATTGGCAAGAAGAAGGCTAAGAGGGGATTTGATAGACACATACAAGATGTTCAGAGGATTAGATAGGGTAGACAGTGAAAGTATTTTTCCTAGGATGATGATGTCAATGTGTACGAGGGGGCTTAACTACAAATTGAGGGGTGATAGATTTAAGACAAATGTCAGAGGCAGGTTCTTTACGCAGAGAGTGGTAAGGGTGTGGAATGTCCTACCTGCTAATGTAGTCAACTCAGCCGCATTAGGGAGATTGAAACAATCCTTTGATAAGCACATGGATGATTTTGGAATTGTGTAGGGGGACGAGCTGAGAATAGTTCACAGGTCGGCGCAACATCGAGGGCTGAAGGGCCTTTTCTGCGCTGTATTGTTCTATGTTCTATGTTCCATATTGATTCCATGTATTTTCCTGATGCCAATTGCATATACATTCAAATTCACAAATGGACTTTTTTAAATTTATCACATTGATAGTACTGTGCCTTCATAAATCCACGACATCCCCAGCATAGTTGTTCAAAGGTGTACGTCATTCATTTTACTTTCAAGGCTCAAGGTGTCAAGTTACACTTTCCCTAAAAAAATGTTTTCATTGTAACACAGATTGTTACCGATAAACTACAGTTTGTGTTCCACTTCTCCAAACTTGGAGCTGAATCATGTGTCCAGACGTCTGGTAGGATTGGTGAGGAGAGGATTGAATAAGGTGGGACAATGGCAACTGGACACTCCACGAGCTTTGCACTTCCACTCCAATTAAGTCTGTGGTGTGAAGGAAGGATCGTTCTTTATTGGCGAGGTGTTGGGAATTCAAGACTGGCAAACTTAATGGTAAGGTGTGTTGCTGAATAAAGATACCTTGGAGTGCAGGTTCATAGTTCCTTGAAATTGAAGGCATAGGTAGATACGATATTGAAGAAGGCGTTTGGTATGCTTTCCCTTAATAGTCAGTGCATTGAGTATAGAAGTTGGGAGGTCATGTTGCGGTTGTACAACACATTGATTAGGCCACTTTTGGAATATTGTGTGCAATTCTGATCTCCCTCCTATGTTGTGAAACTTGAAAGGTTTCAGAAAAGATTTAAAGAATGTTGCCAGGGCTTAGAGGGTTTGAGCTATAGGGAGAGACAGAATAAGTTGGGGCTGTTTTCCCTGGAGCGCCAGAGGCTGAGGGGTGACTTTATAAAGGTTTATAAAATCATGAGGGGCATGGATAAGGTCTTTTCCCTGGGATGGGGGGAATCCAGAACTAGATGGCATAGGTTTAAGATGAGAGGAGAAAGATTTAAAAGCAACCTAAGGGGCAACTGTTTCACGCAGAGGGTGGTGCATGTATGGAATGAGCTGCCAGAGAAAGTAATGGAAGATAGGACAATTGCAACATTTATAAGGCAGCTTGATGGGTGTATGAATAGGAAGGGTTTAGAAAGATATGGGCCAAATGCTGCCAAATGGGACTAAATGAATTTATAATATCTGGTCAGCACGGACAAGTTGGACCAAAGGGGCTGTTTCCATACTGTACATCTCCATGACTGTATGACTGATGTTTACCACATTGCAACAAGCAACACTGAAGGAAAATAATTTGGATATTTCATTTTCTTTGACCAGTTTTTCAAATAGTTAGAAGCAAAAAAAATTGGAACAAAAGCCATTTAACTGGAGTTGAGAGTAATCTAGTCTGTTAGTGAAAAGTCTTTTGCCTTTTTAATTGATAGTGGCAAGGATGCACATTTATTTGGATCAAAGCCAGAGAGAGGGAATTTGGAGCAGAAAGGAGATGTTAAGGCGAATTGTGGTGTCCTTTTTAACTCTAACCAGCTGAGATTCACCAACTCAGCACAGAGCTGAAGTCAGAGCTTTGTTGATCACACTGTTCCACACTGAAAAATCCACTCACTGGCCAATCATTGGGACAGATTAAGGAATCTTCCATTCAATTTCAGACAATATAATGAAGTTTAAAGAAAGTTTTAAAGCCAGTGGGCATGATTCATTAAAATACATTAATTATACAAGCACCATTTTTCGAACCAGTGATAAAAATACTTTATGGAGACGTGCAGATCTTGTGCACATTTTTGTTGCTGAATAATATCATATTTGCATAATTTATTCAGGAATACTCAGTGTCTCGAATTGGCCTACGTTATTTTAATAATTTGCCTCAGTTCCAGCCTGAATTTCTGTCTCTGCAGCTCATTGGCACAGTAAACCTCTTAAGACAGCAATTTGGGAAATAACTGAAAAAGTGGCCAAGTTAACAGTGGTTAGTGTTATGGCTGCCTGGTGACAGAGCAGTAAGGTATCCTTGCGCCAATGTGAAAAAAAACAAAGAGAGTTGGAGATTTAAAGGGACATTGATTGTCCTTGTCAGTATTGAGAAGACACCAAGTGAAAAACAAAAGAGCAAGTTTGTTCCTGCTTGTTTCTGGAAGCCGCACAGAATGTCTACTATGCTTTCCTGCATGCAATAGGTTGCTTACTCCCTGTTGTATGTATTGAGAACCATTTTATCAGAGCATCCTGACTCCTTAACTCCACCCAGACAAACGGCTCTTTTTCTTTATTTCCAATACCTTATCACTACAAACTGAATCGTTCAAAGAAGTTTAAAGTAAATGCATCCGTTTCATATTTGGGAGATCACGTTGGAGCTGTACAGGACATTGGTTAGGCCACTTTTGGAATATTGTGTGCAACTCCTACCAGAAGGATGTTGTGAAATTTTAAAAAGTTCAGAAAAGATTTACAAGGATGTTGCCAGGGTTGGAGGATTTGAGCTGTAGGGAGAGGTTGAATAGGCTGGGGCTGATTTACCTGGAGCTTCGGAGGCTGAGGGGTGACTTTATAGAGGTTTATAAAATCATGAGGGGCATGGAAAAGGTAAAAAGACATTCCTATTTCATAGACCTCCAACAATGCAGAAAGAGGCCATTCAGCCCATTGAGTCGGCACTGACCCACTGAAGAGCATCCCACCCAGACCTATCCCGCTGCCCTATCCCCATAACCCCTTACCATGGCTAACCTGCCTAGCCTGCACACAACTGGGCCAATCAACATTACTGCACATCTTTGGACTGTGGGAGGAAACTGTGGGAGAGCACCCAGTGGAAATCCACACAGACATGGGGAGAACATGCAAACTCCACACAAACAATTTCTCAAGGCTGGAATCGAACCTAGGTCCCCAGTGCTGTGAGGTAGCAGTGCTAACCACTGTTCAGAGTACAGACTCAATGGGCTGAATGGCCTCTTTCTGCACTGTAGGGGTTCTATGAATTCGGAGCAGAAGTAGACACGAAATTTGCCTCACCATACATTAAGATCATAATTGTTCTGTTTGTTTTGAATTCCACATTCCAATCCACCCCAATAATATTCAATCCCCCACCCTACAAGAATCTTCCATTTCTCTCTTAAAATATTCAATGAATCTGCATTCACTGCTTTTAAAGACAGGGAATTCCAAAGTTGCACACCTTCTAAAAGAAACAAAATTCTTCTCATCTCTGTCCTGAAAGAATGACCCCTTATTTTTAAATATTTCCTGACCCAGAGACTACAATCAGTGAAGATAGACAACTGCACCTCCTCCACAATAGCACTCAACATTGAAACCCCCCAGGAATGCATTCTCAGGCCCATACTGTACACCCAAGAGTTCAGCCAAATTCCAAATGAGCTTGCTGACGACACCACCATGGTAGGATGGACAATCAAACAACGATGCGTCAGGATACAGAAGGCTTGATGAGATGTTACAGTGATAACAACCTCTCTCTTATATCGGCAAAACTAAAGTACTGAAAAAAAGGACACACCCCACCAACATCAACAGAGTGAAGGTTGAGAGGATTGAGAGTGTAGAGTTCCTAGGAATGGCGATAATTGACAACCTGTCCTGGCCTTACCATATAATTGCAATGGTCAAGAAGGCATAACAGTACCTGCAGCTCAGGAAATTTGGCATGTCTGTATGGACCCACACCAACTTCTACAGATGCACCATTGAAAGACTACTGTCTGGGTGTATAATGTCTGGTAGGGCATCTGCTCTGCCCGAGAGTGTAAGAAACTACAGAAGGTGGTATGCATAGCCCAGACCATCACAGAAGCCAACCTTCCATCCATGAACTCCATTTACATGGCTCACTGCTGCTGGAAGGCTTCCAAAGACCTGTTCTACCCTGGTAATGATCTTCTACAACCTCTTCCATCAGGCAGAAGATACAGAAGCCTGAACACATGCACCATCAGGTTTGGGAACAGCTTCTTCCCTGCTGTTATTAGACTAATGAATGGACACTCTAACTTCAAATAATGCTGATCTTGTTAATATTAATCTTGCCCAGTGCACATCCTCTGCAGTATAATCTGTATGCCTTAGTCTGTCCAAGTATTTTTTTCACCTATTATCTGTATGTCCTTGCTTACTCTGACCTGCCTGTACAGCTCACAAACAAAGCTTTTCATGTGACAATAAATCAAATCAAATAAAATCAAATCAATAGTCCTGGACAGACCCACAAAAGCAAATGTCTTTTCCATTTCCAAATTGTCAAGACCAATCAGGATCTCATACACTTCAATCAAGTCACCTCACAATCTTGAAACTCCAGTGGAAACAAGTCCAGCCTGCGCAACCTATCCTCATTAAACAGCCCACTGATCCTAGATGTCAATCTAGTAAATCTGTTCTGAGATACCTCCAGTACTTTCTTCCTTAAATAAACAGATAAAATAAACAGATAAACCTGCACACAGTGTTCAAGATGTAGCCTTACCAATGCCCTGGATAACTAAAGCATAAGATCATTACTTTTATATTCTTTGGCAATTTAGTGCTGGGTGAGAAAGTCCACAAGTGACTTTCTTGACTCATTAGCAATTAAGACACTGAACTTATCAATTAGTGGGCACTTAAGGGCCTCACGTCACCAACTCCTTGATCACTTGCCTTCCTAATGGATGAGGAAGATGGCTAGTTTCCCGACTGGGTAACCATTGTGACCCACCTGCACAGATAGTGGGCAAGAGATGGCCTTGGAAAGATCCATTCCTACCCTTGCCTCTGAAACTTCTGAGAAGAGGATAAAAATTACTTAAATGGATCCTTTGACCAGTCAACTTAATACCCTTTTGGTGATCTGTGTCATCAGTACCGAGATCAGCCATGGAGCAAAATAACTGTCCTTGCTCCTGTCTCAGTTTTTGATTAGATTTCCTACAGTCTGGAAACAGGCCCTTCAGCCTGACAAGTCCACACCAACCCTTTGAAGAGTAACCCGCCTACACCCATTCCCCTACCCTATATTTAACCCTAACTAATGTACCTAATGCTATGGGCAATTCAGCATGGCCAGTTCACCTGACCTGCACATCTTTGGACTGTGGGAGGAAACCCACGCACACACAGGGAGAGTGTTTTCAACTCCGCACGCCTGAGACAGGAATCGAACCCAGGTCCCTGGCGCTATGAGCCACCGTGCCACCCCTAATGAGCATGTTTGGTGGGAAATATAATCAGTTATCTCACTGGCAGGGGTAGCATGTTAGTTGCCTTATAAGATACTTGAGCTCCACAGATAGAAGATTTATCAGAAAATCATATGTCTCCCAATAGTCTTAGAAGCATTGTCAAACTAAAATAACCAGTACTTAATTGCTATTATGCAATAACTGAGATCTCTTGAAGTCTAGAGACTTCTCTTGTTAAGGCTCACTTTTGATTGTTTCTCTATCATTGTAAACCAAATAGGCCTATTAACCCAGTCAAGGAAAGGGGAATAGTGACAGCCTGCTCCATGCACAAAGATCACATGACCATATTGAATTGGCACAGAGCTGCGTCCAGATGCAACTCACAGAAACTAAAC
Organism: Chiloscyllium plagiosum; assembly: GCF_004010195.1. Classification (NCBI taxonomy): domain Eukaryota; kingdom Metazoa; phylum Chordata; class Chondrichthyes; order Orectolobiformes; family Hemiscylliidae; genus Chiloscyllium; species Chiloscyllium plagiosum. The sequence continues at coordinate 31,291,796 of NC_057743.1, forward strand.
TGACATTAAAGAGAGGCAACTGGTCTTGCTGGACACACACTCAGTCAGACAGAGACCTAAAGAGGAAGACTGAAAACAGTGGCTGCTATGTGAAACCAAAGGAAAGACCATAATGGGAGATTTATTGTGCATTCATATTTTGATATAGATGAGCTGGGAATATTTGATGGGAAATTTACTTCAAACCTGAACCATTCTATATCTCATTTGGGAGTACTTCATCAGACATTGCTGAGGGAGGTTTATGCTACATCTAATATGTGGCGTATTTAGCCTGTGAGTTGCTGACACTGGATGCAAAAAAAAACTTCACACTCCTCGATAGTGAAATACTTTATGCTTTGATCTGCCTAAGACTTACATAAAAGAAAATCAAATTTCAAGGGAACATTATACTGTGCATTCTAACATCTAATGGGCTGAGTTCACACATGCTCAGCTTCTGCATTTGATAGAAATCTATTAAACATACAATTTCAAAATAAAGACTATAAGCATGGAATGTTATTGTACTTCATCTGAGAAAAATTGGAAATTGTATTATATTTACAAATCAGTTACATATCATGTGCTTAATATTACAAAAATAACAAATTTGATATGACTAAATTTTGAGCAGATGATAATTATATTAAAAGGGGAGCAGAAAGAACAGAACCAGCAAACTGACTAGACGGTATTATTCCCAGTTAAACATGTTCGATGAGCTCCATAGTTATCTTCCTCCATCCTGTGTAAATCTATATTCTTCATCCAGAATCTCTGGCTCAAAGTATGGGATGCCATTACTGGCTGATGAGGAACACTGCTGTGAATGTTTTCATTCATTTTGATCCATTACACAATGACATCAGGTTCTGACACCAGGTTCTTTTTGCGTTTCATATACTTTGATGGTATCGCGTCTCTAAGCTCAACTGGTGCAAGATATTACTTTTTGAAGCAATTCGTAAAACAGAAAGCAAACCAGAGCCAGAGTGAAGAATGGAAAATCTCTCACAGACAGCAACACACAAGCCTTACCTGTTAAACTAAGACAACAGTAGGGAGATTTCTCTGTCTCCTTATATTAGTAGAATTTCAGTGAGAGTGCAAAGTGGGCATTAGTGAGTGTAGGAAAATATGACCTTATAACCGATGGGATTTTGCCTCCAGCTAGATATTTTAACTGACTTGGCAATGCTTAAGTCAGCCTTGTAACATAAACTGGACATGGATATCATGGTTTTGATGAATACAACAGATATTTATTACAAGTATATATTAGATATAGACATTACATTCACACTCCTATCAGTGTCTGGGCTGACATTAAGTTAAGAAGTTATACAGAATGCCATCGCACGCTTCAAGTGATCCTGGCTTAAGATGCAATGTGAGACCTTTATATCCTGAGGTCACATGCTATGACACATTGATCACATCATGAGTTTGTTTCTTAAAGGTGTACTGCCATACTGATCATGAGACATAACACAATAGCCCTCTTTTTCCAAACATAAAACCTTATCCTAAACTGTTGAACATGGTTATACATAGGCACTTGCAGTCAATTCAATAATTACACAAACAGGTAAAACTGGGTTTGCAAGATTAATATTTGAAATTTTGAAGTAACACTTTGGCATTTGACATCTCATCCTGACCTGGTGCTTGTGTACTTTTCTGAAGGGTTATACATTGTTCTTGGTTGCATTTATTTAACAACTTAGCTGTCTTGCTGTTGGTTGCTGTCACTCAGTATCACCACACAATCATTATCGTCAGAGTGGTCTTCCTCATTCTCTTTGTGCATGATTGTTGTCCCATATACTGGTTTCGGCTGCTTTCTGTCCCTTCACAATATATCATCATGAACAATAATTGATTTGTAAGGCTTCAGTTGCTTTTCATAGTTTAGAAACTTTGGTTGGTGTCCATTTATTTGTATTTCTAATTTACACTCTGCTCAGTGAACAGTTTGGTTTTCATTCTCCTCTGTCTTTAAAGAAGAACGTTCTGTGTCTGGGAATGTTTAGATGGTTGGTTGCGAGGCAGCATCATTTGCATTTGCCGACTGAGCATATGGATGGTGGCCCCTTCTCATTGGTGTTACACAAAAATGCAACAATGTAATGTTAAAATTTTGCTCCACACTTAATGATCATTGATTTGACAGTAGTTATCATTCATTCTGCTAGACTGTTTGAACAGAGGTAATGTGGTGACATTGAGATATGGATTACTTCCCATAACGTACATACATATTAAAATGGTGTTATGTGTACTGCAGCCTGTTATCTGGTGCTATCACTTCAGAAAATGGAATATACTGAATATCACACTTCGGTATCAGATCGCTTCTCGGCCTTTTGGCTAAGATCAAGTGTCTGTTCTTATCAGGACAGGGGTCGAGTTGCGAGTCATCAGAGCTAGTGGAGATCATCGCTGGATCGTGATTGGATGTTGGAGGATCGTTTGGTTGTGCTGACCTGCTATTGGTGGATCTTCATGCTGGCTTCGGCCTAACGCCAATTCAGGGACCAGCCAACCTCAGAGCTATGGCCTCAACAGCTGTGCGCAGCCCTGGGCAGGGGGTTCGAAACACCGCCCGGGTGTCTGTCAAGAAGGTGGAGGAGCGTACACCAGTCGATCGGACAGTGTTCGTCAAGAAGGTGTTGTTCGAGTGCTGTGGATTCGCCGCAGCAGACGTGTACTGCCTGCAGGATTTCCCTGGGGCAGGCTACTTCGATGTCACCTTCAGGAGCATGAAGCAATGTGAGCAGCTCCTGAAGGTCTTCAAAGAAAAGGAAGGGGAGCCGCTGTTC